>NC_046333.1:65388590-65694116 GCF_000738735.6 Corvus cornix cornix
CTCAGGAAAAAGAGAAAACTTATGGTGGAATAACTTTATCCTGCTCAGTGCAGAGATGGATGTGCTCTTCCAGATCTTCGATGAGCTCTTAAATACCTTGGGAAGACATTGCTGAAACCTGTTTACCTAAGGCTGAAATAAAGTTAAACAACAATCTTCTCTTTAGCCTGATTTTCCTCTTTTTTTTTTTGGAGTATTTTTGCATTCAATGCATTTTCCAGATTCATATAACATGTTTTTGCAACTGATTATTTTTCCTGAGTTTTATTTTTATATTTATGGGCTTTTGAAACCAAGCTCCCTTAATACCCTGTAGCCTTGGGAAATCCAGCCTATGTGGCAGCTCACAAATCTGTGCAATACAAAGCAACACTATAATAAGATTGAATTCTTGATGCTGTCATTATTCTGAGCAGCTGTTGAGATTGCAGAAACCCGAACGGCAAATAAAGGGATGCAAAGGGCAACTGTGTGGGGTATGAAGTCGTGCTACCATTGTACTGGTACAGGCTTATCAACAGCAGTTTTTGTATGAATGTTAAAATGCTGATGTTCTGCATGTACTTATTACTCCAGACACAGGTTCCACCCTTTGGTATTACAGCATCCAGGAGGGATTTTTAAACTGAGATTCCTTTCCAGAAGATTTGTTGTATCATGCCTTTAAAAACAAAGAATAAGAATCCAGAGTCTATCTATTCCTTTCAGTGACCAAATAATGTTTATATCCATAATTTCACCATATTGCTGATGATGAATGGAACTCAGATTTTAGAAGATTTAAATCCCAGAGTTTGCAAACGAAATATGAATATTTACTTTTGACTCATCCATTTGTCCTAGTTGTATCACAAACCTGTGATGGCACATTCATATTTGACATTTCACATTCTTCATATTTGTCACTCCCCAAAGCTGCAGAGATGACTCCTAGGGCAGAGATGACTGACTGTTCAAAGGAAACCTGCACTATTTGTCACCGGTCCTATTCTTGGTAATAAGTTTATCTGGTGATCCACTGGAGGCAGACTGGATCAGAGCCTCTGGCAAACCAGGGCTTAGGAATTCACCAGTGGAGGGCAGACATTAACAAGTGTGGGTTAACATGTTGGTCCTGGCCTACCAAGCTATTTTTTTCTTTGTGGTTTATTTTTTTTCCACCCCCATAAATATCTGTTTGGTCAGTACACACCAATACAATACAGCAATTAGTATAGCAGAGCCTCTGAGGTCTACGGACAAGGAAAGATCATTTAAAGGAGAGTTTCCTGTGAGTGAATGATCATCAGCAGGGAAGAGAGGCTGAAACAGTGTGTTAGAAAAGGTACCCATAAATAGTTGATTATTGCCACACTGGGTGCCCCACAAGAGCACAACCTGTCTCTAACTGGTGCTTCAGAAAGCTGTGGTATTTCAGTAGGTCCTGTGCTGTCCTGACCAGCCATGTGAGGATCCTCCAGGTGCAGGGATTACTCATTTGCTGCCCTTCCAGATATGCTTTATTTTTAAAGCTTTTCACATACTCTTACAACAAACTAGTTTTGTTTGGTGGCAGATACTTTCTCCCACTGGCAAAGCACAATTATTCTCAATGGGTGTGGTCCATGGCAGATTTTGAATCATTCCTCAGTCATTGAGTAATCCGTTACTTGCTGGGGACATCCCAGGCTCATTTGACTTCTGCAGCACTTCAGCATTAGCAGCTGGTCCAAGACATGCACTCACAGTCTACTCCCACTCCCAGATGGGTAGAGTTCCCCAGGGATGTTGGGAGGCTGGAGCCAGTTTCACATCCTCCTCATGCTTGATGTGTGAAAGGACTTCTCTGCTGTGCCTTCCCCTACAACACCTGAATAGTATCTTCTCCTCTGTCTCCAAACAGGAGATTCAATAGTAATAATGGACCACAAGTGGAAAGGCAAGTGAATCCTCCTCTTGAAGCCAAACACTCTCTCCATGAATGCTGAAGCCATGAAGTAGAGGAAAATAAGTGCAGCTGTGATAAATCCTTTCTCCAATGCATTGAAGCTTCTGGTGAAGCCATTATGACATCAGACATATGGAAAACTGGTGGAAAATATGAAATGTTTGCCTCTTTCATGATAACTCTGCAACTGCTATGAATAAGAAAATTGTGTTCATCTGTTTACACAGATTTCTCATCTCTTGCACAACGTACGTGAGGATGTGTCCATGGTTAAAAGTCATCACTGGTAAACGCACTCCCTCATGAGCTTGGCACCACTCTGTAAAAGACCTGTGAATGCAAGCCAGCTCTTGTTTGGATTGCCCTTCATCAAGTCTGGAAAAAATTAAGAGGAGAGATAATTTTAACAGTGCTGTGACTTCCAAGCTAGCTAGATAACAAATTGGGCTAACAAGCACTGTAATTAGAAATGTCTGCTCAGAAAGTTCACCATGAAGCTGAGTTCTTCTAAAGAGAAACTTTCTGTAATATTAATATGCTTAATATCTCCCCTCCATTTTAACAGGAAATCTGAAGGCAACAGTTTCTGCCTTTTTCTTGGTTTCAGTTAATCTCACAGCAAAAGTAACCTAATTAGCAAAAGTAATACTGACTGTATGATTGCTTTGACAGAAAGCATGTTAATTTAAAGCACTGTTTAACATAAAGCTGCCTGCCATATAATTATACTCCATTCACATGTTTACTGATTTTCCTCAATATAGTTGATTTCTGTTATTAGCCTCAACATTTTTTTAACATCCAAAACACTGGAGATCTGCTTTGCAAACTCCAATAAACATGCAAAACCGAGAGTAGCATAAGTATTCCTTAATGGTCAGTGTGAAAAAGAAAAATCTCTGTTATTATTCCTGCTTTCAAAGAGGATTTGAAACTAGTTGCAGTACTTAAATGTCTAACTCCATCCTCATTGCCAAAACCCCTCGCTTAGAGCTACTGTGCACACAGTTCACGGGGGTGGTATTTTCACCTTTCAAATGCTGCTGGAGCTTAGTAAAAGCGAAACACATTGTAAGCTGCCTGTGAGCAATAAAAAGATAATGTGTATACATAAGATTGTTCTTCTCATGTGTTAAGCACCTGATAAAAATTCTAATCTGGGAAGTTAACATGCTAGGCCTAGACTGTAAACTAAGTGAACTCAATGAGAGACGTGCATGCATTCAGTAATTCCCAGCTTATCTAGATAGCTCGCTCCAGCTAGCTTCGCAAGGGGAATGTAAGCAATTACACATGCCCACACACAAACACACTCCTCTCTCCTTTTCTGTTGAAGCTAAAGCAGAACACAGAAGGAACTCAGCCGAAAGATGCTGGTCAAAGGAAATATATTGGAGAGACAGGCAGAAGAAAAACATGAAGGGAATTAGGGAAGAGAAAGTTACGGAAATTCCCTGTTTGTTGGGTATTTTTGTCCCTACCTCTTTGCTTTTTAAATTCTTTTATTTTGTACTGATAGTCCAGTACAAACACTTTTATTGTCAGAAACTCAAAACGACGCCTGGGCCCCAGCACAGAGGGATAGGTCTTTCTACTTCCAGCCAGTGGAGCCAAATGGCAGACCTCACTCTCAGCTCCTGCTCACACCAGGGGTACCTTTGGGATCTGATGTGGTGACTGAGCAGCTGGACTACAAAGCTTTGACGAGAATCATGGGGAAGTTGTTTATTTCTTTGAAAAGGGTTCAGAAGAGGCACTTCTCTCTGCTACATCCTGTATGGAGAGAAGCTGGATTCCAGTCATGCACTTTGGGAAAGCAATGAGGAATGCCTGTCCCCAAAACACAACTGCTGGGGTCTTGGATTTGCTTTGTTCCTTTCTCTCATGTCCACAAAGCCCTGAAAGGAGGAAAATGTGTCATTGCTCACAAACCCACACTTTCCCTGTGATTTCCAAAGGGCTTTACTGAGGTACCCCGTGTAAGGATCTTTACAACATTTACTCCAGATTTCTATTCCCAGTCCATCAGTCTCTCTTGTTTCATTTTAAATATGCAAAGTCAGTCAGAACTGTTTATTTATAGCCGTGGATGTTCACGGCTGTATAAATTAGCTGTTATTACTGAATGAGGTGCCCGCCCACTCGCCCAGAACAGCTGCACAGGAGCCCTTTCATGCTGCTCCACAGAACGCAGCCCCAGCAGAGAGGGAAACAACGCTGTCCCAGGCAGACGAAGGGACCGCGGCTCAAACCCTTGGGCGAAAAAACAGCAATTAATTTTTTCCATAGTACAATCTGCAGTATGACAACCACAATTACCTAATACTGTTTAGACCTGCCACTTGCATTTGGCAGAGAGGGAAAATGAAGGATTAAATTCACCAGAGAAAAAAAACACCCGGAGTAGAAGCTACCCCTGGACTTTGATTTTATAAGATTAAGCGACATTTGTTTGGAGGGAGTGAGGGGGACACAGACAGTCAGGGAATGTAAAAGCAATACTGGTTGTTATTTGAGACAGAGCACCATCAGAAAATAGGGACCCATCCCATACACACACACACGGAGCTGTTTCCAGCAGAAACAGCTGGAACGCAATATCCACCACCATGAGGAGCTTTCATCTTAACTCACACCTTTGTAACAGTTTACTCCCACAAAAAGCATAGGCAAGTGCTAATTTATTCCCTCCCCAGTTTCCCACACAGATTTCTTGGTTTGGGTCTCTGCCAGAGCTTCAGGGTCACAATGTGACCTCAACAACATAATTTAAGATTGTTCCAAGCCTTCAGTGGAACTACCGAGGATTTACTTTGATGGATATGGAGCCAGGATCTGGCATGTAGAAAATATGCATTTACATTCTACCAAAGTGTCTAAAATAGTTGCCCAGGGACACTGAAATTCAATTTGAGACCTTGTATTCACTTGGCAGAGCACATAATTAAATATTTTGTGCCACAAAATTAACGAGAGTCTCAGGGGTATGGGTAAGAGAAGTCTTAGCCATGAGAGCCAAACTAAGACCCACTTCCCAGGCACATTATTCAGTAAATATTGGGGGAAAAAATCATTGCAGTCATATATGGGTTCATATTAATTTTTGTTAGTATTTAATCTTGCTGGTTAATGTAATAACTCTTACCTCAGAGGAAGAGGTTATTGGCTTTGTGGATTCATGTAAATAACCCCGATACCAAGAACTACTCTGGAACTAAAGCTCCTGCTTACAGCTGAGAACTGTTTGTCCTTGAATTAACCATTTGGAAAGAAGCATCAAGTAAAAACCAAATACAATCACAATAGGCCAGACCTCAGAACAAGTGGCCAAAAGCCCCAAAGCAGAATTTTTGCCTTTTAAAGTCTCCAGAGACCCTATCCTGCAAGGATGTTCCTGAAAAGCAAACCAAATACCTAATGTGTTTGGTGTCAGTACACTTCAGTTTAGATTGCAGACACTGGTAAGTCTAAAAACAAGGGTTTGAGTTAAGCCTCTAGGATATGGCCCAATAATAGTTCTGAACTATAAAATTTCATGATAATGTTTGGTGTTTCGAATGTCACTTTCTATCAAATGCTCTCAAAACATTTAAGAAAAGCTTCAAGTTCCTTTCACCTTGAGAGGGTAATTTCCCTCACTACCTGGAGAACAGCAAATATATAAGAGAATAATGCTTTATTTTACACCCAAGGCAGGCAGAATTACCTCCTGAAAGTATGCAGGACAATATGGTTTCACTGTTGGTATGGACTATGTTCCTTAAGGAGAGGAGAAGGAAACCAATACGTACCAACACAAACCTGCTTTTCTTTTTGAGATGTTAATTCAAGTTTTTGATGCAGAACCCTCCAGTGAGTGTGCCCAAGTGGGAAATGAGGACACGTGTATAAAAGAAGCTCCATGGTTAAGCATTTCTTTCCATCAGGCTTTTCTAGCTGTGGGCAGAGAGAAGCACAATTGCGGAAGTGTGCCTCAAACAGGGAAGAACCACACTTTCAATCACAGAATCATTAAGGTTGGAAAAGACCTCTAAGGTCATTGAATTCAAACATTAACCCAGCACTGCCAAGTCCACCACTAAACCATGTCCCCAGGTGCCACATCCACGCATCTTTCGGCACTTCCAGGGACGGTGATTCCACCCCTTCTGCGGGCAGCCTGTTCCAGCGCCTGACAACCCTCCAAGCCTCAATGTCCTCGTTGCACTGAGGGGCTCAGGAGCGGACACAGGACCGGAGGTGTGGCTGCCCTCACCAGGGCCGAGGACCCGCTACACTCAGCACAGAAGCGGGAGCACCGCTGCAGAAACACCGCCGCGGGAGTCGGCAGCTCCGCTCCCCCGAGGTGCCGGCGCTGTGACCGCTCCGTGAGGGGCAATTCCCGGTGGGAAGGGCGGCAGGGCGGGAGCGCGGCCCCGCTCCCGAGGCGCCACAGCGCCACCTGGCGGCAGCGCGGCGCCAGGGCCCGCCCGCCCCGCGCAGCACCGCGGAGCACGGGCGGGAGCGGGAGCTCCGGGAAGCTCCCGGCGGAGCTCTGCCGGCCCTCGGCGCCGGGAAGGGCCCTTCCCCACCCCGGAAAGCTGCCACCTCCTTCCCACAGCAGGTCCTTGCAGCGTCATGTGCACCGGTGGGCGATTTCAAGGTTGCCGATGGCGTTCCGGGATGCAGCAACCGGGAGTCGCCTCAACATTCTAAACAGCGTTCATTAATATTTCCTTAAAGACGCGCCTGATGGATTCCCAGAGATGCAGCAGCGTTTACCTCTCAAGCACGTGGGCAGTCCTTTGGCACAGGCGTTCTTGCACTCGCACATCCGTGAGCCCAAAGCAGCCCCAGCCCGAAAGCTAATCCCCGCAGCGTCTCACAGGCAGCCAACACCACCTTACAGAGTCAAAATCTCTGGAAGAGGGAGAACAAATAGAAAGTCATTTTGATCAACACATGCAACAATTATGTGCAAGAGGAAAAAACCCAGAAGTTAATAGAGCACATTATTTTTATCCATAGGTTCAGGTTTGTGGATGTTTTACACTCTTTTTTTGATTGCTTGTATTTTTCCTTCTCCCCCCCCCCCCCCGCTTTTTTCTTTTTTAAAATCTTTTTTAAAAACAGATGTTGCCAAATGTTGTTGAATCACACATACTCTAAAATGCCTCACAATCATTTGTGGAACAACCCCCAGGCTCTAAACCCCTATATCATTAACGCAGCCTCCCTGCTGCTAGCCGCCAAACAATAGCCATTGTTCCTGTAGGGTCTAGCCAAAAATAATATGATGTGCAACGGCCTTCTCATTGTTGTCTTTGCAAAACTACTTAAAAGCTCCAGAGATGCCTTTACGGATGGTGTACAGCACAAATAAACCTGAAAGGAGCAGAACAAATTGAAAAGCTTGTAGGAACATTGGAAATGGGTGGAGTAGAAATAAAATTGTAGGAGATGGAAGAGAGAAAAGCATTATGAGAAAGGGTTTATATTAAATGATAGTGAAATGTTTTGTAAAGCAGCTGTTTTCATGTGGTTGCAAAGGTGAAACCACAGACATTTGAGACTCATATCACTACAACTTGCATATAATTTGTGAGCTTGGTGGCTGTGCAATTGTACCTTAAATGATGCTTTTATGCAGCTCTGATTTTAGAATCGCTTTGAATGAGGATTTGGGAGGGAATATAAAATGGCTACCCTTCCCAGTTTGAGGAATACATTATCTAAAGAATAAATATCTGGAAATCATAGGGGTCACAGACCCACAGCTAGATATAAATGTAGCCTGTAGCTTATTAGCAGTCTGGTCTCTATCGAATTCAAAACTTAAGGGGGGGGGGGGAAGAAAAAATTGGAGTATTTTGAACTGCCACCCCAAAAAATTGAATTTGTTTCCTATGTGTAGTTCATTAAATACCAGTGAAATATCAGCTTAGCTTTTCTGCTATCAGTAGTCGAGACCGCAAAAGAGGCTCCTTCATGAACCAGTGGAACTTCATACTGTTGTTGTCTGTGTTGTACATGTCTGGATATAAAGATAATTCATCTTCCAACAGCAATACTTTTATCAATAAAGAAAGCCCTGCAAGACAGGTCAAATCCACATGCACACTGTGCATAGTGTGAAAATTGACTTTCAAATTTTCCTTCACATTTCTACTTCTAATCATCGATCTACTTAGTCCTCCTAAGTCTCAGTCCAAGAATCTGATACAAAGTCAGAGCTGAACTTTGGCTGCGGTCCTGAATCAGAAGTGTAGAAAAAACTGAGCAGGTGAAAAAAAGTCACCTCAACTATTTCAGATGAAAGCTAATTAAAAAAACCCCCAACATTCTGGCAAATACTGAAGCTGATATTTCTATATAATGTAACTCAATTACGAGGTATTTACTAATCACATCGTGTTTATTGTTAACAAATTGTTGCAAGTGCCTGCTACAATGGGCCTCTCTTTAGCCATTACTGGCTATTTGACAAATGCTCTGCAATGTTAGAAGGTCACAGAAGAGTAGTAGAGGAACACTGGGGGAGAAAAAGGGAAGAAAAAAGCCCCCAAAGCCCAACTGTACAGCAAGACCAGACAGTGGGAGAATCTCAGATATGCTCTCTTTAAGTATGGCCATCCCTTATAAGGAAGAAAATCATTGCCAACGTAAAGCACAGCCTGTAGGCAAAGCCTGTGCCACTCACATGTGCCCCCAGCATGTGTCCGTGGTGACGTGTCCATGTACTCATCACAGAAGTATGTTCTGCTCAATGTACAGCTGCAGCGGCTTCCTCCCCAGGGGAGAAAACATCTATATGTCCAGAGAAACAAACATGTGGGTTTAGGTCCGACCCCCCGACCTCCGCATGCTGCAAGCTGCTTCCAGAGCTGAGGGAAAGGAAATGACCCGGAGGAAACAACGCAGGACATCATTCCATGAGTGCACTCTTGTGGTCAGCTGGGAAAAAAAACTCAAACCAACAAACTAAATTGTCATGACAGAAATTAGGTCGATCTGGTCATTACAAGGACAGAAAAAATGCCTTTCCTTTTAGTGGTGGTGGTGCCGTTTAGGAGTTTCTGGTTTGTTTTGCTGAATTGCTGGGATTTGGAGTTTCCCGATTATCAGAGCACTCCCAAAGCACTCCTACACTCTCTGTCTGTGCTTGTGAGTGCCGTCTCCTAGTCCCCAATGAGAAAGGCATTTTTAACAAATTGATAAGACAGAATTTTCCCATACAGTCACTATCAGGCAATCAGAGCACTGCATGGTGTGTTAGAAAAGAAAAAATGTGCTCTAACTTGGACTAACCCTCGAGTTCCTCCCCCTTCCTCATCCCAGGGTCAGAGGCAGATAGAGGAACATCTCCCAGGCTACAGCACTTGCATTCCTGAAGCAAATGCCAGATGCAGTCCTGTGTCCTGCGCCTGATCCATTTGCCCACCTACCTTAACTGTTGGGGAATTTCAACGAAGCAGGAAAAACAGTAGCTGTAGGAATGAAAAACCAGCCACTGTATCCAGCATCGGCAGCAAGCATGCAAAATCTATGCGCTGTATCTTACTTGTGTGTTGCCCCATATGCTTTGAGGAGCAATCAGTAAAGCACAGTTTCCCTCATACTGAAAATTTTCCCTCAGAATGAAAATACCTGAGACCTGGGCTTGTAATGCAAACCATGCTTACACTGGGGTTTGTATGGGAGGGTTTTCCTATGGGAATGAGGCAAGGGGAGAAGGGGATTTCCCTTTTTGCTAACATACCATCCCATAAAACACCTAAAATGTCCAAAGAATTGAAGAGGAGATTTAGGTTTGGGCAAGCTATGGTCACAGAATAATTTCATAATTAATGGAGGGATTTCTTCATTTAACTCCAGTGAGCTTTTGGTTCTCCTTGGTGTCAGGAGCAGCCAGGGCTTTCCAAGGGTGGGCAGCATGAGGCAGCAGGCCATATCTGCCAGCAAGGTGCTGCACGGGACAGCTTAAAAACCTCTCTTCCTGCCATTGTTATCCTTGAAGCCCTGGAATTTCATCCAAATGGATTTGATCCCTTGCTAAACAGCCTGTGCATGCTTCCCTGATTAGGGTATTCCTGTTAGATGAAAAGAAAGACGGGGTGGAAGAAAAGTGGCTTTCTCCACCCCTGCCCGAGCAGCACAAGCATCCTGCTGCATGCTGGACTCCTGGATGGGCACGTGGCTTCGAGGAAAAACAGCTTTCCCATTGCTTAATGGGGGAGCAGGTCTGTGCACCTTGGGTGTGCCCCACAAGCAGTGCTTGCTAAATGGGAGAGAAAATAACTCAAAGTTCTTCACGCAACTTGCATTTGCTTGTGGAAGAAATTTGTTGGTGCCATTTATGACCCAAGCTTTAGGAAAAGTCTTTTATTATGGCAAATTCAAGTCTGAAATGCATTGTAATTTCCTACAGTGCAGCTCTCAGTCTGCCCTAATGCCTTGCCATGCTTGCATGTAGTTCTCAAACCTCTCCATCTGTTTTCCCCTCATTTTTGTACCAGACTATGGCCTGCTAAATTCCCTTTGCCTTACTAGACCTCAAAATTTCAGGTAACTCAGAATAATCACCAATTAGTATTACCATCTGCTTCCAGCTCTCCCACTTTGTTCTTCTCGATTCTATTTCCTCAATGTTCCTAGAAGAGAATTCACAATTTCTTCCAGGACAAGGCTGCTGATGTCCAAGGACAGGCCACTGCTACCACTGCAACTCTATCACTCAACATATCCCTCTGCCGATACATGAAGGTGTTCCAATAATCAAACTGGAATTCCCAGAAATAGAAGAGCACTTAAAGCAAAAACTACCTTCAAAACACCTGAAACTAAAAGGTCTGGACAGAATATTCCAGATTTAATCAGAAGAGGATCTGGGTGTTCTTGCTTCTGACATAAGACTTCATTCCCTTTGTCTTCACTGGGCTTTGGATCAATGCATGCAAAAAATGTTTCCACTGGGCTTTAACTTTGGCCATTCACCCCACTATGCACTCCTGTACAGCCATGTGCTGTTATTATGGTTCTAATTAGCAAAGGTCACACAGCTATATCTATTGTTTCAGCAAAGTTTTGGCCACAAAGTTCACATGATCATACTGAGCTGAAAATAGAGGTTATCAAGCAATCAATCTAAGCACGTTTCTTGCAATTACAGATCCTTATTTGTTTTATACACACCTTCTTCTCCTGCCTTCCCTTCTCCCCAGCTGTACAGCCAGCACACCAGTTGGAGCAGCGCTGTTGCTTTGTTGTGAGCAGTGACCCTGCATCATGGAGACAGCTGAATTAAATCCTATCGCTGTACCCATCTAAAGTGACATTGTGACAGGGGTGACATGGGTGTGCCTTGGCAGCCACATGGCAGTAAATGATGTTACAGCAAAGACACACCATTGGAGCAGACAAAGCACATCGAGTTAAACCTCAAGCCAGGCTGCTCGTAGCCAGTGGATCCAAATGATTGACTGAGAATTCTCTCAGTGCCAAAACAGTAATGGGAGATAAAAAGGGATTTGGATGCTGTTCCCTTTTCACTCTCATCCAGAATCCAAAGAAACAAACATTACACATGCACACAATCAGGTATTTTGAAACAAAAGTGCCAAAGAAGTTCGAAATTGTGGAGCAAAGTCTGTTCTTAGCATCACTGTCAGTAGTTGTGTAAATGACATCAAAACTTTGGCCCTTCCAATTTAATAGAACTTTCATCTTCTTCTGATCAAAAAGCTTATACCTGATAAGTTACATAAAGTGATTATTATTTGGTATATCTCTCTATGTGGCTGTTTTCTCATTTACATATCACCCATCTTGGACTGTGTTGTTGAGTGAGACAATTTTACTTTTATATTCAGCCTGTCATTTTTTTGGTTCTAAGGAGCTAGCATGAGGTAGTTATGCTTGGATCACAGCAATGAATGCTGATACTCAAAATTTGCAAAAGGATAGCTTAAAATAGCTTATTAATCAAATTAATTCAATACCTGGAAACTATTATATGGATAGTATTACCTGTTTACGCCCTGCTTAAGAGACTATGGCTCTTAGAGATTCAGGTTACTGATACGTGTGCTCTGCCGCCACACTCTGCTTTTCACTGACTTTAAATGCCATGTTGAAAAACCGTGACATTAAGAATACTTCAGCTGGGGCTCTTTTTATTTGCATTCTGCCCAGAGACCCATTAAGCCCTATGCTGTTCTCAGAAGCAAAATGATGTCTAGAATCTCTTTTTCTGCATTTTGTGCTCTATTTACAAAAAATCAGATTTCCTCATAATTAAGTGACACTAGAACAGTGGACTCTAAACCAGGGTGTCACCCCTATTCAGGGAAAGAAAATTAGGGGCTTGCAGCATGGCTATTGTAATCCATAGAAACAGTCTGGTACACAGCCTGCTGTCAGCTCTCACTCCTGCACTGGCAAGGATGTGAAAGCCCACGTTTCAAATCAGTTTAGTGGCAGGCTAAGGCTACCCACATGGTGAGGAACTCAGGTGACACAGCCCAGTTGTCAAAGTCCTTGTGCATCTCTGGAAGGGAATCAAACCAGGTGACCCAAAGGTGGTATGCAGAGAGCACCAGTGTCTTCCTAGAATGACAACCACTTCCCAGAGACCACCTTTTGTTCTTTAACTTCTCCCACTACTTTATTCCTCAACAGCTTCTCCCTATAGAAGGGTCTTAAATAGCTCTTCTTGAGCTCTCTAACTTGAGAGAAAAGGTTGCCAGCTATCCTCAAATCTAGCAGTGATCTCTCCACCAAAACTTGTTTAAAACAAGGGTTATTTGTTGATAGCCAAATACTTTGTGCCTGTCGTGGTTACCTCCTTTTTCATAAATGCAACCTCAGAGAAATCACATTCAGTTTAACTAAACAGTAAGACTTATCCTTTTCTCAAGAATTAGAGGTATTTCAAATATGGTGGTGAAAACAGACTTTTCTAGATCTCAGAGCAAATGAAACCAAGTCCTTGAAGACAACAGTTCTTGGAGTTCCCCAAAATGGACATTAAGGAAAAAGATGCAGGCAATTCTTTGATAAGAGGCTAGAGGTCATATCTGATACAGCAAGCAGAAAATTTTTGTCCTTTCTCAGAAAATAAGGGGCATGATCTGGTCAGGATTCCTCAAAAAATTTGTGCAAGAACTAACTTACTTCAGAAACAGAATGGTAATTCTGCTCTTCTCAAGCATCTGTTTTGCTTTCCCAGGTAATGCATTGTTAAGCACAGTATTGATTAGCTTTGATTTAATGCAGGTTCTCCTGTGACTACTTACCCGTAACAATGAAGATTTTTCCTCCCTAAATGCAAATAAGAAGCAATAACATTTTAGAGCAGTAGGTATCAAACCACATGGTGGCTTATACCTGGAATATAACAGTTCAGAAATTAAAATAAAAAATACTGTTCATTCTTAATAAAACAAAATTTAAATTCTCCCTTTATTATACCTACTTTTTTATTTCCCTTCCTAACTCCCACATTAATAAAAGCTGTAGCTATAATAAAGTCTGGGAAGCTAATGGAGACATAAAGTACCTTCAGAACCAAGTTACAGTGGTAAATATCAGCCATATTTCACTTGACTCCACGTAAGTGAAACACCTAATTTGCCTTTCCCAAGCAACTTTTTGTGGTTCTTTAGGAACACAGAACAGTTTGCATTTTGTTAAAACTGGTCCCACTAATGGAAAGAAATGAGAGCTTTCTAATACAGTGTTTTCTAGTACAATTAATCTGTCCCTGCATTAAATTCATATTGCAATGAAAATTGAGTGGCATAGATTAGTTGTGCACTGGAGATGTTTTGCTAGCCCTTTCATTCCCAAGCTCTGAAAAGGCTTGCAATTAAACCTGGCAGACAGAAGAAATTACATAACATTAGGCTCGCACAACACAGAGCTCCTAAGAAAGGCCAGAACAGCAGACACTCTGGTCCCAGGCCTCTGTTACTTCTCAAGGAACAGTGGCAAGAGCACGTTATTGCACAAGTACCATTGGTTTAATGAATCTGGTTCAGGCTGTCCTCATGCAAGGCATCCTGCCACTGGAAGGCTGTGCAGGACAGAACAGGTGGCACGGGAGGTAGGATGCTACTGCTGTGCCAGTTTGTGCAAGGGCACTCTACCACTGAAATAAAGGTGATGAAAGGTCATGCCACCTCCTGCCCCTTCTGGCAATGACCCCACGTCCTGTTCCATGTCTGTTCAGCTGACTGGCTGTTACACACATAGAGAGCAGACGAAAGGAGCAGCAATGTAAAGCCTTGGCTGGCATTTTGGAAAGGTCTTTGGTTGGGTTTGTTCCCCTCCCTCGCCCCAAGAATAGTATCTCTATTTCTGTCTCTGCCATTTCTCCATCTCTAATGGCATCTTTAATGTCAGACACAGAGCAAGAAAGGAGTATAACAGAGAGATTTGGAAGTTACTACAAACCAAACCCTTTTGCTAAATCTGTCTCTGCATTCCCAATTTCTATGAGTACAGGTTGAGACCAACATGAGGTTCAAGAGGCATCTAAAAGCTCCATGTTACTTCACAGACTTTGAGCCAGGTTTTCAACTATCTTCTTTCTTTTTGTGTGAAAGTGTTCAATGAACCTAAAAGGTTCAATGAACCTAAAAGACCATTTTTATTAGAAATTTTTAAAAGTGCTTAAAAACCCCAGTGGAGCAAGGACAGGAGTTGGAATTCTGTGTAATGGATACAAAAATACTTTAACACTGGAGCTGGTGACAGATTTACTTTCTATTCCACAACTTGCTCCTGCTTTCTTCCTTTTAGGTTTCCTATGTGTTGTACATATTCATGGTAGTCTTCCAGTGGTGAGGCTGCAGTGAGAGTGCAGACAGCAGCCCTCACCTGCAACAGAAAATGAGCTTCTATTTATGCCATGGATATCCTATGCCATTTACAAATGCCAAGTTGTTTGGTTGTGGGTTTGGGTTTGTTTTTTTTTTTTAAGAGATATGCATTTTGGAAAACATGCTTACTTCCTCAAAATGCCAAGCAACTTCACAATGTCTCACAGGGAGGAAATATTACTAATAGTCATCTTTTAAAAAGTGACAACTGGCACATGAGTAGCAACTGTGCCTCACGCAGCATAATTGCTAGTATTTCAAAAGGTGACTTTGTAAGCAGGGATGTTTATAAGGCACCCTGCTGCCTGCATGCTGTTTGAAAGTTGCTGTGGATTTGTGTGATTTTTAAAAAAATTTTGTTTGTTTTGAGCTTTTATCTTCTCTATAAAAACAACAGTTTGACATTAAAGCAGAGTTTGGCAGGCAGTTTAGCTCTCAAGTAACAAAACTGTGGTCTCATATAGTGTCTGATATCAGAATAGAACAAATGAAACATGGAGATAAATTCTAAAAATTATTTTAAAAGACCTAAAATACTGTGCCTCTTTGTGAAAAAACAGTTGTGCAAGAGAGAAGCATAAAATGAACTTCTACCAAATCATTTTTTACTGAAATTTCCTCAAGCAATGCATCCAGATTATCCACTGTCACCTCAAGCAGGTTCATAGGATCATGGACTAAGCCAGGTACAAAGGAGCCTGAGGAGATCATCCAGTCCAGCCTCCTGACAAAGCAGAGGCCGCTGTAAACATGGGGTTTTAAAAAACAAATCTCCCAATTCTTTTTGTTTGTATCTTAACCACCACTTAGGAAGCCTCCTCCTCATCAAGCTTTTGAAAACAATTACATATTAATTTCTTTTTCTTCTTTAAGTACAAGGGTATTTATTTTAATATGACAGAACATGAAGGTTTTTCCAACATGCAGTGAACAAGGCAGGGAAAGAAAAACCTCTCTTGGTAAATAAATACATCAGCATATACAAGCAAGGATATGTGGAGACAATGGAAATGTGGACATCTGACTTGTGCCAGTTAACTCCAGGGAAAACAGGTAAAAACCACTATTGCCTTCAACATAGTTACGGCTTTGTCATATGGAATTACAGTGATGTAAGCCCAGACTAGGCAAGCTCATAATCAGGCTTTTCCATCTAGTGGAAGGAGGTGTTGGGGAGAGGTAGTGTTGACAAGTAACTAAAGTATAACTGAGGAAGTATCATGAACAAGACGTAGCCACAGAAGTCAGAAACAAGTATTGCTCCCTGCCCCCAAACCTTCCCCAAACCAAAATTTTTATTTTCAGGCCTGACTTTGATGCTGTTATTCACATGTAGCAAACTTGAGAGTAAGTCCAGGACAGTTTAAGAGTTTCCAGGAATGAAAGTGCTTCAACAACAGAGTAATAAAAAGATAAGGAAGTCCACATCATGTGCTGAGTTCCGAATGTCTGCTCAAGGAGTGAGCTAATGGGCAGGCAATGTGACGAAGGAAGTTGCTAATGACAGACAAGCTCCAAACTGGATTGTTCCTGGGGATTCCCAGGTGCCTATGAGATGAAAAAATAATTGCAGCAAGAAAAATACCAAAAAAAATTAAAAAAAAGAAAAAAAAAAGAAAAAAAAAAGAAAAAGAGTATTCATATGATCTCTTGGTTGTGTAACAGTCTCCATAGCCTCATCTTGAGTCACTTTTCCAAAGCTTTGTCAAATCAATTGTAAATACAGCTCCTAAAGAAACAGAATTGTGTTGGCAGGGAGAAAGGTGTGGTGATCCAAAGGGTCTTTTCTATCTCTAATTACCATGACCTCAGCTGGACATGCCCAAAAACTTTTAGAGAGGAATGTGTGTTAACACTTCCATGAGGACATGGGCCCCATGGGAGATGAATGTGTAAGTGCTCCAGGAAAGAAACATCATCTAACTAGTCAGGAATGAAAAGTTATTGTACACTGAGCCAGTATTAGTCCAGTTGAGCAATTTCTTGTCTTTTTTTTTATCATCAGCAATCTCTCAATGTAATCCATTTCAACTAGGCTTTATATCCCAATTAGCAAAGAATCTCCCAGATTTCAAATACTTTTAAACTTCAGAGGAACAATTTAATTCAGCAGGATCCTATAATAACTTTTTTTAAAAATTCTATCATTATCAGATAAGCAAAATTTTGTTTTGGGAAGAAATTCCAGTATGTTTCAGATATTCTCTTGGCTGAGTATGCCTGCCCTCTAAAAATCAGTGACTGTAGTAATAACTAGAGATGATTGTACTGCTATTGTTAACACTACTTGAATCAAAAAGAAAATTTCGAGACGCTTTATAAATATTTCTGTGCTGTCTGCTGGAAAGCTTTTAGCTAAAAAAACCCCAAAGTTTAAGAAAAAAATACTTCTGTTTTTGTTTAGTTTTCAAATAACAAAGATTTTCTTTTAAATATAAATGGTTACAAAGCTTTTCATCAGCATTATATGCAAGTTTTTTATTTACATCTTTCTATTCAACAGGTACATTAAAGTGTCGTAAGAGATTTAAAAAACAACAACAAACTTCAATCACATCCATCTATTTCCTGAGAGGGAAAAGGAATTACTGACATTTTATTGTTTTTTGTTTTTTTTTTAAATAAGAAGAAAGCACAACTGTTCTGTTTTGATAGCAAGTCCTGAGAACTTGTCAGAACAAATATTACTAATGACTAAAGTGGTGATAGTTGACTGCAATTAGATTCAGCATTCCCAGAAGAGCTTATTGCATAATCAGTGTGAACCTGCATGGTTAAACCAAATTAAGGATTAACATAAAAATCAGCACAGGAGCACATAACCATGTCAGACCCAGGCACACTTCGTCACTGCCTTTCAGTGTCTGAGGCAAAGACCTGGGAAAAAAATCTAGAGTGGAACTACAGAGAAAGGAGGCCTCCCTGGTCTCAGCTTGACATGGAACAGCAACAGGGTGCCCTCTAAGTATGAAATCAGAGAAAGTGTTGTAGTTTTAACGTGTTTTCCACCCCAAAATCTGCCTGCCGCAACCAATGTAGCACTAGCTTGAAACTTGCTGAGACTGAGAGGACTGGAAAAGCACACCTGTGGACATATGGCTCTGGCTCTTGATATCAGCTTTGTCAGTGCTGAAGATAAATATTTGAAGAGAAAAAAATTACATTTTTTAATTTTTCTTTGGTAAAACAAAAAGGGGGAAAGCTCCTGCTTCTTGGTCCACAGTGATGTGACTTTGTTTGGTCACTAATAGCATTCAAATTGCCTTAAGAGCTATGATGGGAAAAGGCTACATTTAAAAGAAAGATTTAAAAGGAGTATGAACTCCTACCCAATCTCTGAGGGAAGTGGAGACCTTTTTATTATCATCATCATCATTACTTTGTTATTGTCTTGAGGTTAGCCTTAACAACAAGAGCTATTTTTGAAACCGAAACATGGGTGAAAAATGCTTGGGTACTGAGCCAAGGTTTCCTAGGGCACTGTTCCTTAGCTGAGTTTTTAAACACTGTAGAAAACACTTCATGAAGTTTATTGTTTTTAACTTTTTTTTTTTTTTTTAAGTAATATACACAGTACAATGCTCCTTGATAAGGCTAAACCAGACCTGGAGGGAGATGCTCGACTGCAGCTGAAGGCAGGCAGGGCACCTCCTGCTCCAGCATCAGGAACTGCTCACCTTTGGGACACTCAGGGGAGACACAGCTATGCCAGAGGCCCTGATTCTGTGCCTCAGAACACCCTTTGTCCTCCAGGTGAGTGAAAGGGCTGCAGCGAGAGACCTACCCAACCATGCTCTTTTAGGGTCGCTGCTCAGCAGGGCCTCTAACCCCAAATATGGAGCCCAGCTAGGACTGCAGTAGGTGGAATAAATTACTCCTTTCCTGCCTACAGACTGGCTTCCCGTATGAGCAATGCTCTTCTAGAACGTAGCTTGGCTGTGTTTGTTAAAAATATCAAACTTCATGGCCTGCACACGGCAGATGCATATCAGCAAGGAACCTAAGTTGTGTACCCCACCTTTAACTCGCTGGAAACAGCATGTGTGCAGCTGAATATGCAATACCCATCTTGCTAAATTGGAAATGGTAAGATCTACAAGGTACCGCTACAATATAAATCAGGAACGTATTGCTCCATTTTCTCAATTACGGATGCGTTGTTAAAATTTGGAATGACAGTTTAATGAATGTAAGATGAAAGAAATGCTTTTCTGTGTTGTTATGAAAATTCTCATTGATTAAAAATAAAGATACCACAATTGACTTTTTTTTCAGAGGTAGTTAAGGAAAGAAGAGCTTTTCCTGTCCTCAAAATGTGATTTTTAGAAGGTCATTACTTGGTGGAGAGGAGATAGTAGGCACCTGTTTCCAAAAATGTAACAGCTTCACTGTGTCCTCAACTAAGATAATTGATAAGTCCATACTGGATTAAAAATTATGTTCTAGGGGGTTCCTGCCAAGTGTACAAATGCCTTAATGTCTACATTGTTACCATGTGAGAGCTGCAAGATGGTTTGGCAATGAATTCCTAAAAAGGGATTATTTATTGTTTTCCTCTCAAAACTGATTTCTAAAAAAAAAAAAAAAAAAAAAAAAAAAAAGGAAGAAAAAGGCATAACCAAAGAAAACCTGGCATCTGCCCAGCTGTATGTTGGAAATAACTTATGAATTAGCACCTTGTAAAGCACAAACTCAGCCCGTGTTTTGAAGGTTGGGGTTTTCTGCGTTGCCCTTTGTTTGTCACTGGGCTGCCCTGCACCTGTTTCATACTGTACATATTTGGAATTTTTCTGCATTCTTCATCGTTTCAAAGACAGGAACATAAACAGCTCAGCTTTTCCTGAGATGACTGTGTGTTTGTGTGTGTGTGTATATGCATCACTGAAACTTCCTAGACTCAGACACTGTTTTCTCTTGCCAGACTCGCCTGTGGGTCTTCCTGAACAGCAGGCACATTTTCAATAGCAACTTGGAGATACTGAGGGAGAATTGGAGGTCATTTTCTAAGACAGGATGCCAAGAGGACAGGAATTGAATGGTGCTGGCTGGCCACTAGACGCCATACAAATCAAGAATGCAGTGTGGTCCCCAGGGAAATAGTTCATGAGCCTGGAATATATGATAAACCTGCAACCAAAGCCTTCTCAGGCAAGTGCGATAACAATGTGTCACATTCCAGAGGAGTTAAAAACAAACGTTGCAGAAGTCCTTGCAAAGCAGCACTCCCTCAAGACAACTGTGCTTTCAAGGAAAAGGAAAGATTTGGCAAGTTCTGTCACTTCTGGCTATTTTCTGAAAACAACACAGAATGGTTTAGGGTTAGTCTGTCTTGAAGCCTCTATGTAAGTGACAGCAGAAAAGAGCTGTAAGAATCTCTAACCTTTAAGAGGTTAAAAAATTAATATGCATATGAAGCCATACACTGAAAATAAATGCCACAATAAGGAGGTGGTAAACAGATATTTCCACAGTACATTACAAATATTACCTGTTTTAATGTAATGTTACTCACCAGCTAGACTAAACCATCCCTTTAATTGCTTTCTTACCTTTTTAGTTTGCCTATTGCACTGCTTTCATAAATAAGTAGTCACTTCATTGCTGCTCATAAATTGAGATTAAACAGTTCAAGATATGTACTCCTTCTATTTGCTGTTGTTCAGGGACCAGTCTGTGCAAACAGATCATGAAATAACTGCTCAGAGGATCTGTTATTTACTATTAATTACTGATGTTGGCTGACTGGCCAAGTCCCATGGTCTGTGGGAGAGGGGGACAAGGAATGGGAGACCAAATAAATCACCCTTGCTAAGGTGACAGACAAAATCCTGATGTGTGTGTATGAAGCACAAGATTCCACAGGTAGAGCATAACTTATGGTATCCTGAGAATCAAGGAAGGAAAGATCAAGTGTGCCCCAGAATTCAGAAAGTAACTACACTGCTCTTTTGTGAGTCAGATCAAGCTTACTGCCTCACCTCGCTTTCAACTTTGAGGTTTGCTGCTCATCTTTCAGATCTGAAGGATATCTGAGCTCATATGCTCCCTTGTTACAGATATTCCTGCCAATAGCAGTACAAACAACACAGATCTTTGTGGCGCTGCTTCCTAAAAATTCTTTGATATCAGCAAAGATCCCTTCTCCCTAGCACAGTATCACAGTGCACCTCACAGCACACCATTTCAGCAGTGGGATAAAGGCCTTTGTGCCAAGCTCTAGAGCCAAAGATGATTAGCTGAATTGCAAAGAAAGAAAGAAAAAAAAAAGGTAGAAAAGCTGGAAGAAAAAAAAAAAGAAAAAAAAAATTGCAAAACTGGAGGCTGGAAAGACTTCCAAGAACACAGCCGAGCTGCCTGTAGCAAGGCTGTCTCTTTCACATGGAGATCCAAGAACTGTTAAGTCAGGCTAAGGTAGGCACTGCCTCCTTATTCTCAAAGGCACCCAGAATTCGTGCACAGGTGAATATGAAACACACATCCACATCAGAAAACAGCTACAAACAGCCTCTAGAATAGAATCTGCTGTGCAATATTGTAACACCATACAACCAGAAAACCAACAGTTCAAAAACAGGTAGATGTCCAGTATAATAACTTCAGTTTCTGGCACTGTTTCTTAAGGCCTATTTTCACCTCTCTTACTATTTATGTAGTGCTCTATTTCTGACTACAATTACATGACAACCTCTCACAGCCCTCAGAAGGAAGTTTAGACCATCATATTTTAAAAAATTAAATAAAGGCTAGCAAGTTACCAGTCATTCTCATCTTGCAAGGACTGAAAACTATCCTCAAGCACTCCAGCGGCTTCTAACTAAAAACAGAAAAGCGTCAATTGGATCCCAGAAAGTGGTAATAAGCTCTTTAACGAGTGCAATTTGCCTTTGCAACTGTCTCCTGAAGAAAAACCAAAGGTTGCCATCAATTTTACTTTCTCTACTCAGAAGTGCATTTAAGACAATCAGCCCTTTGCTTCAATGGTAATCCACGTAGTGAAAAAGCTTTTCCTTTCTCCTCTGTCCCCATCTGTGGTTCTGAGGAAACACAGAGCCTCAGAAACAAAGGAAAGTTGCAATGGCAGTCATTCACTTCCACAGACCTTCCCTTCCTCCCAAATAACATCTGCTGGCGGTAGTCTGCCCCCTCTGGATAGACAGAAAAAGTTATCCATCAGCTGGGCAGAGAATTACAGGGGTTTGGGAAGTCAGGACATTTTGTTGTTTCTACAGCTAGAGAAAATGCAGTCCTTGTGAGTACATGAGTTGTGCAAGAATCACAGGTCTCCTTTCCTCCGTCCGATCCCTACTCTTGGGCAGTCATCCAGTTTTCCAACAAAGTTCAAATCTCCAGGTGATTTTATCTCTCAGAGTCTCACACATACCAGAGATGAGTCTGAATCTTGGGTTGGGATCTGCAGCCTGAATTTTCCCCATCACTCTAAGTTGCTCACATTTAATCTTCTAGTTTAGACTCACCTGCAGGGATTAATACATTTGAGAAAAACAAGAATAGCAAATTAGAAGAGTGATTCAAAGCCTGCCAACTAAAAATAGATCCATTTTCTATGCAGATATCACTTACAGCTGAACATATGTACTCATCACAAATCTATATAAGTCCTGGATCTTATTTTCTAGTTCTGCATATTTAAAAACCTCCTACACAATTATTTGCTATATGATTCTTTCCTTCCTACCCACCCCAGCCACTGCCCTTCCTGCTAATGTGCCAGTTCTGTTATTGTTCAAAGGTGAAAAACAAGACCTATCCCAGGAACTCAGTCTGGCAAAGCTTAAGTTAAAATGATTAATTTAAAAAGAGGGACATTAATTTAAAGAGGGGGATTAATTTTAAAAGAGGGAAACAGTCCAGTACAGAGCCTTTGAGTAGGGCTGGTAGTGCTGATAGGGCACAGAGAGCCACGTGCATCCCTCTGCTTTCCACTTGCTTCACAGTTACAGAGGCGACAGTCCTGCAAGCACAGAAAGCTGATCACACTCAAGGAGGCCAAAAGTTACATTTAAGATTAACTTCCCAGCAACTAATAATGAGGTTGCCATCAGGATGCTCTGGGGTTTGAGAATGAAATGGGGGGGCGAGGCATTAAGTAGTGAAGAGAAGCAGTGCTTCCCTCCCACATAGCCTCAAAACACAGCTAACGATTTCATCCATTTATACCGTTTGTGGAACAATTTGACTTGGCATCTGCGCTGCCCAGGGGCAACCTACAGCTTCTGCAAAGCCACCTACAAAATGAAGCTGAATAATGAAGTTCTGAATATTTGTACCAACTGGAGACCTGCTCCCCCAAGGATTACTGACATTCTGTAAAAATTTCCCTGTTGAAATTTCACACTTCTCTTTCCAGTTTACTGGTACTTTGTTTTATTATATTCTTTTTTCCTCAGAAAATAAGCAGACACTATATGGAAGTGAATTAGCCTTCATTCAAAACATGTTTTGCAAAAGGTTTGATTTCATTCAGTGCCAACCAGAAGACAGACAGTGATCTTATTTATGAGGTCTGGATCTATTGTCCAGGTGAATTAGCTGATTATTACACTTCCCATTTCTGTTATTGCAGATCCTTAATTCTTTTTGTAACATGATGTTCTTTAAATGATGTTTTTCAGAGCAAGCAAAAGATATTTCTATTTGTCCTAATTGTTCAGGAAATTAAAACTGCTGATATTTTTTCAGCTAATTAGCTTGAAATACTTTGTTACTCCCAGAACCGACCTGTAACATCTTTGTTACTCTCTCTCTAAATCACCAACTGCTCATTTGCCTCCTTTCACTGTCCTACATCACTCAGCAACTTCTTCCACAGGACATTTCTTCTCACCAGTTGTTCGTTTGCCTGTAACAAAACATATCCTAATGGACACACTGAGCTTTTTTCTCTATAGATCTCGACATAGCATACTGCTCTTGGCAGCAGAAATCTCTTCTGCAGGAACAGAAGGTGCTGCTTCATGTAGGAGAAGAGGGGTAGGGGTGTGCAACAGGCTACTGCACTGCAGGCACAGGTAGGTAGGATGCTGAACAACTACTGCTTCTTTTTCACTGTATTCTTTAAATATTGTGATTGCGGGGGAAAAAGAAAAAACAGAAAAGTTTTAGGGCTTTGTCATTGCTGCTTTAGCCAGTAATTAGTGTCGTCACTTTTTGTAAGTCATAAGGGTCTTAAGATATCTCTGTCAGCACCACGTAGGACCCATCAATTAAGTCTTTCACATGCAGACCTTTGACACGTCAGTTTTAGAGGCCTGTTTTTTTAACAACGCTTGTCTACACTTGATCTAGGCTAACCATTCCCATGTAACTTTGTGTAGACCCTATCACTTCAGAATTAATTAGTCTTCCACCTTAACTTCATATTGTGGAAATCATCCATGGGAAGCCAGGCCCTACACATCTTACCTTGCAAGCCTCTGTGGTTTTTGAAGTGTTTGAGGTTGTGCCTATCCATATACAATTTGTTTCTGTAGCCATTGCACCTGGTACACCTTATCCTTCTTCAGATCCTGAACTGCTGTCACAAGGCTAAAGATTTAAAACTAAATTGACCCCTCCTTTTGACATTGGATCAATGCCCCCATGAAGTGTGCTGCAACGAAGAATCATGAGTGAAATGCATTTCCTAATGTATGGTTTGCTTTTACTGCTGCTTCAGTGAAACACAGAGTGCTTACTTAAAAAGGTCAGTGGCATGAAACGTCTATCAGAAGTTTTTCTATGAAAATAAATCAGAGCACGCTTAAAATAACAGTAATTCTCCTGAAGGGCTGACAAATCCTATTTGGTACTGAGACAGGGAACACTCTCTCTACCCATAAATCAAGATGCCACAGAAAAAAGCAACAGGACTTCTTCATATTCTCCTTCCCTACACCTTCAGCCCTTCTCTCATGATACCATTGCCCCAGGAAAATGATGAACACCTAGAGGAAGAAAACTGTTCTACTGCCAACCTTGTTCAATACACGTCATCCTTCAGATTGTGCTAATAGCTTGTTCTGGTGGCATTTGCAATATGAACAGCCATCTGAAAAGCATGAAATCATCAATAGACTTCTAAATATAATCCTGCATAATTGAAAAGTTTTGAAATGTCTGGGTTTAGGGGTTTGTTTGGGGTTTTGTTTGTTTGTGGTTTTTTTGTTGTTTTTTTTTTCCTTTGGTTTGGTTTGGTTTCTTTTTATTGTGAGTGCCTTTTGGCTTAGGAAAAATGTACCAGAGATTTTAAGATACTCATATCAGCAAAAGTATATTTTAAACCCTGTGTATATACTAACTAAAGCTGTGGTAGTGCTCATCTAGCTAAGGAGTATTGTTAACTTCAGCTATTATCCTAGAATTGCTGTTTTCTAAAATAACCTCAGGTCTCAAAAGAAAAGATGAGACTACACCACTGTATCTTTCCACTCTAGTTGCAACACAAAGTCCTCATGGCAGAAAAGCAAATGAACAGCAATATCCTGTAAAACAGACACTTTTGCAAGAATATTGTACATCTTCAGCTTGAAATTCCTTACTGCTCCCTGGCAAATTGCCTTTCCTAGAGCACCCTGGAACAAGGAGGAGAGGAGGTCTTTACTGTTGTGCACCCATATGATTCCCCTCACTCCTAAAATCCAAGAGGCACATTCTCTGTACTGACGTCTTTTTGTCTGGCATAAGTCAGTTATTGCTTTTCTCTTATATAACTGAGTCATAAATGCACAGAGTCAGACAGGTACTGCATGTCCTTAAAGCACCTGGAAAAAGATACCCTGGGGTAGGGAGCAAACATAAATTTTGCTTTTCCCAGTATAATAGTGGGGGTTTTTTTCTTTTAATTCATAGTTTTCATAGATTTTGAAAAGGTATTAATAGGCCGCATAATTTCTGTCTCCAGCTGCATGAAGGAAAAGGTCTCTTTTCCACACCTCATTTAAGGAATCCAGCCAAAAGTAAGCCTTGGAAAAAAAGAATATCTGACAGTACTTATGCATAGCATCATATTTGTAATATCATCTATTCCAGGCAGTTAAAGACAAATAATTTTGGATATCTTGCAGCAAGCTTTATAGGAACTGGGGAAGGAGGGGAGAATAATGTAATTTCATATCAAAACCTGAATGCAAACATTTTTAAAAGTGTCATCTTAAATTAAAAATGGGAAGTCAGAGAGAAACTTCCCGGAAGAATTAAAAGATATTTGAAAGAAAATTATTCTCACTGACAAAGAGGCATATAGTCAGCTTAGGTATCAGCAAACATCCAGCATGTATGTGACCTGGCAGACTACTGAAACTTAAAAACCCTTCAAGTGCTCTGTTAAAAGCAACTGCATATCACTCACTGTGTGTGTTGTAGAACTGATGCACACTGGGAATTACTCCTTCACCCCACTTTGTGTTACTCTAACAAATATATGTATGTATGTATGAGACAGGGCATACCTGGAGGATTTTTGCTTTGTATCAAAATATCTCAGCTGACTATGCCAATGAAGAAAATGCATCCCACATTTTCACTTAATCTCATGCTCACTGTAAGGCCTCACAGAGGAGGCCAGGGGGACCAGTAGGGAGCATGAACCAGTGCAGGTAGGGAGCAACCTCCTAGAAGAGTCCTGCTGCAAAAACCACATCAAGAACCTGTGAATGAGAAGGCAACAGAGTAGCATCTGCTAGTGAGTTGGAGCTAACGAGAAAGAAGCTAGCCTTAAAGATATACACACCTGAAACTTAGGTCAGTCTGCCACTGACCAGTGCCTACACTCCACTCCTTGTGCTGTTTACACAAAAACAGAGACTCTGTAGGCGGTGGGGAGATTTCACAGAATATTCACTGCCACAGAAAGGAGCACCCAAAACTTACACCATGTGTGGTTTTTGTGGGGCTCTTTTTCACTA
Organism: Corvus cornix cornix; assembly: GCF_000738735.6. Classification (NCBI taxonomy): domain Eukaryota; kingdom Metazoa; phylum Chordata; class Aves; order Passeriformes; family Corvidae; genus Corvus; species Corvus cornix. Next base: position 65,415,281 of record NC_046333.1, read on the forward strand.
TAGGCTAACAAAAAATGTTACGATGCTCCACCCCATTCCCCCCAAATTGTGCATGATCTTCTGTTGAGCTCTCAGCCTTTATTTTTATATAACCATAGGAGCCAAGCAATTCAACGGTGCCCGCATTAAATTACGTGTTTGTGAAACTGAGCCTGGAAAGGGAAATTTCCTGGCAAATACAGAAGAGAAGCTGGAAAGATCAATTGATATAACCTGTTTGTGACCCATCTGTTATTCAGAGGAAGCAATTGGGCAGATAGTGTTACAATCAGCAATACTTTCCCACAGGTGCAGCACCATCTGCTTCTGCTCTTTTTGGCATGGGGTTATTAGATGTTCAGTCCTAGCTCCCTGATTTAGGTGTAGGATGAAACTAGTAGGTTGAACCTTTACAAACCAGGGCAGACCGGTGCCAAATACTCGAAGGAAAATCAGAGCAGAGAACACTGAAGAAGCCTGAGACTGGACTGTACCTTGCAAACCTGTGGTAAAAGATTTGTAACAGCCATTTTATCAAAGAGCAGATATACTTTCAAAAGCCCCAAATGCACATTTTTACAGGTAGTTAGTGTTCACAGCTTAGCTAACACTGAGACTTCACTAAAGGAGATTGTCCCCTTCTCTCACGTGGACAACCAAAGACAGGGAAACAAGCTCTTGCTCAGCCATAGCTGCACATGTTCACCCTGACTGCATTGCTAAGGGGTACTGCGTGTCCAGGGGGTTGAGTGGGAATATTTGGTCTCAGCAGATGGATATCCATGCTCATTCCTCCCGTGGTTCCAGAACTCAGTCTGACCTTTGAGTATGGACTTGTCTTGCAATAGGTCAGATTCTTTAGCCTTTTGTTTGCTTGTTTTGTTTTTAAGTTAAGGTATTATGTCTTCAAAACTCATAGCTCTACAAGTTTCAGGTTCAAAACTGGAGCTGCGTGAACTTACTCAATGGATCTTCTACCACTTTTAAGTTAGTGTTTTGACATGGAACAATGGTTCCTCATGAGATCTCTGGCATTTAATACCTGCTTGCTTTACTCTTTCTGGTTAATTACTGGAGTAATAAATCTCTTCTTTACAGTTTATTTAAAGTACCTTCCAAGCACATGATCCACACGCTACATTGTTTGTGCTTAGAGGCCCCTCAGCAAAAGCAAGAGCATTCAACTGTTGAATTGTAAACTTATTAGAAAACTCACTCTTCAGACCTATGGTAAAAGACAGAACATTGCTGTTATTGGCATTGTTGAAACTTTACAACAGGGACTCACCATTTATTTTTTCAACTGGAAGTTTCCATGGGATATCTAAAAGATGTTTATAGTTTAGATTTAACAGATTTCACCATGTTGAAAGAATTAGTTGGATGACTTCAGTTAGAAAAGCACTCCAAAGACTGTTCAACCTTGTTGAAAAATAAAAAGGGGGGGGAAAAAACCCCAACAAACAACCCCCCACTTCTTTTAAATTCAGAGATTTGGAGTCTTCTTTATCTTATTAACCTACCTGAAATCTGTACTCAGAACCTGACAAAGTTAAAGAGCTGACTATCTTACTGCTCCAAAAAGGAGTTAATTTTAAATTAAAAGGATTGTCATAGGCTGAAGTCCTTCTTTTCCCCCTGATTGATTCCAGGATAATACACTATTATAAAATAAATAAAAATTGTCATAAATCTTCAATATGAAAATGGGTGGCTCAGCTCTGGGCATGCGCAATCACTGTGATTATCGGACTGTTTAGGCAGATAAGTGGAAGTGGGGGGGGGGCGGGGTTTAATGCTTATGTGAGGAATTTCAGGCACGTTCCCTCTCTACTGCAACAGCTATTGGAACTGAAGTTCACTACAGAACTGTTTGGAATCTTTCCCACAGGACATGAAGTCCTGTGAAATAGCTCTACTTCCAGTGGGAACTGGTAAGTTTCTCTAGTAGTTGACTGAGATTTTAATGTGACTTTGACGATCTGGCTGTTTTCAGGCTGATCTTCCATAGACATGCCAGTCTATGGAAGGCAAGCAAGGCATTAGTTGGCCAAGGTCCTCTCTGTCTGCAAAGTAATTACTCTGACTGCGAAACACTTGGGTAATGCTTTGCAAAGATTGTAATGCAAGACCCTGTCTTGGCACTGAAGTGCTTCTTTCTGAAGTATCTCATATCTCAATCTGACCAATTAGAAAGCCAAGGAGGACTTCACTTTGCAAAACACACAATGGAATGAGAGCACTTAATGCAATGGCCATGCACTGAGAGAGGCGAGCCTAAAGCTGGCCTATGGGATTGTGGGACCCAGCTTGCACGAGCGAGCACAGATGGCAAAACCACCACATTCAATTCCTGAAAACCTCCCAGTTTTATGGGCCCACTTAGTCAGCCTGCAAAAGGTGTGGAGTTAGAGCTGCACTGCATGGAAAGAAAGGAAGTGTACCAAAGAAAGCACCTGCTGTGACAAGTCAAATTGAAGTATAGCCTCAAGAAGAGATTCCCTTCTGTCCCAGTTTGTTGCCCACTCCCACTTTTACTGTTTCCTTACTACCCATCACCAGGCAAAATCTTGCGCCCTGAATTCCCGAGCCAACACACTACTGCTCTGTTCCTTTATTTGGAAAAATACCCACCACCAAAATCACATTTCTTTTTCAAGTCAGGTAAAGAGTAATTTAACATTTAAGTGTTCCAGCTCTGCATTTTCTCATCTGCTCCTGTATTTTTTAGTGTGACTTTAAGAAATACTCAAGTCGTATAGCACAATGTTGAGCATGCTACCAGGGATAAATAATAAATAATACCTCGAGTACTGGACATCACAAGCAAAGATAAATTTAATAGGAAAAATGTGAGAACGAATAGTTTCAGTCTGTTCTAAGCCTTTACATGCAAAGACTCTTTACATTTGTAGCCATAATATTCAGAAGCAGCATTAAATCAGGATTCTTGCTTTGGTCATTAGCTGGAGGTGCAGCATGGGAGGAAAGGGGATAGAAAGGAGGAAGAGAAATCCTGAACAGGCCAAGATCACCACCTAGTGACAGAACTTCTGCTTTGCAGGGGGTTTGCCTAAAAACTCCTGGTGCCTGAGAAACAAACCATTCAACTCTTTCACAACTATCCTCTAAAGTAAGGATTATATATTGCCTCAGGATTACGAAAAAATTCAGAGCATACGATCTGGCACAGTGAACTATGTAGTACTTCACTGGTTCCTTTTGTTTGCTTGTTTTGAAAACTATCAAGAAAAACATTTTCTTGTATTTGTGGAAAACCAATGTGGCAAAGCATTTGTTCTAATACTCCCCAAAGTAACAATTCAGATAAAAATAACTTAAATATTAATTGAACCTGAACAGGCTTTTAATTAATTATTTTGGCATTAGTCAATAGAGGCACGAAGTTTTCTAAACTGGTGGGATCCCAAAAAAACACAGAATAAGAACTACAAGAAAGCAGAAGTGCTCCTTCTATATGAGGGAAACAGCCCTGGGTATGTATCTTTGTGCAGCACCTAACTCTGAAGGAGAGCTGGGTGAAGTATGAAGACTGTCTGGAATCTGTCTTTAATTCTTCCAGCACAACACATTGTTCCTTTCTTTCATATCTCACTGTTCTCTTTCCCTTCCTGTACAGCACTGCCATAATTAAAAATGCTAAACTTGAGGCATGATCTCTGATGTGGATATCTACCTTTTTATATTCAGAATAATAAAACTCTTCTAGCCTTCCAGAAGAAGCTTATGCTGCCTCCCTTCGGCATGATCTCTGATGTGGATATCTACCTTTTTATATTCGGAATAATAAAACTCTTCTAGCCTCCCAGAAGAAGCTTATGCTGCCTCCCTTCTTGCTTTTGCAGCATCCTTTCACCCCTTTTTGAGAAATACACCTTTCCTTTCTCTCTTTCACGCAGTACAAAGATCCTCACCATAACCCACTGCATCCTAGTCTTGGCCACCTCATCTATTGCTCTGCTTCCCCATCCAAGCTAAGTTCCATGCTTTTATTTCAAGGTATTCTATCAGGGCGTTTTCACCCACATCCAATGGGCCTGTCATGTCTCTGTCTGGCAGTGATTGACTTCTCAAGCATCATTATGCTTTATCACTCAAGTTACTTGGCTATGTGATAACAGGCCTAATTTTGACTTTTTTTAAAAAGCTAAACCCTGTCATTTTAGCATGCTGAACAATGCTATTTCCTTGCACTTTCCATCCTCCCTTTAGATCACTGTTTTCTACAGTCTTACACTTAGTTAGAGCCTCTATAGCATAGGTCCTGTGCATGCATGCCAGCACAAGAGGGGAACAGTCAGGGACTAAGGCTCTAGGCTGTGCAGTGCTAGGAGCAGGGCTGCACACCTCTCCCAGGGTTGAATAACAAATAACCTCTAATGAGGGAAGGTACTTGGAATTGTACTAAAAGCAGAAGCTGTGCCCAGCAAGGTTTGGAAATGGAAAGGCATCCATTAGCTGTAACTGCTCCAACACTAAAGAGAGAACAAATAGTGCAGGCATTAGAAACATTCTTTTTTGAGGCATCATAATTTAATTATTTTTTTTTAATAGCACCAGGGACAGTTTAAGCAGCTCTTAAGACAGCTTTTAGCAGCTCTAAAGTAAAATGCAACCACAGTACAAAGGCGCTGCTCAGCTGATAGTCAGGCACTGTGCAAAGGGACAGCTTCATCTGGTTCTGAAACAGTTGTGTTGGGATAAACTCCATGTTAAATAGGAAGCTATATGCTCAGACTACTGATTACTCTGGCTCCCCTTCTACTGATAACATTTCAAGCTCCTATTCTACAATAATATTTTCAGTCAGCTTTTAACGATTTAAAAAACCCCTGATAGTGCCAATATCTATCATGCCTGGAATGTCAGTAATCAGTGTTGTTCTATTATCCATCAACAGAGTTGGGCTGACACATGCTGTAATTTATTTGGACAAAAGGAACATACTTGAAATAAAAATTGTCTTCATGCTCTCCAAAAAATTTAAACTTGTATCATATTTTACCGTTGAACAAGCTTTACCTACACTGTACTTCTGTGCCCAAGCTTACTACGAATACTTGAAAAATAACAAATACTCCTAAAAGAAAAGGTAGACCTCACCACCATTTACAAAGTAAAGCCAGTATGAGAAGCTCAGTTAAATATGGATATACATATTTACATGTCTATATATTTACATATATGTTTGTAGATATATATGATATAATATGTAGACTATTTTAACACAGTTTTATTCTGGTTACATCCAACCCAACAGGCTAGTTACTTTTGGTACTTTAAAGTTGACATACTATTTCTCTCATGTATCAGGGAGAGTGAAGCTGATTTAAAAACCTTTCTGTGAAGCAATTTAACTGTTAAGCAGTGCAATGCTTAACAGCACTCCCTGAAACTAAGCTTCTCAGAAAACAAGAAAATCTGTTCTTCAGGAGAGTATGGGTCTTAAAAATACACACATCTTACCTTTTAAGAAGGAAAAAAAATTCAATCGTGAATGAGCCGTTGTGGGATACTGGAAATAGCATTTGGACATTGCTCTTCCCAGAACGACGGCTCCAGTTTGGGCACAGACATGAGTTACCTTGGAGCAGCTCTCGTGCTCTCAGCTCCTGCTGTCCCCTGGCTCTCGCTGGGAACACGGCTCAGATTTCACAGATGTGCCTGCGGCGGTCCAGGGCAGGCAGCCAGGGAGCAGGATGGCAGTGGAACATCCCTGCTGCGTTCAGAAGCAGACCCCGAGGGTACCAAGCTGTTCTGCAGAGGCAGGTACCCCACGCAGGGTGCAAAATCAAAGTAGCTGCTTGCTTCTGGCAGTTACTCTGAAAGCTGATACTTCTGCACAGCATTGCATTGTGCCTTACACAAGTTCCTCCAGACTTTACAATCAGAAGATTCAGGTATTTTGAATCCTTTTCTCTAGATTGATTTCCCTTTTTGTGCCTCCATCACTCACAGTAAAAACTCATCTTGAAAGCAACTTTAACTTACAAAAAAAAAAAACAAAACCCAAACGCCAAACTTCAAATGCACACCCAAAAAAAAACCCCCAAAAAAACAAAACAAAAAAAAAACCCAAACAAACAAAAAACCCCACAACCCACAACTACTTTGAGACATAGCAATCTGGTTGTATACTCACTAAAGCCCCTTAAGCTCTTCATAAGTAAGCTCCTGCAATGCCATCTCCAAAAGCAGTACTTTCAGTCTGCATGGAAAACACACAGATTTACTAGTGAATGTTCCCAGACAGATTATTTAAGAAAATATAAAGCAAAATAAAACTTCTTTTTCTTTAAAATAAACAATACAAAGCTTACACTATACTCTGTCAAAACGGCATCTCCAAGAGCTAGTGACTAGTACACTCATGGTGAATTAGATTTCCTTAAAAATTAAGTACATGGGACAAAAGCAGGAATAAATAGCAGCTACATACCTCAGCAGGTCAATGACAACAAAAAACCCATAAAAACATTTACATCATGTTGACTAAGCATATTTCTCCCAAACAGCTTTCCCTTGTGAAAACCTGATGAACTATATCAATCTGGTTCTCATTTCTGCAACCAATTTGTTTTCTAAACTGCATACACCCAGTTGCATAAACAAATCCTTATTATATCCACAGAAGCAGCTGCCTCAGTTTCTGCTGTAACTAGCCATTTACAGATGCTTCATTTGCTCAGGCTTTTTTTTCCCCACATGCTAAAGTTTAACTATAAGAAACAGAGGCCATAGTTCATAAAACAGTGTATGGAAACAACGGAGAAATGAAGGTATTGCCCACAACACACTTCAGTCTTGTGCTAACACAGGTCCCACCAAGGGTTTTTTCTATTTATAAATCAGAGTTAAGACAATTGCAGGAACACACCACTATAGTCTACAAGAACGTACATTTAATTACTAATTTCAGCTTTATTTTATGTGTACATCTGTATATTTCAACCAGATTCACAAAATGCAAAACTTGTGTTATCAGGGTACTTCATACAGAGGTTGACACAGCTTTGTCATTACTTAGAAGAACATGCAATAAGCTACAGAAAGTTTATGAAAATATTCTAACAGAAAATTTTAGTCAAATAATGAGCACGAGAAATCATGTTTAACTTGCAAATTCTGTTTACAAGCTACTATGAGACATTTCCTACCACTAAAAAGAAAAGAGAAATAAATAACTACTTAGATTCTTTAAATCTTAGAACTGGACAAGTGCTCCACTGTGTCTGCATTCTAAAGAATGGAAGTGGAAATTGTGCAGAAGAATGTTTTACTTTAAATAATTGTGCAACTGTTATTGCTGTTTTACAAAGAACCTGAAAACATGCAATGAAAACTTCAAACTGAAGAGACAGCTGAATGCACATATTTTGATTGTTAACGCAATTAAAATGCAAAAGATAACTACAAAAGTATCTCAAAATGTTGTGGTTTGTTTGTTTTAAGGTTTTTTTACATGTACATAGAGAACTGTACACAAACAGGGAAATAAAAAAGTTGTTTAAAAAATGAAATATAGTAGTATACAGTATTTACAGCTTAAATGCCACCCCTTTTTTAACTGGAGCTAAACTATTACATGAGCATGCAGTACATCCACAACTCAAAACAAGTACCTTTTGCACACTATGATATAGTCCTGTACAAAGCATAAATCAACCAAATGTTAAATCACTCTTCTCCATCACTGTTGTTGCTATCTTTGAGCTTCATAACAATGCCTAGGTCACAACAACTTAGCTTAGGTAACTTCATAAAGTGAACATATGAACATCTATTTCTAATACAAGTTTGAAGAATGTATTCTATCAACAAGACAGTTTATGGTGAGATACCAACAATGTTCTATAGTTTAAGTCATGCTTGATGAAAAGCTGTACTGAAGGAACACAAGTTTGTCAGTGGACTGATGAGTATTTTTACCTTTGTTATTTCTAAAGATTTTCAAATTCCCATTTTCCTCTCCTCTTATTTGCTCAGCTAAATCCAAATGGTTAGAATACTTATATTTGTAAAGCTTATAGTACAAGTGTTAAAGTTATCAATACAGATGTTAAATACTGTAGCCTTTCTCTAACTGTAAAACAGGTATTTATTCTTAGTGGTTTCTGTAAGCACTTCTGAAGAATTGTGTGCTATTCCATACAGTGTCACAGTCAAAAGTTTACTTACATAGATACCTGATTATCCTCTAAAACACCCAAAATATTAAGGACCTTCAGAACTTCATTCTCTGTATAAAATCTAGGCACATTTCAAACAAGTAAAGCCTCTAGCCAAATAATTCTAAAAGTTTTAGATTTTTAGCTCCCATACACCTTATATTGATGGATAATCCAGAATGGATTTTACAATGTTGATACTAAATATCTCAAGTAAACCTCGAAATTTAGGTCTCAAATCAAAAGGAATACCACTTGTATTAAACAAGTATTGTTTATTTTATTGAAAATGACTCTTCAGTATTTGCCTTACAGTTGGTGTTTTCCAGTCCACAGAAGGAGCACAAAAGGATGTACTATCCATTCCCTTCAACAACTGTCAAATCCTGGTAGGATTCATGCAGTAACTTCCTAAAGTCTTCAGTAACTACAAGATGAACAATTAGAAGTGAAAAAAAGTCTGTTCCTGAAAGAAAATACTTCTTTAGATCGTTGTTTTAGAGCATAATTGTTTTTATACCTGCTACACACTGGGAGAATACCCTAAGCAGTAACACATCTTTGCAGGCTTTGAGATGTCCTTGTGATTACATTTAGAATTAATGCACAAACTGAATTTCATGTGTAACTTCAGGCACAACTGTGGGAAACAGCAGAAACAGCATGCTGTCAAGACATAACCTGTCACAGTTTTAGGATATCAAAAGTATGTAGTCAGGTTGAATTCTACTTTCTGTGATAACTTAATTTACCCAAAATTATGTGCAGTTACATATGCAAATTAATGCAACCCAGATGAAGATTTTGCTGCTGTAACAGTACAGAATACTTTTCCCACTGACCTTAAAGGTTTTGATGGTGGTGACCAACATGTGACCAAATATTTGACCTTTAGCCCAATACAAATGTTCAGCTCTGTTAAATTCATTTGTACTCAAATAACATTTATTCCTTCTGAAGCAGCAGCTGAGGATTTAAATAGTCTTTCCACCTTGGGCTGCTCCCAATCTAGAGACTAAAAAGAAGTAATAGTTCAAAAGGTATCCTATCAATATGCTGATGCAATTGTATGTTAAATTCTGGTAACTCTGAAAGAAACTTACGCTTTAGCATTTTTATGTATGTAATAATCCATCATAATTTATGAAAGTATTTAGAATTTCATTTTCTCTCAAATTGCTAGGAATTAGATTGGTTGTTAGGATGACAACTGTGACCTAATCTCCACATTTTTCCCCTTAACTGAAGTACACGTGATGAAAACACCTATTTATAGAAACAGAGGAGCGACTGAAAAAAATTCTCATGTTCACAATTGCATTTCTAGGTCTTACTAGAGTCACATACTTATTGGGGGGGGGGGGAGGGAGGGGGCTAACTGATTAATCCACAATGCACTACACCAAGCAATATTATTGTGTCTATTTATCTAGAATTATACATGTGTGATGTTGGATGGCTGTGCACAAAAACAAGGGGTTTAATATGCTTATTATATAAATACTTAGATTTAATGCAGGCAAGGCATTATTAGAATATGCCTAGTGCATGAAATACATACATTAAAACAGAAAACAACAATTACATCACTTCTTAAAGTTCTTAGAACTTAGACTCCATTCGTTTCTGCTCAAATGGCATTATATATGTGCCCCCCACAACAGAATTCAAATACAAATTGTAAGCAAAATAAATATCAATATACAATATGTTGAGAGGGAAACACTATTCCCTTTCTCAAAATCAAAACAGTGTACTTCAAAAACAGAAAGCTACTTTAGGCAAAACCGGAACCATGTTGGGTGTTCAAAACTGGTTAAATCATTGGTTTCTTCAAAAAAATGTCACCAGCAAATCATGGCTAGCCACAGCACACAGCTTAGTTTCATAAACTCAAAATTACCCAGAAAATTAAAGAAAATAATTATTTGGAAGTTTTTTTCCTGAAATATAGCTCTGGGTTTTGAATTAAAACAATATTTTTTCATCTGGGGAATGTCAGGCCAACCTGAGCAGTGACAAACGTTCCTTAGCTGCTTCCCAAGATGAGAGCTAGAAGACCAACCACCTCCAGTGTATGTGTACTGATGATCACCAAGAGATTGCAGAAGCTCTATGGAATGCCTGAGTCAAGGCCAAAGGGGTCATCTCCAAGGGGAATCTCCAAGTAGGCATCTGCTACTGACCTTCAAACCAAGGAAGTAACACCAATTAAACAATACTTGGGTCACTTAAGAAAGCTTTGGGTCAACAGAACCTCATTCTATGGGCGATTTTGGCTACCTAGACACTTGTTGGAAGAACAATACAGCAGGCCACGTGTTATCCATCAAGTTCCTGGAACACGTGAAGGACATATTTGGAATACAGATGTTAGATGCGCCAATCAAGAATGAGGCAGTGCTGGACTTACTACTCACAAGCCAAGGAAGCCAGCTTTGTAAAATCCCAATCAGTGATAGCCTTGGCTGCCATGATCCCAGCAGTGGGATCCTGCTGAGCACGCTGAAGGTCGGTGTTAAAATAAACATTTTAGATTTAGAAGAGCAAACTTCATTATGCTCAGAGCCCATTTGGAAGGGATGCCATGGAGGATAAAGAAGCTAGTGGGTGCTGGGAGTTTTTCACCAAGTCTCCTGGAAACACTGAAACAGTTTATCACCTTTAAGGTCAGGAAAGAGGCAGAGAAAGACACCTCCTTGGCTTAACTGTGAACCTCTGAGTCTGCTCAAAGCCAGAAGAGAAGTGTACCAGAGATGGAAAAGCAGAAAAATACATATTGAGAACTAAAAGGACATTGATAGGGTATACAGAAAGCCTTAAGAAGTTCAACATGGACAAGGGTAAGATCTTGCACTTGGCGAAACATAATCCAGGAGTGCAGCACAGGCTGGGATGGACCTGTCCGAGGAGCAGCTCTGTGGAAAGGCATCTGGGGGTCCTGGTGAACAAGCAGCTTGATGTGAGTGAGCAGTGTGCTGTTATGGCAAAGAAAGCCAATGAGATAATTGAAATAAATAACAGACTTCATCACTAGCAGAGAGCATCACCAGCAGAGATAAAATCATCATTATCTCACTCAGCACTTGTCAAGCCACACCTGGGTTCTCTGTGTTCAGCTTTGGTCCCTGCTATGCAAAAAAACCCACAAAACCATGGACAGGCTGGAGAGGGTCCAGAGAAGGGCCAGAGGGATAATCAAAGGCCTGGGAAGCCTGACATATGAGGAAAGGCAGAGAACTGGGTTGGTTCAGCCTTGAGAAAAGAAGGCTTACAGGAGATTTTATCACCATATTCCAATTTTTATTGAGTACCTACAAAGAAGAGACTCCCTTTTTACAAGGAGTCACATGGAAAAGATGAGGGCTCATGTGTGCAAATTACTTTGTGATATTCTAGTTGGACACTGGAATAATGCCATTGGAACAATCTCCCCAGGGAAGTGTTGGATTCCCCAGCCACTTTAAAAACTTGGTTGGTCAGGGTGCTGGGCTACCTTGTCTGGACCATGCTATTGACAGGAAATGTTGGACCAGGTCAAACTTGAGGTCCCCTCCAACCTGGTATTCTATGAGTCTATGATCATACTGATAAATTGAAAGTGTGTGGAATGTTTAAACCTTTGAGAGCAGCAGCTTCTAAAAAAGCAGTAGCTTTTCCACATTAAATACTACATTCAGTACTCCCCCTTCTCCCAAATATTAAACTGTGTCGACACGTTATTTGTTGTGTACAATGCAGAATGTGCCCAGTGATACAATGCAGAGACAGGCAGAGCTGATTGAAGATAGTGCTAAGACATCCTGTAAACAGGACAACACTGTATTGTCCAAGGGGAACCAGGGTACCATCAGTGCCATTCACACACAAGATATCTTTGTAGCCTAATTGAGGGGGCAGGAGGAGGGGAAGGCTATCTAAAGCAGTTTTATTTTTTCTTAGAAAAGCTATCCCAGTTGTTAGCGTGTGTCAGGTATAAAACACTCCACAAAGCCACCACTCTTTCATATATATATATATACCTATATATATATAAATAGATATATATACACACACATATTTATATACACACACTGACTAAAGCACCTTATGCTTAACAATGCTGTTTCTAGGGATGTGGAATGAAAGTTCCAAGTTTCGCAGACATAAGGCCACTTACGCTTTCTCTCACTGCTGGAGTTACTAGGCAGTATGTTCATTCTGTGATCAAAGAATACTTCACAGACAAGCTTTTTATCATCATAAATTCCTCACAAGAAACAGCTGAAAACAAACTTCTGTCAAATAAAGCCTTGTCAAGTCACTTAAGCATTATATTATCTGCCTGTCCCTTGCTGCCAGGCAATAATGCCATATAATGCAGAGACAACTAAGCACATGACAACGTTTTAAAAAGGAATACAAGCAACCTATGCAATAAAAATTATTTGGAGAAAGGTACCTTAAAACCTGCAAAGATGCCTCCTTGTCCAAGCGGGAAAGTTACAATGGCAACAATTTCATTGGCACAGTAATTAAAATGAAGAATGAAGTTCATCAATACAAGCATATGTATCTCATCAGTTAGCAGCAGTCTGCTGTAGTTTAACTTAGTGAAAGACAGCAAGCCATTGACCAGTGGCAGCATAATAGCCTCCTATTAAAAATAAGAATTGAGATGTTCAAGGAAATTTGGAACCTGTGAATAAGTTTCGATGTGAGTTAAAGGCATGAGACAACCTAAATTACTGAATACAGTGCTTCATTATATGGTTGGTTTTGACCCAGACAAGCATTTCCAGGTTATCAAATAAAAGTTTTAAGGTCTGTTGAACAAGACACTGTATCAAGTAACCAAATTAATTAGAAACAATCAAAATAGAACAAGAATGAAGATGTGACAAATTCTTCTAAATACTCTCCCCTAAACACATATGTAAGAAGGCACATTAGGAGAAATATCTTCAATTATTTTATTATTCAATTTAACTTAAATACCTGAAACCAGTTTTCTCACAATTTAAGACAATGGAGAGGAGTTTCAATTGCTTTTTACAGATACCATAATTTCATTGTCAACTAAAGTGCAATGGTTGTGTGCCAAAAAGTATAAGCAGAAAGTAAAAGACACAAGACACAAAAACAAACCACAAAAAAAAAGTTTTTGAAGACATTCAAAACCAGTGAGAGCATATGTATTCAGCCACATTTTTAAAGCAATTAAAAGTAAAAATAACACTGAAAATGTTTATAAACCTGTATTTTAACTTGTTCCCTGCAAAGCCCATAACTTTGTACATTTTCCAAACAAGACTTTAATGCTTTTAAAGAAAACAGATAATATTAGCATTCTTAGTACTTTAAGGAAATGTATGCGGAATAAGGTAAAGGCAGACAGGTTAATTCATTATATTTTGAAGCACTAAGCAATGACTGGATTGCAAGTTATATTTTAAACATATTCTTTTAGCTGTGCAGTAGGTGCCAGTGTTTGCAACAGTCCCGAACGTCTTTTTGACATTGTAACAGCAAAACCTTTGAGTGATTTACTCCCCCTGTCAAGCATTAAGAGACAACTGCTGAAAAGAATTCAGTTGAGAAAAGATGTAAAAGATTCCTTATTCTTCACAAAACTTTATGCCCTTTAAATTTTGTATTTCATAAATAATTAGTTCATTAGAATTAAAATTTCTCTTTACTTCAAACACTCACATTTAAGACACTTCACATGCACAACACCACTCTGTCCCTTTTAAACTAGAAAAGCACAAACTACTGAAAGCTAAGTCTTTGAAAGTTCCAGGTATCTTAACCTTTCCAAAGATACAAAGTGTTCAGAAACAAGGTAGTAAATACATTAGTGCTGCCCCACTTACAAATTTTTGGAGTATGGTAACTATTTTATTAAACTTAGTATTTTTGTTCAGTAGAAAACCAACACATCATATTGTTACCCCTCTCCCTTTTCCCCATAGGTGTGTTCTCTGAGAGTTTGTTATATTTGCATGTTCCTTACAGAATACATGTAGGGGTAAGGGTCCTACCCGTGCTTAATTAAATATAGGGAGTTTATTTGCAACGAGTACCCTTCCTGAGGTTTGCAGAAGGGCTGGTAACCATCTGCATGTTTAAGACAAAATAATTTAGAGGAAAACATTGATTTGAGATTTGTTTGTGCATACACAACAGATTGTACTTAGTAACCTTCATACAGGCTCCTTAAACTCCTGATTTCTGACGTGCTAAAATCACAAAGAAATGTGCCAAAGAAGAAAACTGCCACGAGCCATTCTTCACATAGTGCTAATTATATAGGGTTGTTAAAGCTGTGGTTCTTAAACCCCATCAAAATTCATCTACATTTTAAAACAGATCTAGCAGTTGTTTTGAATACTGAACAAGAATATTCAGCATTCAGAGAGATTCTGCTAATACACAAAAGTCAGTTATTCTGCTATTTCACCTGAATTCAAGGAGAATTGTGCACATTCACAGAATTCTTCTACATTCCAGAGCTTACCCAGCCACCTGCTCAGAATTAAACCCCAAGTTTGGCACACAGAGCAACTTTCAGGACAGCCCCCCTGTTTCATGACAACGTGTTCAGGACAGTGATCCCACCACCAAGCATGGACCTGCCTGGCAGCTGCTCGAGGTGCTCCATCTCCACTTGGCACACAGGGATCCCCCCCTTGCCCATGACGGAGGCACGTAAGGCGCAGTGCAGGAGTTCTGCAGTTCCAACACTAGAGGACAGCCTGTTCATTTGACTGAGCCTCGAGATTTGCAGTGCACTTTCCACATCGCTTCCTTTCTCTCGCACTAGAATCCGAGTCCATAAGCGGATGAATCCACTCTGAGGAAGCTTCTCTTCAGGTTAAAGATTTTTGTTTCCCCCTTTCTACATAAGTCTCAAAGCGTTGCAAGAATTCTTGAAAACGAAATAATTAATGTCAGTACTGTCTGTCCAACACCAAAGACAAGAGCTTCTAGGGGAGCCATATTCTTTCCTGCTACTCTGTAAATTCCGGCTACTGCAGCACCTAAGAATCACAAGGAAAACAATGATCAAATCACAGAAAAAGCCAAGGTTGAAATATGTGACAAATTATTTACTCTGTCTATGCATCAGCTATTTATAGAACATCACCAAACACTGTATTACTTCATGGCATTACACAATTACCAGCCTTGCTTGTGTTTTTATAGTTACGTATATGCTTCAGGAATGATTTTCCCAATTGAACCAGATCAACTTTTCCATCATCAGTTTGATTTAAGAAAATTAAATCTTGTTGTTTCCCTGTAGACATCTTCAGATATATTTTTAAAACATTTTTTGTGCCTTGTGCCAGTTTGAAAAGGTAGCAAGGCAATCCTCTAAAAATTGACCAAGTCTGAAGTGTGGTTTAATAGTGTTTGTGTAGGCAGGGAGAAGACAAGAACAATAAAGCTGCCAGTGTCAACAAAACAATTGCAAACACACATTTACCAGGTTCATTTAATATGTCACCTGAATAAACTGGTCATATTATATGAGTTTATTTTTATATAAGTAGTTTTTATTAAACTATTTAATTGTTAACAATTGTTTAGCAAATCCAGCAAAACATGAAAAAGGTCAAAATACTGCAGTGTTATCCATGAACATCTATGAGAGGAAACTTCTAACCAATACAATTAGATTTTGAGCTATAGCACATTAAAAAAAAAAAAAAAAAAAATCAAAAAACCCGCAACAGAGCATTTTCCTTGTACAGTTGTGTGCAAATTCAAATTTGAAATATAGTATCAAGAGGCCAGGATCAACCAAAACCAAACCCAAAACTTAATTGTAGACCTTCCGTATGTATCGTCTTGGGCGCAATCTAGTCATAATTAAATGCCTTCAGAGATCACAGAGGTTTTTTCAGGCTCAAAGAGAACTGAAAAGTCATCACAGTTTTTAAAAATAATATGCAACAGTTAAAAAAAAGGTGGGGTTTTTTGCTATTGCACAGTCACTAATAGGAATAGTCTGCTGGAGTGATCAAAAATCCATTAGTGACACAGAAGTACATTGAGTCCCAACAGATTTTCTGAAAGTACAGCCAGCATCCGAATCATCTTACATCTTCAAAAAGCAACACCTAATTTTTACAGTGTCTTTAGGAAGAGTAGAACTCACTAATGATTGTGGCCATAACAGTACTTACAAACACTACTAATCACACTGTTAGGTAATTTTTGGGTTAATCTATTTTTATTACTGTTTTTAAAAAAACCATGTTCTGTAAAGCATATTTTGTCTGAAATATCTCACCAGAAGGCTGGCCTTACGGTATTTCACTCAGCTACCTTGCATAAGCTTTTCCATTTGTTCCTTGGCTAGCTGCTGTCAAAAACTGAAAGAGATCCTTTAGACTGAGCCCACTACTAACATTAAAATTATATTTTCAAAGCGAACTCAAAGTGGCCAAAAATGTATACCAGAATTGTCACTACTAGATCAAGAACAGAAATTTTGGGCTTCTTGAGCAAACACTGAGATACTCTGGGAAGTATCCAGAATAAAACAATAAAAATTTGGTAGTTTGGTAATTATGTATTATTACACAAATAGCAGTGTGCAATACAACCTGTAACACATAACCCAGCAAAGCTGGTGTAGAGCCAAAAGTGTGTTCAATAGGCTGCCAACAAGGGAAATAAGAATATGTCACCAAAAAGGAGTGTGCTGGGAAAAAGGAGGAAGAACAGACCCTTCTGGATGAAATACAGCTGAAATCCTTGCCTTAAGCTGTCTGGTATTTATATATTCTTGTTTGGCTTGGTGGGGTTTTTTTGGTTGTTGTTTTGCAGTTTTGTTTGTTTTTGTTAATTTTTCAATACCTTTTTTAATAACCATTGATTTCCATGATTTTGCAAAGCTTAAAAATGGAGGAGTCTCCTGCTTTTCCATATGCTGGTAAAAAGGTCCCAGAACAGCAGAAAAGTTTGAAAGATCTCCCTGAGCAAAATTAAACTTATATTGTGCAATAGTCTATACTGACTTCATTCACCTACACAAACAATGCAGAAGACTGGAAATACAAAGTGGAAATTGAAGTCAGTTTGCTATTTCAGTTTCTTAAGCACTGGACCAGGCATATCCAAACAGCTGGTATTCCAACTTGCATCTTTGCAACACAATAGCTATTAAAAATCCTCTAATACTTGATCACCTAATTTGCCTTCAGAAGCTCCCTGCAGAATTTCTTTCAGTATGAAACAAGCCAGTTCTGGCCAGAAACAAAAAATATTTGAAGGTAAAAGTACTTGGCTAAGCAAGTTGCAATGCTCTGTGCAAAACCTTTGGGAACAGCGTAACAAGTCTACAGTCTAGGCTTAGATAAATTCTCAGATGAATATGCACACAAACAGGACTGCTTATGTGTTAAATGTTTTGACCTGCAAAACTGGATGCCAAAAATACAACTGTGTTGCTCCTCTTTTTATGCAAAGATAAAAGACACAAAGTACTTTGGCTTGGGAGACACTGATCCTGAAACCTCCCCATCACAGAAAGCTGTGAAAGTCTCTGCTTGGATCTTTCAACACCACGTTTCCCAACTTCAGTTCTTCAGAAATGCTCATGCATGGTTGACTTTGTAACAGGCCACTGCCATTTTAAGCCTAAGACAAAAATCAGCATAACACATAACATAAGGCACTCAACTAGTTCCAACTTGGCAAAAAAAGCCCCAAAACCCAACTGAACTTTACTGTGTTATATGGTGGAAATTCTAAGCTGACAAATCTGTAGCAAATAAAACAACCCTTTGAGGAAAGTCTTAGTCAAACTCCTCCTGACATTTGCATTTTTATTTAACCTTGTAAAACAATAGCCAGGAAGGACTTTCAGTAGCTGTAAGAACTAATCTGTCACAAATCCTCTATGAATGTGTCCAAAGCTGACAGTGATACCACTATTCTGATAATCTGGGCAGAACACAGGAAAACCAGAATGAAAGGTGGGAAGTTTTGCCTTCAGACTATATGGTGGTTGATAGATTTAGAGTTCCTTACCCTCAGAGACCTTTCAAGTTAGGCCATCTTTTCTGCAACACTGAAGATTTTGGGGCAGACACTACTGCTCAGTTAACACAGGCACCATTCAACACATGGATTTTGATGCTGAGAACTCCTTACCAGCATT
Source organism: Corvus cornix cornix (assembly GCF_000738735.6). NCBI lineage: Eukaryota > Metazoa > Chordata > Aves > Passeriformes > Corvidae > Corvus > Corvus cornix. Next base: position 65,433,605 of record NC_046333.1, read on the forward strand.
GCTTCAGACAATGAAGCACACGCTTCTTTCCTGCAAAAATAGCATTCGCTACTTTCCCCCCCTCAGCATGTTCCTGCTTGCTTGGGAAAGCTACCGTAGTCTATTTATATGTTTGATAAACATAGCTGGATATGATAAAACCAAAGAATGAAGTGTCCTACAGGTTTTATGGCCCATATTTCAGTGCTGACACAGATAAAAGAATTTCTTGGGAAAGATGGAAAAGCAGCATCTGATACCAATAACTCTGGATGAAGACAGATGAGTAGCATTTCCTCAAAACATTCTTGTCAACATCACTTCTGTCATATTCGGTCAGGTGTAACACTTCTGCACTTTACTACATAAAATACTCCTATTTTCTGCAATGTTTTAAACATGAGTGTGGTTTTTAACCATAGCCCTGTGAACCTTTTGGCTTTAACAGAAAAAATGATTGCACCTATCTGAGGACACAATGTCAAGAAATAAAAAATGTAATCTGAGTGGTAGGCATTCATCTAATACCATAAGAAACTCTGTAACAGATGTCCCTGCCAAACAGCATTTTACCTAGAACATCAGCAAACCTTAATTTTTTTTTTTTTGGGGGGGCGGGGGGGGAGAAGGGGGAGTCTCTCTATAACTATCACAAAATCCTTAATAAACAATTAACAGTTCACTAAGAAATGCAGGCTTTATTTTCCTTCTTCTTCTTTTTAGAAGTTAGATGTAAAATAAGAAACAAAACAAAAAAACACCACACACAAACAAAAGGCAGACTTACTGGTTATCATTGCTCCAGTTACAGAACCCAGAAATCCAATGCTGACCACAATGACAGAGATCAGCCTCCCCTGCCTATGCCTCTGCAGCATCACAAACATTAATACTCCCACAGCACCATGGACAAAGAGAGAGGAGAAGAGAGCCCAGAGGAAAACCCAGTACCACATCTCTGAAAGAAAGCAGTCAAATAAAGGGTTAATGTTTTTCAGACAAGAACTTTATAACAAACTTTAAAATATTGCAAACAATCAACAGTAAGAGAAAAGCAATACTGATTTCCATCTTAAAAGTGATACATGTGACACCACCAGTACATGCTCGAGACTCTTTCCTCATTTCAGCAGACTATCATAAAGGATTAGCTGTATTATGTCAAAAATTATAAAAAGGATTCTGGCAAAAATCTTGATTCAGATGTATTTTTACAAGTGGTCATAATTCCTTTAATGGTTTCTTTAAATAGTGTTGATTGCAATTTCTTAGTAAGCATTGTAACTACTTCTTGTAGAATAAAATACTCTCTGACACAAAGGCTGAAAGAGGAAAAAGTCAAGAACTTGGTTGGAGCTTGGGGTTTGTTTGGGTTGTGAGTTTTTATTTTGGGGTGGGTGTGGATTTTTTGTTGTTTCCCAGCCCCCCACCCCATGCCCAACAATTAGAGACAACATCAGGTAACATCAGATGGGAAAACTGAGATTAAAGACTTTAGTTGATCCACCCAGTAGCTTTAATAGAATGTTCCATCAAATTAGCTTCAAAGGCACAAATAAAAACACTGTAATTTTAACGACAAATTTTAACACATCTAACTCCTTGCTTCTGATTGCTTAGTACAAACTTCAGAGAGAGGTAGAGACTATTTTAAATTACTAAAAAGGGCATCAGATCATGAGAATGTGTGGAGCACAAACATTTCTTTGAAGAATGGCAGACATGACGATCACCTTCAAAGAAAAGAGCTGGAACCATCAATGGAGCTGCACAATAACTCAAGAACCTTTCTCACTTGGTGTCGACTTTCTAAAAACATTCTATAATTCAAAAGGGTGAGTAAATAAAAGAAAAAATCCCTTTTGTGTTAAGACAACTACAGTAGGTATGCATTATTACAGAATTGAGCAAATTAGGGTACATATTCCATAATCCCATAATACTGTCATTAATTTAGTCTTTGCTGCAGGTCCCTCTCAAAAATAGAACAAAACAAAAACCCCAGCTTCCTTACAAAAGCAAGATACTTATTGTTTATGAGGAGAGCCTGTATTAATGCAGCTTGACTCACACCAACTATTTGAGAAAAAAATACAACCCAATTACCTAACTTAAAAAACACTGAGCAGCACAAAGCATACTGTGAAAAGATGTCGAGAAAAAAATGTTGCTACACAATAACCACAGCTCTGAGAGTCCGTAGTCAGTAGGAAATGTATATAGATAGCACAGATACAGAGTTTAAACTTTTTATTGAGCAGCACTTTGGGAGTAGCTCAACCCTTCCCCTCTCACACAGGCATAAATGGCAACTCTATGCCTGCCCAAGGACGTACAACTCTGAATCACAGTAGCCAAAGGGCTCTTTGAAGAGAGCAGCAAGGAAAGTGGGTGGTAAATTTACATTCAATTAATACTTCAGCTGTAGTTCAAGGTGTAACATTTTCTTCTGAGTTCCTGGATGGATGCACACACATCCTGAGGGTAGCTCGGAGCAGCTCTCCTCAGATCCTCCATCCCTTCAGCCCTGGCCCCAAGATGGGTCTCAAAAATTTTGGCAAAAGGATAATGACCATGGTACTGTTCCACTAAATGATTGTCTCATCATTCTCAGAAGCTACTGTGATGAAACAGTGGCAGGGGTGTCAAGTACTCACTCCACAAACCCCCTCACTAAAATTAAGACTGACTGACTGGTGATCTAATCTGCTATGCTCATGGATAGTGTGGGAGGGGAACCTCTCCTGCAGTCCTAACAGGCCTTGTCCATTACTAGCACAGCTTGGGTGTTTCCATTATTTATTCAAGTGGAAGCACATAAACAAGAGGATTAACCAAAGATCTGCCAATATAGAAGCTGGCAGCCCTGCCAGACCTACAGTTTGACAACAGGGAAATAAACCTTAGGACCCAATCAATCTGGATCAAGAAAGTCTGTGGGAACCTGACACTGTCACACACCATAATTTCTACAGGATTTGTTAGGCATCACCTTTTAGGAAATTGGGGTTTGTAGGCATTGTCAACCATTATCAGGTAGAGAAGACAAATGACTTCCAGTCTTCGGAAAACTCACTAGGGTGACCGTATTTTTAGAAGAAAATGAAAGCTTATGGGAAGGCTAACTACTCCCCTGTAACTAAGAAACCAAAAATATTTACAAACTCTTACACAACAAAATAGCTCCACAGCGAGCAACTATCTTCAGTCTTATTTACGTTCCAAATAAGGCTCAAGGAAAATTAGCATCATCCCTCAATTTATATTTAGGGCAGGAGGCTTGAGAAGAGAACCAGCACCAAAATGTCCTGTTGGCTAAAGAAATACAAACTTCAGTTCTTTGCTACACACTTTCTCCTCCTACTCCTTAAAAGCAGCAGGCATATTGAAAAGGAAATTAGAAAACATCCAGAAATATTCCTTGTTTGACACAAAAGCAGCTGGAGTTTTGTTAAACTATGACCTCTCTTCCTTAAAACATCACCTAGGTGTTAGGAGCTGAAACAGGACAAATCACTTCCAAGCACCTTCCCTAGGAAAGGCTGGAGGTTACCCTTTCTTATCCTCCTTTACTTACTCTTTTTATGCCTGCTCATTCAACACACTCATTTATTTACTTCTGCTCATAGGGTGAGTGATGAGGCCAACCAAGTTGTTTAACAGGGATGAACAAGGCAAGGAGAGAGAGACAACCTTTCAAGAAAATTAGAGGAGACCTTAAGCTCCATACACCTAGAGGACAATGTAGACATTCTCATCCTGACATGTTGAGGGCAGAGAATGATACAATTCATGTTCTGTAAAATTCAATATCATCTAGCCCCTGAATCATGAAGAGAGATGACTCTCAAAAACCCTGTGTTAGAGTAACACTGAAAGACACAAAGAATGGGCTGGGAATAACATCGAGAGGTGCCACTATAAAATAGAGAATGTGGGCATCTGAACACAGTCATGACTTCACTTGTTCAAAAATGACTGAATAGTTTAATTGATGAATTGACTTGCCATATCTCTAAGGAAGAGGAAGTGAGACTGAAGTGTCTCAACTAATTATGTCCTAAACACTGACTAATGAGCAGCATAAACTTAGGTACATCATCACCTTTGCTACCCTGACAAAAAAAGCGCATTCCAATTTCAGTCTTTGTGCAGCTATACTAATTAGCTGGCTCGTCTGACAACATGAGCTGCACAGACAGAGTACTTTGCTGCTGCAGAGGTAATGATTTACCTCTATCTGTCAGAGAGCTCCAAATACTCACCTAGCCTCAGTGCATTTAGTCATGCCCTCATAGAGCATCCCTAAAAAACGCTTGCAACTTCCTTTGCTTGACTCTAAGAAAATTTCACAGCTTCCTTTCAGTGTACCCAAATTACTTAAAGTCACCAAAACACAGCATACGTGTATCAAAACTCCACAGCTCCTAGAGAAATACAGGAACTAGGGAAGGCCCAGTACCTACCAGTTTACAAGCACAGTGACATTCAATACATTGCAAAGATGTCACAGCTTTTCTAATAAGAGCAACTGAGATACATTTTTCATGTTTATTTAAAATTCTTAGTGCTTAAAGTGAAAAGATAATTTAAGATAGTGTTTATGTTCCTTTCCACTGGTTTGCCTTAGGTGGGGATTCTTTTCCAACCAGAAAAACTGCAAGGCTCAAATACCTTGTAATTAATGCCCAATCACACCAGTTTTGAAGTACTTCTTTGTTTGGTATTTGGTATTTATACATATCAGATAAATATCACACACACATTATGCTTATGTAATACAGATACACCTTATACATGTATTAGTGTAGGCATACACAGCCTTAGAGATAAGAAAAATAGTTTTTAAAGTATTTTACTGTTTAGAATAACATTCATATCACTTCCATCTTATCTACACTTGAAGCACTCCATCAACAGCTTCATCTTACACAAAGTAGATAAACTGTAACATTTTCAAATATTTTCTATATATATGTGAATATGCTGCCCTACTGCCACTCAGCTTCAGTAAACATGGAGTATCTCCCTTAGTCCTTCATCTTCAGCACTTTTCCTCTAGTTCTTAGCTTGTTTTGCCAGATGAATAATGATCGCCTACAACATGTCATAAATCAAAAGGGATTACTCCAAAACAGAGTATCTCTCTCTCCATTCTAAGCCCAGTACCCATCCACTACTATTAGGTACAGAGGTAAGTCAAGCAATAAGCACCTGTACTAGGAATACAAAAATACAAATTTAAGTCAACAAGGTAGCACATGTCAAATTTTGAATTAGAAAAAAACAGTAATGTTACATTCCTGTAGCTTATAAACGCAAAGCACTCAGATGAAGTGACAGCATGTGATACCTGCAAACGTAACTCTGCTCTTTACATGATACATTTTTTCTTCAGCACCAGGTCCTGTCCTTAATTACTTTATTAACTGATACTTTCAAAGTTAACAATACAGTCAAATTGTTGTTTGGAGATGCTAACATTTTTGCTGCATTAAGTGGGAAAAAAGCACTTCGCTGAGGAGCATTTAAATCTTAAATTACAGACTAGTCCTCTCAAGTAACAGGATAGGGGGCAAAGACAAACCAGACAATCAGGAACAAATGAGCACAGGATGGAGCTTAGGACTTTCTATTAGTAGAAATATTGCCAAGTCCTTTATTGTGGAAGCAGCCTTTAAACAATTTTTATTTTACTGGATACTAATAGTGGGATTTTTTTTTCTCCTTTTTCAGTTCAAATTCAGCTACTGTCTGACTAGTTCTAGTAAACCCTCATCTACCTTTAACTCTAAAACACAACCAGTTCATATAAAGGAGGTGTTCCTGGGATTTACTGGAGGATGTAACAAAGAGTGAGGTAAAAGCCACCCCACCTGTCCCATGATTACGAAAGCCTTACTTCCACCTTCCAAGAGAAGTCAGGAGGGTAGGAAGCAAGCACATCATGGTGATGGGCCTGTGTTCAGCTAAAAGGAGCAATGCTTGCAGCTTTAGCTGTTACAGGGTGTGATGCGCATGTGGCAGCAATGAACTTGTCTGTGGTCTCCTAGGTATTTGAGACCACATACCAAAGACAGCACTTCCTTTTTTCATGTTGAACCTGGCTCACATATACAGTATAAAAATAATCTTTCAGTTTCTCATTGACAGGAAAAAGAACCCACCAAAACTAAGCTATTAGGGTAGGAAGCTTAGGCTGGAGTTCATATCAGGACCCTGTTGAAAGTTTCAGAAAATTAATGTATTTTTAAGAAGGATGCTGATAAAACTTTGCAACTTATTTGTGCAAACATAATTAATACAGTTTATCTAAAGGAGAAAAATCTTTACTTGTGCAACTTAAAAGTCCAGTCCAGACCACAACTTTAAGTCCAAAAGTAAACACAAGGCAGTCTTGAATATTCATGGAACACGCTATATTAATGATTTTCTTTTCCCAGTACTCTGGAGAAGTTTCTCCTTATACCTAACAGAGATGCAAAAGGGAAGGGATTAAGTAGTCAAAGAGATAAACTCATTCACAAACCTATTTTCTTAGCAGGGAAAACAACAGAATTTCTGGTTTTGAACAAAGTTTACTTCGGTAAGTAGTAAGGAAGGGTTTATGTAACTAGTTCAGCTTTTTGTTATTATCAATGATTGTATCAAAATATATTTTATCCTGTGGAAAAGATTTTTCAGTCCAGTGCAAGTTTTGGACTGTTGACAGTCCATGAGAATATTCAACTCAACAGGTTTTGGCTGTAAGAGCAGCCTGCATTTAAGCACCAATTTAGAAACTGCAACTACAACTGATGGTGACATTGTCCAACAACATTATGATGGATAAAAAATTATTTTTCATATTTTTTTAAATTAAAAAGAAAAAACATTACACATTATAAACACCTTATGCAACCCCTCATCTTATTGCAAAAGCACTGAGAAACAAGCTGATTTTTACTCTCGGCACTTAATTTCATAGAAACGCCTATGTTGCATAATGGTCTAATAAGAAAAATGTTATAGAGGATGTCTGGCACAAAGCAAAGTGAAATCCATTATGAACTTTTTCCTTTAAGAGTACAAGTTTTTAAAGTAGGTATGCTAAAGTAACTACTCAGGAAGAGAGCTGTATTTAGTGTGTCACCACACTAATACCTGGAAACTTTACTCATCAGACACACACTGTTCACAGATCAGGCAAATACAAAAAGATTAATCTTTTTTACTACACTAAGATGTATCCTGAAAGTTAAAAGAACAAGAAAGATGATCACTTTCTGTTTGCTACAGCTTCAACTTCAGCTACACTTCTATTTTCATCACACTTCTTCCACCTTTAATAGATTAAAAAAGAAAAAAGAATATATCTATTCATGATTACTATAGAGTGCAAAAAGATGACATAATACTCTTCCATAAATATTAGAATATTTTCATAACTGTTTAAAACCTACACCCTTTACTCAACATTTTCCACTAATCTGTCACCACTGAATATACCCCTACACCGAGCAGAAAGACACTACTCAGTTACATCTCTGCTATTGACACCCAATCCCTGCTTATTCAGAGCTGGAAGCTTATGCTTCTTTACACATGGACACAATAAGAGAATATACCCCTCTCCACTGTATGCCTTGGGTCTCACAGTAGTCCACACCCATTTTTCAGCCTGAGACTGAGCAGAAAAAAGCCAGTTCTTGCCAAAAGCCAGACAAAGCTCCCCTCTCCTAACAGAGGGTGAGGACCTGGCTCTACTTTGGTTCACAGAATCTTTTCGTAACAGCTGTCTTTAAGAATCCCAGATGATTAAGGTTACGACTATTTGTCAGAAAACATCTGTCACCTCATTCACTCCCACAGCTCTCATTGTGCACAGGTATACTTAGGGGTAGCGGGGTAAGTCTCTGATTCTCCACATTCAATTTCACGGTTTTCTAGTTGGTTTTTTTTTTATAGCTCTGTCAAATGCCAATGAGCATTAAATCCACAAGGGGAAAAAAATTAAAACCCAATCAACCACCCCCACAAACATACTCCAGCCTTCCATACATATTTACACACTCACACACACTTTCTACAACCCTTTACTCATGCACAGGTACCCATCGCTTCACTCGCATGCACACACACCCTACACCATTAGCCTTCTTTTATTATAGATGGACATAGAAAAGTGAGCGAGCACATCCCACACGCTCACGTCCTTTGAAGGGGCAGGCATCCCAGACACCGAGTCCACACCCCAGTCACACCAACGCCTCACACAGACCCCTCCCGATTCCCTGGACCCCACAGCAGGCGCGCACACACACACACGATATACCTGCTCACAGAACACACACGTAAGCACCCGGAGAGACTCCGGAACACGAACACCAAGTCCTCCGTACGCGCAGCACACAGGGGCACCACCGCCCACCCCCACGCCCTCCATTGTGCTCCAGCCACGGAGCGCCCGCCCGCCCGCGGAGCGCACCCTCGCACCCGCACGGCCCCGCACGGCCCCGTTACCCGTGAGGCTGCGGAGGACGGTGCCGTGAGCCCACAGGCTCAGCACTTGCTGCACCGACAGGTTGATCATGGAGTTGTCCCCGCTTCCACCTTCATGGTGCCGCCGCCGGGCGGGGTCCGGCGGCCGCCGGACCGCGGGGCGGGAGGGAGACGGCGGCGGCGAGGAGCGAGAGGGCGGGGAGGCGGCGAAGGGAGCTCCGCGCCGCGGTGGAGACATCGAGGACGGAGTGGGGGAGGCGGCGGCCGGGGGAGCCGGGCAGTCTCGGGGGAGGAGGGAAGCCGGCCGCTGGCGCTTCCCCGACGCTCAGGGGCAGGGCCGGGCAGCGGAGGCCCATCATCGTCATCATCATCGCCTCTGCCTCCTCCATCAGCAGCGGCCGCCACCGCCTCGCCGGCGGCATCGTCACCCCGGTCACCGGCATCACCTGGGCGAGGGCGGGGCGGCCGCGGGCCGTCCCTCAGGCGGGCGGCTCCATGCGGGAGCAGCAGCGGCAGCGGGGACGCTCCCGGCGCCAGACGCTGCCGGAGGGAGGGGGAGGGAGCAGCGGGAAGGGGAGCGGGAGCGGGGCAGCGGCAGCGGGAGCGGGAAGCGGGAGCGGAGAGCGGCCCCGCGCAGGCGCGGCGGGAGGAGCCGGGGGGCGCGGGCTCCTCCCACCAAACGGAGAACCAGAATTCGGAATCACGATTTGACTCAAGGAGAGCGCGGAAGACTGGGGATGTCGTGGACCCCCAAAGAAACTTGCGTTAGCAAGAAGTGTGTTAAATAAAATTTATATACACATATGGGTAGATTTAAAGGGGAAAAGAAAGTGATTACACTACATGGTATTAAAGCTGGTATTGATGCTGCTGTGCACATTTAAACATCGGAGAAGAGCAAAATGCAGAATCTGAATCCTGATGAGAGCAGTGTTTTCACCTCGCTGCTCACAGCGTTAGCACACGGAGCTCCAGAGAGCGCGGGAGAGGCACCCCCGCGGCTGCCTCGGCGGGGTCTGGGACACAGCCCTGGGCGGACAGGACGGGACAGGGCGAAAGAAGCGGCGCGCACAGGGCGGGTGCTGCTCGGGAGCGCCGGAGCTGCGGGAGCTCAGGTGACAGCACGGGTCGCAGCGGAGTAGCTGTCATCCCGAGCTCTCATCCCGAGGCAACATCCAGGCAACGCTGCGGAACATCCCTGCCTGTCCCTTTGAACCTCGTAGCTCCACCGCCAGTGTGGCGGCAGATTAAAGCCACCGAAAGTTAGAGAACGTCAGAAATCATGAGCGAATCTTTATTCTGTGCCTTTGCTTTCTTTATGTAATAACGTAACAGAGTCTTTAAGCTGGACACGGCTTCTTTCGAAACACAGGGCGCACGGTGCTTGCCGATGTAGAAGCCAGCAATCATCCCCCATCCATTCTTAAATATTCATCCCTAGGCCACATTTAGTGCTGGCATTTCTTCAACAGTGCTTGCTATAGTACTTCGTAAACATCATTTTATGTCAGCATCCTTTGATGGAAAGGGTTGAAGAGGTAATGTAACTCATAACAAAATTTACAATTTGTAGATGAAGAGCCACAACAGATAAATCAACTAATATCCTGCTTGATGCCAATGACCCGATTTTTTTCAGATAGATTTTTTTAGGATGTCTGGTTCAGAGGAGTGCTCCCAAAGCCTTTTGCAGCTGACAATACTTGGCATTTCTGCAAGTAAATATTAAGCCAGGGCATAAGAAACTCAGAGGGAACAGCTCCCTAGGGGGCTCTGGGTTTGACTGATTAAGCATGGCATCAGGGATGGAGAAAGAACTCAGCTGCTTGGCCAGGTCCCTGCTCCATGATCAAGGGAAGGTCCTCTCCCTCCCTCTTCTAGTAATCCCACCACTTTACAGCTGTGTAATTCAGGCTTTACAGAAAACAGTTCCCTTCATTATACAATAGTGATTCATTTTTAGGACAGAATTAGTCCATACTTGGAGTATGGCTCTGTGAGAAAACAGCATATAATTTGAGTTCGAACATGAAACATACAATGAATTGTTTAGAAACAGCTTTTCTAGTTTATTCTTTTTAACCTCTGTGTGCAGAACTTTGAGAAAACAAACTTTTTTAGATGTCCTTAAAAAATTCCCCACCCCTAAATTTTTTTTTATTGTAGACCAATGTCCCAAGAACAAGGTATACTCTGCAGGACACTGTGGTGTAACCAAACATACAGTAAAAAGGCTGACTACTTTTGGTGGCCATTTTATCTTATAAATCTCCTATGATAACCTACTGACAGATATCAGCAAGGCCATCTGATAGGCCGGAAACATGCATGTATCGGTAAACAATGCTGCATTGGTGCTCAGTGACTTTTCAACCTGCACATTGATGATTTTTTGTGTTCCACACAAGGAAGAATGCATTTTGAATCACTTGTGTCCAGAACCTGCTGAAACACCTTCCACGAGGTTTTATAGTAGAACAACAGGGAACACATTCACGTAGAGGTCAAGTGAATATCTCTGTAGCCTGCAGACTCCTGCAATATTTGCTGGGGAGCATCCTTCAAGGTTGTGCATATGCTCTCTCCTTAGAGACAGAGATTTAGAAACCTGTTGAGCTTCCCCCAGGGAGGGCTGATCATTCTACAACAGTGCAGGGACAGCAAGAACACAGATGTTCCTCTAAGTCCTTGGACAACAAACCAGCTTTCTTCCCAAGAGAGATCACCAAAACCACCATCTGGCTTCCACTGAAACTCCACCTAAGAGGCTAAAAGTGGTTGTCAAACCTCAGGCATGCAACATCTAAATTATCTGAACATTTTCTATCAAACACCTCCAACACATTTGGACAGTGTACAAGTGATAAAGGAACAGAGACTCCTCTTAAAAGGGGCCATAATTCATATAATTTATTCAACTTAATCCTCAGTGCATCATCCGGTGGCTGAGCTGGATACAAATTTGAATACAAATTTGTCATGCGAAAACAAGACTAACTGGATAATTCAGGAAAATATTGCTAAAGTATTGATTTTAAAGCAAAAAAAAAAGTGTGGTACATGGTAGTGATATTTCCCAGTAGCACAACACTGGGATTATTCTGGAGGAAGAGGGTGAATGAATGAAGCAGCAGAAACAACCAAAATTCACTCTTCCAAACTGTAGCTTCATAGGAGCAGGGAATTGCAGTCAACTCTGCCCTCAGCAAGCCCTCCCACGTCAGAGGTGCTGCCACAGAAGTCCTGAGTGTATTAGCTCCCCACAGGGATTATTATGAGCTCTGTAGGCAGCATTGTACGGAGCAACAGCGATGATGACAAGGGATTCCCAGCAGGGCTTAGGTTGCTGCTGAAACTGTAGCTCAGGCGAAGAATAAACTACCGGTGCTTGTGCAAGGCAAGCAAAGGTGGTGAGGGCTGAAAAGATCTCAGGGAGGAGAAACCAGAGTGGACAGCACTGTCCTGATAATTAAAACAGGAAAATAAGAAAGAAGAAAAAGAAAGAAAAGCCAGGTACATAATCTCAGAATTTCATCAGATAAGGTAGTTCCTTAAATTATGAATGGCTGAAAAAAGAGAAGTAGTCCTTTTGCAAGGGCCTTCTGTGGCACCTTGAGGGTGGGGAGGATGGGCACAGCAGAGAACGTGGGTGTAGATGCTGAGGAGGCTAGCAGAGAAAAGATTCTCCACTTTTTACTGTCTCATGTGAAATTCTCCATTCTCACGCAAGCTAGCTCTCCGATGGTTTGCTAGTTGGTAAACATTTGCAGGTGCAAGGCTGTTGTGAGAACATAGTGGAATTGTTTTTAGTTTACTGGGAATAATATTTTGAAATGGGTGGTTATACCTCTTAGCCTATCACCTTGGTAGGTGGTTGACCGATGGGCCAATCATGTAATTTCTCTTTTGCGATCCATGCTATAAGAAGATGGGGTTTTTGGCATTAAAGGGGTCAGCTTCGACCATCTTCTCTGACCTGAAATTACGCCGTTTTTCGCCGTCCCTGCACGCAACAGTGACATGTGGGGATGGATCAGGGAAGGTGACTGTGTCAGAGAGGGCTTGGAGGGCTTGCTGGTAGCTGGCAGAGGGAGGGCTGGCAGGCTGGGGTATGACCAGCTCTGATAACCTGTGCAGAGCAGGGATCAGGAGAAGGCTTGGAACTGCAGGGAAAACAGCAGGGGAGGGGAGACAAGCTGACAAAGAAACCTTCACAATTTGTGTACAAACCCCAGGTTTCCACTCCTGTGTGGTATTTCAGAGGCTGGGACACAACTCACATGCTCTGCCTGACTGCCGGCCCTGAGCCACTACAAACGCTTGAGAGACTCCAGGCCTCCTTAGCACATCCAAACCCACCGGTGAAAGGGTCCATGGGGAACACCTGAAAACTTATACATGGACTGATCTTCATCCCAGAAGAGCTCATTTTCCTTCCAGCATCACCCCCGTTCTTCTGTTCCCTCACAGCAGCTGGGAGGTTTGGGAGCTTCCCGGCGCCGTGGGTGTGCAAAGCGCTGCGAGGAGCCAGCCATAAACCCTGACTTGAGCCAAAGGAAATTAGTTCTGCAGGTGGAAAAGTAGGGTCAGCTTAGTTTCTCTACCCTGCAAAAGATCAGAATACGTCTACATAAGCTGCTATTAACTTCTGGTATTTTTTTCAGAAGCTGAAAAAATAATGATAAATTTCATTGGAGAGCCCTCGGCTGAATAATTTTCCACTTGGAAAAGTAATGCTGTTCAAAATGAACTGATTTCTTAAATCACATCTTTTTAGAGAAACAGACAAGGCTGAATTTGTTCTATTGCCATGTTCTGAAACAAATATTAAATTTTTGCATAAGGAATCCAGCTTTCTGTCATAGAAAAAGCTCAAAATCCAAATAGCAACACCATTTGGTCCCTGGAAGAACACAATTCCCACTCAAGATTTTCTAACCGGCACTGGCCACAGAGGTTGACCAGTGCTGCAGTTAAAGATCTGTTTTAACTGAATGGATAACCCCTGCACTGCTCATATATGCAGACATGTTTCCCCTGTTTCAAAGGCCTTTTTTTGGCCTTTGACCAGAGTCACTGACGGGACATTACGAATGCAGATAGCAAATTAATACCTCTGATGTTAGCAATAGATTTCTTCATGCTTGCCCCTTTTCTAGACCACCAATTTGTGCACAGCAGTTACTACTCAATCAGAGGAATTGGCAGTCACAGCTAGTTGTGGTTTGAGAAGTGAATCTTTCAGAGACCCTTGGCCTCACAATCTCAGCTCTTAAAAGGCTGAAACACGATCTCAGCCCTTAACCTCCATGACGGATGAAGATGCCTGGGCAGCGATGTAGGAGAGGAAGGAAGTAAGGTGATACCACGGGCTAAATATCCCAGCCCTCCCCAGCATAAAAGCAGCCTCACAGGTTGATCTAAGCCGTCAAAAATCATTCGGAGCCGACTTCCAGGGCGGCAGAGGGAGGCAGAGGTGCACGGAAGACTTTCCCCACGCAGCGGTAGATGGAGCGCTGCGGTACCAAGACTGCTCCGCACAGCCGGCTGCACCCTGCCACAACGGGCACTGCCTCCGGAATGCTCCAGGGCTTTATTGGCAATGCTGTTGCAAGAAAATACCTGTGGATACTTAGAAACTGCAGTTAGAGTTTTTAATTTTTTTAAATTAAAGCTTTGGGGAAAAAGAAAAGAGTCTGCTTAGTCTGTTTAGAGAATATCCCTCTGTAAAAGACATTGGTTTTCAGCCAGTAGTTTGCATGTATTAAAATGCCTGAAGGATTGGACCCACCATGAAATAGAAAAGTCCCACTGACTACTCTAAAAAGACTTGTCAAGTACTGTTGTAAATAAATTGTTACCCAACCTTGGATCTAATTATTTTTTAGCCTTTAAATCTGCTCTGCTTAAAAGACCAACTCATATATTTGTTTTAAACAACACCATCATTCAGAAAAATAAAGTTTTCTCCTACTCTCTCTGCACACACTCACAGACACATGCACACACACACACACACGTGTGCATTCGCGCATACGCAGCAGTTTTAAGTAAGGACTACTGTTAATATCAACTAGGCTCTTACTTACAAAAGAATTTTATTACTCTTTGTGAACTCCTTTACAGGAATCCTTTCTCATGACTAAGAATGTTATCAGGGTTCTTGTGAAATCTAAATTATCATCTGTGTTTCCCTTTATAAGTTGACTCACAGCAGACAATTTTCTGTTGAAATGGTCATTTAGGAGACTTTTGGAACAGTCTAGCAGGGACAACCATCTTTCAAGACATGGATGAAACTAGTTTCACTGTTCCCTCAGAAGTCAAACTATAAAGTAAAAGCAGGGAACCATCTTTGCTCCTTGTTCTCTTCAGTATCATGTTCAAAAAGGTTGTTAGGCTAAAATGCAAAAAACTTGCTCCCAGAAAGACTTATTTCTTTCAGAATAACCCTCCCTCCTCCAATTATTTTTTAAATAGCATACCAGACTCTCACAGCCCATGTCAACAACTTGATGCATGATAGCCACATCAGATTTCTCATGTGCTTAGGTCATTAGCTAGCAAGAACATTGTCAAGCTATTAGTTTTGAAATATCGTATTTTTAGATTGTTTTGGAGTTACTGGAAGTTTGATAGGAAATCTGTTCCTTCATTAAACTAATTTTTGTTAAACCCTCACATATGCATGCCACAGTCCAGATAGTTTATAGGCATTTAAGTTTAGCTTCTACATACAACCCTAAGTGCTGGCTTATCTGATTTGCAATACATTTGCGTTTTTTCTCTGACTCAGAATTCAAGAAAACTCAGCTTCAAAATATCTGAGTTTTGTTGAAATATCTGTAACTTCAAGCTTCACATTAAAGCCATATCTGCTCGTGTTTATCTATGATCTGTTGCACCCTCACACTGAGCTCTCCCTCTCCCCTTGTTTGCCTCTCAGTCGATGCATTCTTGAGCAGACAGGAGGTGACACATCAGCAATACAAAGCGGGACATTTCCTCAAAACTTCTGGTTTTCCCCCTCTGTAGCAGTGCTTTTCAATACCACAAAGCTGCAAAATCACAAATATCTCAGTTTCTAAGCAGGTCCTTCTCCCGCTGACCCAGCATCCTTTAAAGTAACCTGGAAATACCTAATTGATTTCAGTGGACTCCAGAGTGGTAGAATTATCTGATCTTATCGTGTCTTCTTTTCATCTGACAACTGTAATTACGTTTAGCAGAACTGTTACAGGTGTTTCTAGAGATTCAGCTGCCTTAGGGCAGAAACAATTCTGTTCTGCCAGTAAGGGCTACGTATTTTTGTTCATCTGTAGTATAGGCCAGTTCTAACTAGTCTTACCCACTTATTTGATTATCCCAGTATGTTTACAGCACTGATTTATGTAACCTAATTACCCAGTTTATCAATACAGTCTACTTCAGATAATATATTTGAGGGCATCTCCTTCTCCGTTTTTAAAAAATTACACCTGTGTTGTCAACATATTTTTATGTCTGTTGATTCCTTCAGCCCTACCACAATCCCATGAAATGCAAAATCAGATTCTTTGTTTCAATTTACAGGTTAATTTGGATTTTTTTGGCACCAGCACAAGCATACATGAATTCACACCATTGTGAGATTACCATTTGAATTCCTGAAATTTTCAAACTATTTTAACAAGTCTTTGAATTCCTGTCACTGCCTTTAGATTTCCCTCTCCTGGTTCATAGTTCAATCTGATCATATAAATATGTCACAGAACTATGCTTTCCAAAGGTACCTCCCTGTGCAGAGCTGTGCAAAACTGAAAGTAGACATAAAGAGAAAAACAAAATCAGCTCATTCCTACAGCAAGGGAATCCCACTGTTGGAAAAGAAAACCAAAATCATATGGAACTATGAGTAATTGTAACAGTTTTGGATCAGGCCTTGATACGTCATAAAATTCTGCATGCATGATCCAACATGGCACCAAAGTTTTTCGTCTTGTTTGTACTGCCTTCAATACTGCCTGACTCTTCAGTAACACTAATTCTAAAGAAAGGAAAGAGTCAGCAGCACCACCGAGATGGACAACCAAAAATCAGGAGACACAGCATCTTTCTAGACCAACCTCATGCTGTCAGGTGAGTCACATGGCCAGATTCACATCAGGCAGTATCATGCTCTGTGAACAGCTCTCTTGTCACCGGTGGCCTTGGGTAGCACTCCAAACACAAAGAAGTCTCCCAATTCTATTTGTAACCCCTTCGGTTTTTGGTTTCTGCAGTTGGAAAAATTAGATAACCTTACTTGTGGGGTTTAATTAATGGACAGTTTAAAAGGCACTGAAATATTCAGACAGACAGAAATCAGAAGTATAAGGTATTGCCAGAGATAAATACTTGCAAGGTGGCTTTGTTATTGTTCTGGCTACCTGCCCACAGAGCTCTGCATGCAATTTAATACCACCAGGAGGAGAAATATTTGATTTTATAGATTTGTAGGCTCCAGCTGATTAAAAAACTTAAGTGGGGACCAAAAAGAAAGATGAAGTGCTTCATTGAGCCAGTACTTAACACCCTGTCCAGATGCACTCTTTCAGTCCCCTCTAAAATGGGCTGTCATGATACTCAGTAGTCTTAAGAACAGGGTAAAAGAGTCAGGTGAGGACAGGAAGTGTGCTCTCTCACTCAAAGGATGAGCTTAGTCACTATGTCTGGGCTACAATGACCTCTTTGATCTATTCTAAGAAATCTCCTTCTTCCAGGGGTGGAAAAATTTGCCATTTTAGTTGTGCAGAGCACACACAGCTGATAGAGACTTGAGCTGAGAGGGCCACACAGTGCAACATCCTCTTGCCACCCTGGGGCTGGAAGCAGACTGGCCACATTTGCACGGGGCTGTGCCCAACAGGAGGAGCTCTGCCTTCTGCATTTCGTTCTCCTGCACTCACAGTTCAAGGATTAATTCAGGCTGAACTACATGAAAGTAATGTGCACCTGCCTGCGTGGAAGTGCCTTAGGTCAGGGGTTTTGCAAACAGATGTGCTCAATGCAGGTCAGGCTCCCTGTCCAAAGCCCTAATTAGAGGTGTAGATCACAATCGGTGTAAGGATGCCCAAGGCTGCACTGACCCTGAAAATGACCATCCTCCCACTCTTCCCTCAGGTCCTCCCCCAAAACAGCACTGACAAAGCCGTGCAGAGATTATTCTAGACTAGAATAATAAACGGAGCTGTCTGAAAACAAATACACCTGTAGGAAAGGAAACAAATGAGTAGTTAAAGTGGCAGCATTCTTGAAACGTTTGTAGATGGAACTGTACACGAGTATGTCCTAATTCCTTGCTTCGTGTGGCAGTAGTGGAAGAGAAAGAAGTAAAACAAACTTCCTACTGCTAGGAAAGGGGGGATCTGACCTGCAGTGGCAATGAACGCAATGGTAATACTCCCAGCTTACACAGTGTTAGCTTTTGACTGACCCTTCTCTAAAAAGAATTCAAGTCCTGGTAAGATGATAAAGATCACCTCACAAACATTTTTGTCACCTTATGCTTGCTTGGTAAGTACCAGAATCAGTACAGCAGAATTAGTGCATTAGGTAGCAGTTACCACAGAAAAGAGTAAACATGAGATGAACGCATAATGTGAACAAACTTCCCAAAGACATCAGAATTTAAATACGTTTTCTTGTCATATGCACTGAATAATGAACCCACTTTTAAACAATCTACAACTTAAGGAAAGCAACACAAAAATCAGAAAGTCTTACAAAAGGGAAGAGGGCCACAGCTAATTTAAGAAGGTATTTTCTACTGCTATTTTAGCTGTCCTTACTCTGACATCAGGAAAAAAGGTTGACTGGCTTCAGAGAGCCATTAGCTGTCCTGTCCTTAGATAATCTTTGAGAGCTGAGAGGGCAGGAATTAATGTGTACAAATACAGCACACTTGAAAAATATTAACTAAAGCTGGGAATAAACTATTCTCTAATGGACATCTCAGACCTGATTAACAAAGAGAAAAACTGAAGCAGATACTTTCCAAGGGAAATGTATACAACAGAACTATTCCAGGCTTTTATTACTTGATCTTTAAAACTGGCCAAGAAGAGATTTAATTTTGTTTACTTAAACAACTTAGAAAAGAAATATTTCCCAGTGCTCTACCCCTTTGTTAGATGGATTCCAGAGCAGAGGATTAGCTAACAGTTTGGTCTCACAGTGTGTACACACACGTACTACCTCACGTCTGAAAGAGGAACTTGGTCAGTTTGCAAAACGAGGAGAAATGCATGTTGGCCCAAGTTCTCTGTTTCTGTCAGCCTCTATGGTGAAGTGGTACAGTGGGTGAGGACATCAGGGTAAAGGTTTTAAGCATGGGTTTCCACTTCTCACTACAAAAGAAAATTAGCCTTTCTGTTTCTGCTTGTTCATGTAGCAGCAAACAAATACAGCTTCTGGAAAACCCATGACAGCACTTTAAGTACTAACAGCATCAGTATTACAAATGTGTTAGTAACTAAATCCTCATAACTAGGGGCTGAACCCCTGGGACAGCATGAACCCTGGCACGTAGCCTCCCAGACAGACGGTCTGTCTGGGGAGGAAGTTGGAGAGAGTGGCTGCAGCCTTCTTGCAGCCAGAGCTACCAGAGGACACCAGAGCTGCTCAGGATCCGGATGGTGCTGGCTGAGCAGAGCTGTGCCGCCGGGTTGCAGTGATTCAACACCGTCCACCGGCAGCTGCTTCTGCCAGAGCTCCCCTGGAGAGCTGCCCAAGACTCGCAGCTGCCCTCCCTTCACCCACCTTCCTTTCCAATCTCTAGGGCACTGTACTGGAAACCTGATAACTGCAAGGCTTGCTCAGGGAAAGGTGCACATGAAGGTGTACCTTAAGGTTGCTGCTTGTCTTCCTTTTGGAAGGAATCCTCCCTGCAACTCCTCTCTCAGCTTCAGCTCTTCTGTTTCTGCATGTTCAGAGGCAACCTACTCTGTCCAGCAGCATCTATAAGCATGCAGAGGATCTTAGAGCCTAGAGTAACTGTTCTTGCTTTAAAGTGAAGTTAAAGCATCTTGTAGTTGAAAAATTCCTAGGCTATTCCTAGAGCTTTATAGTGGAAGGTGCTTTGATCATTGACTCTTTCCAGCTGCATTACTCTTACTTTGACCAACGCAAGTACAATCTGGTTTTTATGCCAGAGGTTTGCTGGTTGTATTAAATTTTGATTGTGCAGTTTTGGAAGGATTTCTAAGAAAAAATCTCTGCTAAATGAAGGCATCACTGCAAAATTAGAACATCATTCACATGTCCAGACTGAGATCTCATTAGTTAATGGTAAACAGGCAAGACCAGATGCCTCACGGTGGTGAATTGCACCTAATGTCCTTTTGTAATGTGCCACAATGTGACAAAAGCTAATCACATTCAGACTCAGTTTGTAAGAACAAAATGTTAGATAGATCTTAAAAGACCCAGAAAAGAGAGGCAGGCAAAGGAAAGCAGGCTGGTGTATGTTATGTTTTATCATTCACCACAGACCTTATGGCTGCTACAAGATGCTGGGAGAAGGATTGTAGCCTCTGGTGCATGAGATGAACTTGGTTTGGTCAGGTAGTTGCAGGGATAGGATTTAGCAGAGCAGATAATCCTTTTGGTTCTACCCTCCATGGAAGTATTTTTGCTAAGCAGGAAGTTATACTGATGTTGGATCCAGTGGTTTGCAATGTCAGCATTACCTCTGCTCACTCTGATCTTCATGGGGTGAACCATAAATACAATGAGAATCCAAAAGATTCCAAAAGAACGTGTGGTGGAAGGCCAGGTTCTGACACCCCAGTTACTTTACTCTGTTACAGGCTTCAGAATTGATAGTGATGCCATTTGTGAAAAACAAAATTGTCCAACAGAGCTTCCCCTTCCAAGGCATTAAATAGAAGATGCTCATCCTCAGTACTTAAACATTTGTTTCAATACAAATTTTCCATTCTAGGATGCTAATTGGAAAAGCCCAACAACAAGAAAACCTAACGTAGCATCAGGGGGTGTTGTACAACCACCTGGGCAAGTAAGTTACAGTAGCTGTTCTTATTTACTGCAGAACACGGCTGGATTTGGTCTTCTATTTCAGGTAGATGATACTAAATTTTACATAAAAGTGTCAGCAGCTTTAAATGAAGCCAGGTAAGGAATGCAAAGAGGTCAGCTTCAGGGAGGCATATTTGGAGAGTGTAGTCATATTCACACTCAGTTTTTACCAGGCTTTTGCAATGAGGCATGATAATATAATACTAAAGAGTAAAATTCCACACCAGAGTGAGTAGTCCAAAAACACACTGCTCTTATAGTGTTCCAAGTAAGTCAAAACTTAGATGGTCCATAACTATTGCCTAGGCTTTAGGCAGGCTATCAACATAAGGCTGAAATGCCACCCTTGATAAAAACAGAAACAACAACCAAAAAAGCATATTTCTCTGATCACTCAATTTATCACACTGCTTTCTGTTGCTGCGCCTACTGGGTTTTACAATCAATCAAGCTTTTTTCAATATGCTCAGGATCATGGAGGGCTCAGTGGCGAGTTTAAAAGTTGCCTTTGACATAACACCAGATGTGCACCAAGTGTGAGTAATCTCTTTGCATAATTACCATCACAATTATTATCACCAATACATTGACCATGGTCTAAAACGTGTCTTTATGTTACTCACATAATAATACCAGAAGCTTAGCAAAAGCCTGTTAGTGACTATAACATGCTGCTTTCAGTGTTTTGATGCCAATCCCCTGAATTTACTCCTATTTCCTTTCTGGTTCTTATACTGTATCCCTGGGCACAGCCGTTTGCTCCCTTTACTTCTAACCTCCATAACATTCAGCTGCAACTCATTTTGACTCCTCTGCTGACTCAGCCATAGGCTGAACTGGAAGCAAAGCTCAAATTTCAAGGCATGATATATATATATATATCACATACCATATATATATAGATATACTATTATTTTGAGCTGGAGGTGTATAGCAAGTCTGGAAACACACATACTTGTCTCTGTGGATCCTTTATTACTAGTTGTAAGGGAGAGATCCTCCATATGCCACTGTAGGCTTTGGCTGAAAGATAATTTTATTTTACTTTTTGATTTAGTTAGTGAAGACAGCAAGGGAATCGAGCTCATGAGAATCTCTTCTGGTAGAGCAACCAAACACTGATGGACGTGAGTAATTCGGCACTGACTTTGCGGCCAGCATAGCAAATGACATCGGAGAATTAATGTTTCATTGCCCAAGAGCCCACTTATAAATGCAGCTGGAATTAACAACTGCCTGCTGTGATGCCCAGCAGTAGTGATGAAGGAGATGTTTTGTTTTCAAAGCAGTATTTTAGCTGGGAATGCTACGTTGCAAGTTCCATGGGAGCCAGCAGTTGAATCTGATTTCACAGACAAGAAACACGAGAGCCTAGAAACATTTGATCTACCGGATATTGCTGGCACTGCTTGCTGCTGCCTTCTAAGAACACAGACCTCTGTCACGTAGCTTTCCTCGGGGCACAAATCGCTTTCTGCCTCACTCAGGAGGAGGAGGTTACTCTAATGAAAATGCAAGTATACCTTACATTATTCAGGAGGCCATGAAAGGCTTTGCATATCCTTTGGCAGTTATATAAGATATGATCTGCAATCCTCCCACACTCCCAATTTATACCTCAGAACAATTAGAATATTTATTAGCAAACAGGTGTTGGTGAATCAACGCAGTATCTGTGACAAGGCATTCATTGAAGTTGTAAAAGGCTAGTCTGTGCACAGAAGCTAGGAACTGAGGACAGGTAGGCAGGTTTTCTTCCTGCAGGGCAATGAAATTTTGCTGAATATTTACATGTCTAAGCTTTCATTCACATCTGCAGCTTCTGCCTCCTGAAAAAAGTAAAAGAGAAGGGACAAACACGGTTCACAGGGATCTTATCAGGAAGGCAGGAAGCAGAGGTTTTAGATATCCCAATGTGCTTTTTTTCACTTCTGAAAATGTGGCAAGAAGGATCAGAATAGTGTTCTGGAAAGTAAAGCGATCTTTCAAAAATTAATAACCTATCTGTAAGCAGAAATCAAAGGTCCATGCTCTCCTAAGGGCTTCTACTCCAAGTTCCTAGAGCTACTTTCTGTTTCTTTGAATGGCCTAGTACTGCACTATCAGCTACTGGGTTTTTGTGTCTGTATCCAGAAAAAACACTCAGGTTCTTCAATACAGCATCTGCTGCTGCACCCGAGGGTGGTCAGTGGCCTTCCATGTGCCCTGGCAGGGGAAACTATCCAGCATGCATCACCATAGATGGTTTCATTGATGGAGCGAGAGGCTGGCACGTGGCAGCACAGACAGAGGACCAAGAGATCAGGACTCCTTATATGAGGCATGCTAATACAGAAAATGCTTCAGGTAACTGCATCCTAAAACTTTCACATTTGTAGGAAAGAAAATGAAAAAAAAATCTCTTTTACATTTAAGGGGAAGCTCTATGCTCAGATATCTAGACTCTTTCCTCTAGATTTCCCCTTCCTTCATCCCTGTTCCTGTAAAACCCCCTCCATGCCACTGACTGTTAAGAACCTCTCATGTGCTGCTCAGCAGAAAAGTAGAAAAAATGTTTTACAATTACTTCATTAACTGTTTTATTAACCAGTACTTCAGTT
Source organism: Corvus cornix cornix (assembly GCF_000738735.6). NCBI lineage: Eukaryota > Metazoa > Chordata > Aves > Passeriformes > Corvidae > Corvus > Corvus cornix. Next base: position 65,456,722 of record NC_046333.1, read on the forward strand.
ATGCTCTGTGCTGTACCAGCATAATTCCTGGGTGTTGAGGAGGCTATTGGGCATTTCAGCTTGTTCCTTTTACACAATCATTGTTGTGGATCATCGTACTCCTGGCAAACAATTATGGATTGTTTGTTCACTGCTTTAATCCAGCTGAATTCAAAGGAGGCTGAAAGGCTGAAGAGGACTTCATTACACGTTCATGAGAAGAAGGCTCTTAAGTTTCCTGGTTTGCGTTCACCACCACTCCCTGCTTGTGACTAAGTCACTGTTAAAACACGAACAAAGTGCATATTGACACATTTACACCAGATAGAGAAGGCCTTGCTTCTGTCATATATATGTTTGTTCCAAGCACTGCCATGCTGTGTGCCTCTTGTCAGTGCCTTAACTGAACTGGATCTGCTTTGGAAACAGGATTTAACCTTAGTGCAACTCATGGTGTCTGGTCCAGAGGAGGAATCTAAGGAAGTACCTCTAAAATATCCACTCAAAAATTAAGCTTTATGGAGGATAAAGCAAAAGAACATCAAATGACTGTGTTTAGTTTTCCTAGTCATTGCTTCTGATTGATAGGTATTTACAGCTGCAGTTTTCAACTACATCTTAGGTTGATGCAAAAAGGAATACCCTTTGCTATCCTAAGGAATAGCTAGAAGACATAAATCATATTTAAAACTGCATCACACATTTTTAGTCTAGGCCACCAACACCTGCCACTTTTTCTATTAAAAGAGGCAAAAGAACCTAACTAAGCTGACCATAAACCATTGGTGGGGGTGAGAGGGAGGGACTATTAAACGGAGCTGAGAGGGAGGGGGTGTTAAACTGGCCTACATCTGTGATTTCCATCATGGACAGTGTCACTCAACACTTACAGGGAAAAGAAACCAGAGATGTAACCAGGCCACCATGAAGTTTGAAGAACTCCAGAATGCAGAAGGCTGGCCAAGAAAAGTCTTCTCTGTCCTTACACCCTGTTCTTACTCTCGCCATCAAAGTACAAATCTGCACCCAAAAGCATCCACATAGAAGAGACTGGTGAAAGAGGTGGGGCTAATAGGAAACAATGCAAATAAATACAAAGCACACTTGATGGTGGAGGTAGCACTTCACACGTATTCTTCTCAGGAGAGGGGAAAATGACAAGCCTAACCCTCCCTCAAGCACTTATTTTCAGTGTCCTTTGCACTCACCTATGTTCATAAAAATCCTGTGCATATTGTTTGGCTGGCAAATGCTAGCCTGGAAAAGAATTAGCTCTCACCTTTCTTATAGCAGCCTAAAGTCCTTTCTGCTGCCCTATGCTTAATAAAACACAGGAGAATTAGAGTCATCATTCTTAGCATCCTGAGATGCTAAGACATCTTAACATCCTGATACTGATGTCAAGTGCCCCCTACTTCGTGGTTATAAATTCACTACTCTATTACCTTTTTTTTTGCTAGTTTGTTGTCCGGACTCCATTGTGACATTGTGTTCGTTCAAATGAGCCCTGCTAGGAGATTTTGATCAGAGAAGTAAGCATATTCTTCATTATATTTCCAGACTGCAAAGAGTAAGTAAGAGGTTGATGCACAGCACAACTGACTCTTGTCGAAGCTTAAAGCAAGCTGCCAAATGAAGGCTACAGAGAAGTGGAAGACTAGTTTTGGCTAACCCAACTCTACTCTTGCCCCATTCTGCTGCAGTGTGTGTCATTCTTGATTGTGGTCTATGCCTGCTCTTTCTACTGGCAGCTGATGCCTCTCACCACCAAGTGACAAAGGAGATTATTTCTGAAAAGTGTATCGCAAAGATTAATTAACTCTGATTTGCAGATGTCAGTGCATTACCCGAGATCTTCTCCTGCATTATTTAAGCAATAAGGATGGTGGGGGTTTATGCTGGCTTTGAGAAACTGGATTTATTCTTTTTTTTAATTACCTGCTAATCATGAGAAGTTTCAATCCAGCCAGAAGGCTTTGTTCAAGCATTACCTGTTGCGTGTGAGGCTGTGCATGTAGGCGTGACAGTTTGCACCAACAGAACCCAGGTCCACAAGGAGCCACTTCAGAAGATCACAGCTCTGAAATGCAAAGCCTCAGCCAAGGCCACTTCTGCAAATTCTGTAACCCTCAATTTCAGAACTGGCAGAAAATGTTCTTCCCCCTTTATAGGCAGCAACTGTTTTTACACATTGTACCACTTAACATCTTCTAAAAAAGACTCGACTAGACTGTCTTTGAATTTTGTAACTCTACTGCCTTAGAATTACATAATACATGCTGATATTGGGTAACACTGTAATCCGGCATGCCCAAATTTTTTAAGTAATCAGAAATATATAGGTAATCTTATGAAACTTTTCAGATATATGCCAACATAGCGAGGAAATGATCTAGCTTTCTGGGAAGTCTGCTTTTTATGGCAGTCTTTCAGACTCCTTTTGCCACTCTTAGTGACTTACTCTATTCCTAACACTGCTACTTTTTTCTTTCTTTCCTCTACCCCCAATTCCAGTTGCTGAAATCAAAAAGTTATGCCATAAACAATGCAGGCATTCCCTTTTCCTAACTCCCTTCAAGGCAGAACGTAAAGACCTTGCACCCCAAAACATGCTGAAACACTCAGATTTAACAGGTGAAACTTCTCCCAGAGGAACATTTTCATGGTGAAGAGTCTCCATTTTAACCTAGTGGGACTGCTGCAAAGAAATCTTTTATGGCAGGATTTTCCTGGGGCTTCCTTTCCTCAGGGCAGGAAAGAGCCCATTCAATTAAAAAAAAAAAAAAAAAAGATACAAAATCCAAATACTTTCCCAAAGCAGCTCATAGAGCATGGATACCCTGAGCTCTGTTACCTCATGATTCAGGTTTATCCCCCACTGGACCAAAGATGAAGTCTCCTTCAAATGCACAGGAATTTCTCCTGTAAGCTGAGGTGTCTTCTGCAGCATCAAACGCTGAATACACAGGAGCATTATCAGAAGAACAACAATCAAGAAATCAGTGTCTTGGGAAACACAGGGACAAGAATGACCTCCCAGCTTACATTACTGACTGTGTACAATATAAGCATTCTCAAATCACTGGGAGCTATCCAAAATTGCTTTGCTAAAAGAAAGTTTCATCAACCCTTACACACTTTCCCCCCATATTTAAAAACTTCGTCAATTGTAGTAGCTCATGAATTTTGTTGGAAGTAAAGCCAGGGGCTTTCTCTTTTAAGGCACTTTACCTAAGGCATGGTAGCCTTAGGGCATCATCAGACACTATACCTCCAAGAGGGAAGACTCCAGGGGTTGAGTAGCTCTAACCCAACACCAACAGCACAAAAAGGGTCAAATCCTAGCACTGCTGTTCCCTTTGGGTGAAAAGCACAGAGCATGCTCCTGTTTCCCAGTCGAGGTGATTGTTTGCCACCCTCAAGGACGGTCTCCCCCTGCCTGTAACATGGCACAATCTGACAGGAAAACACACACTCTGTCCTCACAAAAGGCAGCACCCCAGTGCAGGAATTGTAACCAGCTCCCTTTGCAGAGCCATCTTCTGTTCTGCTGAGGTGACTGAGGAGAGCAATTTGATCTGGAAAGTGTTCTACTTACTTTGAAGGCAAGGGAGAGGATTTTTTTAAATGATTATGATTTTCTTTCTTCAGTCATGATTTACAAGTCATTAAAAATTACCGTGATTTGAAGCAGGAATTTTTCCAATGTCTTTGATTTCCTGCCTCAAAAGCCTGCTCTGTTCCTTCAGGCTTACACGTAGCCTCAGAGGGCCTTCTGTTTCCAGTAGGGTTCACATTGGCTGAGCACATGAAAAGCAGCCTTGATGGTGGGTGGCTTTATGCTGTGAAGTGTGACACCAGCCTCCACCTTTCCCTGGCACCCACACCTGCTCCATAAAATTCACATCATGCTCCTAAAAATGAGTTCAGAAAAACCTTTGATACAAGTTCATCAAGGTCTTACTCAGCCAGAGGAATACATATCATTTACTCACAAGAGGCCAGTCTGCTGAGCACAATGGGCTGCAGCTTTGCACCAGCGGGTTTCAGCTGAGAACCAAACAGGTGTAACAAACTGGGCACAGTGTGCCCACCACATCAAACACAGACAGCTCCTGAATAATCAACAGGGCATGGGAACCTTATAAATCACTCTTTTTGTGCCTTACTGAATGCCAGAGACACCTATTCAAAACATGTTGGTGCATTTTGGCCAAAAAGAAATACAAAACGAAATAAAAAAACCCTAAAAGTCAATACAAAACAAATCCAAAACACACACACACACAAAAAAACCCAACAAAAACCAACCAACCAACCAACCAAAAACACCAAAAAATCCCCCCAAAACGACAAAAAAAGAAGAGACAGATTCTGGACTGATCCTCCTTCTTCCAACAAAGTCAGTAGTTTTGTTGTGTGTATCAAAGCTCTCACAGATCGGCTTCCTTTCCCCCACATCAGTTGATCAAAATATCACTAAGAGAGAGCAGGTTGGTTTGCATCAGAAGGGGAAAGAAGACATGCCAAAATGAAAAGAGAGAGAGAAAGAAAATGTTAAACATTCCTAGAAGTCATTTCACCAAGCTAATACCAATTTACAATGAATACTGAAGCAGGATGACAGGAGTCTGACCCATAAGTTCTATGAACACAAAATAAGCCAATTACATAGGTATTTAAAGACACCTGAAGTGCCAGCTGAAACTGATGCCAGTAGTAGTTTGAAAAAGGATACATTTTTTTCAGAATCCAGTATAAGATGGCAGATTTCTGTAGGTTTTCCAGAGAAGATGATTCAATGCCCTGTGAACAATAAATTAGGAATCATAACCATGACTGACCTCTTAGATTTGCAATATAGATTGCCTCTGGACTTGTAACTTGTTTCCCTTCCTAAAAGATGGTCTCCTTGTTCGATTAGCAGATGTTGGTCACTGCATGGTCACATCTAGTGTGCAATTAAGAATTATTTCTAACTGTTTATATCTAAAAACACTCAAATTAAAACAAGCAAATGTTAGTCTTGGAGATCTTAGCTTTCAAGCTTCCACTGTTTCTTTAATAAATTAACTGTGATTTCTTAGGAGCTGAGGAAAAGGGGCAACGGACCCCTACCACCCCATTTATTAAATGATTGTTGAGTATTTTTACCATTTTTCTGCCTTTTTTTTTTCATGTGCTGTACCTCTGTCCCGTGCCTTTGCCCACTTAATTTAAACACCTTTCCACCAATTCTGGTCTTTCCCAGCAGCTTCCAAATTCAGATTTCAAGGGGATCACAGAATTTTGTCCTCCTATTCTCTTTTGCCTCCTCTTTCTCTCCTGCACTAGCAGTGCCCCAGGTCTTCAGCCTGGACTTCTTCTAAATGAGTGAACCTATTTCTAAAACCGAGCCCAAGGCATCTCCTCAGCAGGGAATGTGGCTTCCCCTGTCACAGAGGACACTTGGCCAAAAAGCAGATCTGGTGAAAGTCACCATCATTGCTCAACTCGACCAAAGACAGAATGCAGAATTTGGGGCAGCCTTTGCAGTAACTGGTGCCATTTATTAGCCCTGCCTGTAATTACACGAGTCAATAAGAAACGAGCTGGTTGTGCCCAGGCAGTTTTCCACTGACGTAAGGGAACACACACAGCTGCCTGAAAGGAGCCCGTTCTCTCTGATGGACATTCAGTAATGGATTTGCTGCACCTAAAGCAAAGTTTTATTTCAACACTTGTTTTTAAAAAGCAGCACCCAGTTGTCCACACCCCAGTGATCTGGGTAATTGAGTTCATGACATATGACAATGTTTACTAAGAAAGTGGCAGATGGCAATTATTGGGTTTTTTTCTTTCTTTTTTTTTTTTATTTTATTTAAAAAAAGAGCACATATGTATATCATGATTATGCTCAGGGTATTCCTGTTGAAAACAACTTTTATTTAGTAAAGGATATTAAAGCTTGTTTAAAAAACATGTCCTCCATGACAAGAGTGGCAGATGGAGTTAACAAGCTCACCTGCTACTTTACTTAAAAACACTGTGCAATAAGAGGTTGTGTGTTTTAAAAAATCCATTCCCAACATAATTTGTAATCCTTTCCTGGTGAGAGGACATAAACACTCTGAGGAAGGTGGCATGGCTCTGAGGAGAGGGCATTTCTCCAACGCAGAAGGGCTAGGATTGGAAAAAGTAAACACTGGTTCTTTATAAAAACTGCTGCTAAATCTCAAAGAGAGAGAGAAATAAGGGCAGCCACACCGGGCAGCTTTTGCTCATTTCCATCAAAATAGCAGATAGAGAGGAGGCAGGTCACAGTTGCAAGGTGCCCGTGAAGGACGGATGTTTTGAGGCTGCACTTGGGCATTCAGAAGGACAGACTCCCAAAAGGGAAGTAATTGTCTTAGTAAATCCATAGTAAAACTGCACTGAGCTGAAATTGCACAACTTGCCCTATACTTGCCGTGGTTCTGCAGGTTAGTTACAGTGCCCTGCCTGAGGGATTGTATTTTCTTAGCAGGTGAAACTAAAAATGCTAAAGCCACCTTTCTAGCGGCCAAGATGTGTTCAAGATCTTCTGAACCGTGTTTTGCCACGTACATGTGACACATTGTGTAAATCACATGAACCTTGGGTCTGCAAAGCCCTCTTGTTCCCTCATGATGCAGATGGCTCTGTTCTTTGCCAGTCACTGGTTCGTCTCTTTCTTCCTTCAGCCTCACTGGACAGAAGTGTTTAAACCCTTTCCAGTTGTTTCCCCTTCTCCCAAACCAGATTCCCTTACCCAGTCTCACAGCAGCTGGGGAACATAGGCAGACTCCCCAGTGATGTCTGAAGCAAGTACAGCACACTCTTCTTGGTCACTACCAAGGGTTTCAGCAGCTGTTGTCAGTGACTTCTTTTCCACAGATGTGCAAGAATGGTGCAGGTTTGGAAAAATTATTTGTACTCCAGAGGCAGATGGTTTAATAATACTGGTCAGAAAAAAATTATATAGAAAAAAACAGTGGAAAAACACATCTTAATTAATAACTACTTGAGTAAGACTTGAAGAAGAAACTGCTGGAAGCTGATTAGCACGACCCTTTAAGCAACAAGATGTTAATAGAATATGTTTTCTACCTTGAGTATTTAAAATTAAATCACTATTCCAGGCTGGGCTATATCTTGCAACACAGGATCAGCATTTCCTGCCTTGAAATCAGTGAAAGTAATTCAGAAAGCAGGAAGCAGAGAAGATGGCAACGAGAAGATCAGACTTTTATTTTCCTTTAAATGATGCAGATGTAATGAGTTATGACATTGTGTTGATGAAAACATCCCAGTCTGACCCCACACCTGAGTATGGGCAGACAACAAGGGTATTTCCTTTCTATTATGAGGCTGGTGTTTATTGCCAGTGCTGGTTTACAGCAGAACACAGCTGTCTCAAAACATTTTGCTCAGCTAAATCTCAAGGACCTTAGCCTTTAGAGTCCGTGTGTTCTGTGTGCAGAAAGGACCCAAATGTTGCATGTGAGTTAATAAAAGCTTTTAAGAAAGTTCAGTAAGCTTTGTTCCTTTCTAACTGACTTACTAGAGTTAGATATACCTCACGATCCTTGGAGCAAGAGCCGTGGCCTGCAGTGAGTATTTAACCACCACCCAGGCAGAGTCAGTCTTCCATGGGTGTCTCTATCCTCATAATTACACATGTAATTACTCTGAACCAGGAAGAGTTGTAACAAAGAGAGCACTGCTTCAGGACATGCTCTAGTTAGCTGCTTATGATGTTCTCTGGGGAAGTGAAAGACACAGATTCAAAAGTCCTTGAACGGGAAAGAAATACGAATGTTTTAATCTCCCCTTTCAGAAATGGGCAGCTAAAGAGCTGCCACCACTATTTCATGCAGACCTCTGTGACAATTGCTAGAGGTCTAGATTGAGGCTTTCATGTCCCCTAGGGCAACATGGAGGTTTTGGGGACCTGTTTTTAGACAGAAGCATCTCAAACTGTCATTAGGTACCTGACTCCTTTTGGAAAAAAGCCCTTTGCCTACCACCTTAGTCACACCTGTTTCACCCAGGTAAGACAGATACCACTAAAGCAGGGCCTGAATAAAACCCAAAATATGTTAATTTCCTTGATTTGACTTTTAGAAAACAAAAATTGAGAGAACATGCACTGCTTTCATTTCTTTTTTGAAACAGCTCTGCATTCAGCAGCATTCTGTGCTCCATTCAGCAAACTTCTATTTTCCAATTTTGCAGACTAAAAATTGCTTGAATTGCCAAAAAAAGCTTTTTATTCCAATGGATGACTCTGAGACAAAGGCTGTGCTGTGCCCACCTGGGTTTCTAGTGAGCAGCAAGTGGATGCCAAGTACATGACAGAAGCAGTGATTTGCTGGCAGAAGCATAAACACAGCAGGAGAGACTGGGCTACTCCTGATATTAAAAAAAAAAAAAAGTACAAGCACTTTTGATACTACGCTTAAGGAAAAAAGTGACAGTGGGAGTTGACAGGGAGCAGACTGTCTGCCCAAGCACTTCAGTGGCATTGAAGGATAAGAAAACCAGAAGCTGGAAAAGCACCCAGCCTGTATCTGACGTGGCTAATGACAACTATTCACCGTATTTCATAGCTGGGCATCTGGGTTCTCGCTCTTTGCCACCATCTGGGAACTCCTCTGTGAAGCTTTGGAGGCTTGTCCCAGCTGCCAGGACAACATGAGGATATGAGGCTGACAGGACCACAGTATCTTTCTCCAGGAACCGTGAATGAACGTTCTAGCTCTGCTGCAGCACTCCCTGCCCATGCCTGGGGCAGTAAGCATGCAGTTACTCACCTGCTCTTATTTGGAGACCAAAGGCCACTGTCTTGAGAGCTTGACCCACCCCTGGCAGGTGTTACTTTGATGTTTGCTGTTGGAAGAGACTCAGGGAAAGAAGACAGGAGTGGAAAAGGTGCTCAAGAACTTGAAAATAATTTGCAAAAAAACCCCAAACTTGCTCCATCTAATTTCAGCTATTTGTCAATTTACGTAAATGGAAACAATAACATTGAAATTATTTACCAAAGAGTACAGTGCACTCTTTTGCCATTACAAAAATAAATATTTTAGACATCGCTGTATAAAAATAGCCCATGACATCAGCTCTGTTTTGCCTCAGCTCCAGAAAAAGCTGTGGACTACAAGGGATGTGTGTGGAGTTGGAGGTATTTTTAGGTTGCCTATTGGGAATAAAATTGGTACTAAATCTGTCTCATTCATTCAGGGAACCAAATTCACTACAGGGGAAGGGGAGAAAGCAGAAGCAGCTAATTTCTCTCACAACACCATGCTTTAGACACTTCTTCTACATTACCAAACAGGGAGAGAGGAGCAGCAGCTCCCTCTGGAAGAGCTAATTCATGTTTTCTCTCAGCTGACCTTTGAAAGAGCCCAGAAAGACTAAACAAGGCTGGAAGAATCCAGATTCTGAGGCTAAACAGCAGAAAACTTTCCAAAGACCCCCAAGAGCCACATGGTGCCAGCAGCCCCACTGAGACAGCAGTGTTAGCTGCAAATATCCTGTGCCAGTTTTGTATCTCCTCCTCCTCACCTTCTCCTCTCCCACAGAACCAAACTGCGTGTGACCTTTTGGGGGCTATTTTCTGTCACATTCCTGAGCCTTAAGAGATTCAGATTTTCAAGTTTTTATCTACAGCTGCGGTAATGAGGAACATGGACAACAAATTCTGAAGCCATGAAATAACCAGACTGAATAAAACTCGCAGCTACATTTTCTTTTAAAAAAAAAAAGTCCTGAGTCATTACATTACATGATTTGGGATGTAATTGATAGCACACAGCACAAGCCTGTTTCATTAGTGAGCAAACAACAACAGTAATAAAAAACCATCTTGTTAAAGCACTAATCTCCCATTAAGGGACAGCTGCGGGGTTTCATGGAAGATGTCACTCTGGGTACCAGTTGAAATCACAGTGTGTTCACGTGCAAGGTTTGAAATCAATTTATGAGAAAGCATGAGCAGGTTGAAACTGCATTTCTGTTCCCTGAGGAGGCTTCAAAATAATGAGGCGTATTCTGAAAATTCGGTGTTTTTTTCAGATTATGGATTAGAGATATTCTTAAAATAGGAGCTATAGGAGAAAGGAAAGTTACTAAGGAAAAGAGCTGCCGCAAGTTTGCGGTTTATTTTGTCGAGGAAGAAACCATAAACAAAATGCTCTCAGTATGTTTTTATTACAGTTACCTTTTGCATGTAGTGCTTAGCTTATGAGTTTACGTGCCAGATAGCCTGTCTGCACTGAGAGTACTTGTGCGTGCACAGCAGATAACAGCTCCTCTTTGTCCTGCCCTGTTATCAAGCCAGAAGTCCCACTGCTGCCTGCTCAGCCAGCCCTGACTCACACACCTGACAGAGCCCAGGCGTGGGGAGGTGGAGCTGTCGCCCCACCACTCCAAACTGTGGGTTGTGCTCGGGGCTGAGTTTTGCTGCTGTTCACCATATCTTAATTGTGTAAGGCTTCATGGTGCGTGACTCAGTCCTACGGATGGATAAATGGTGTCAAGTGCAGCAAACAGCCTCAGAACAGCCTGTTTAGTAAACCAGTCAGCAAATACCTACAAATAAGGGAAGAGCTTAAAGAAGTCTGGAATTCCCTGGGAATGAATCACAAACACTAAAACCTGCCCAAGTTTAGCACGTTTCGTTTTCCAAGCTGAAGGAGCATACCAACGTGAAACACTCAAAGTTTGCAAAGGCAGCTCACCCCCGTCTCTTTCACAGAGAGACCCCAAAACGCTTTGCCAAATAGGTCAATATCATTACACTCCCTTTTTAGGCAGGGTGACAGAGGCTGGCCTGAGGAGGGGCAGCCTGCAAGCAAGAAGTGTGGCCAAGGGCAGAACAAAAGTCTCCTTTGTCACCCACCAGTGACCTTCTAGTCTAAAATTCCAGATATTCTCTTTTGTTGGGGTGGGAAGGGATGTTTCAACTTCAGATTTGTGCTTTGAATTAATCATGCTTTGAATTTATTCAATCTAATTACTCAAAGTTTAATTTTTTCCCCTTATCAAATATATACTAAAAAAACCCAACAACTTTGTAAGATAATATGTTTAAACCAAAACCAGTCCCACTGTAATCAGTCCTTAGGTCCATGATGCAGGGAGCCAACACGTGATATTTAAATGGCCCCATCCTCCCTGTTGCAGAATTCTTAAAAAAATTCATTTGATCCTACTTCATATGACACTACAGCATTGAACACAGGGGCTTTGCAGAAGCCAGAGGAGACACTGGAGGAGTCCATCTGTTCACATTCCCCAGTGAAAGGCTGGTTTGTGAGCTTACGGGGTAATGGAAGCATAAAAACATACAGCAGAGCTATGGGGGAGAAAGCAGGAGATGTGACAGGGCAAAGGATCACAACCTTGGCTTCAGAGAATATCCTATACCCTCCCCCATAGTTAACCCCTCTTCTCCCACCCAGACCTCTTCTCTGGGGCAGATTCCTCCAAGACCGCTGTCACTGAGGAAAACAGAGAAAAATGCTATCAGGTAAAATGCTTGAGAGGTGAAGGATGGGTCTATTGTACTTGTCTTCCTCAGCTGCTGAAAGCAGGAACACAGAAAACTCCGTGTGATCTGCCAGCAAAATGTTTAAACGTGACAGCCTTTTTTCACGGAGTCCTTTTTACAGAAGCCATTGGTGGTGATGGTGAGGGATTGCCATCCACAAGCAAGGCCTCTGTTTCTCCACGTTCCTTTGAAATAAACCTTTCCCAGGAGCTTCCCTGCTGCTCCCATAGGTGTTACCTCATGTGATACCCAAAGTTTTCTAATTCAGTTTACTGTTTCCATTTCTTCCAGATGTCCAGATTCTTACCTCATTAGACAAATTTCCCATCAAGCACTGATAATGCAATGGAAAAATCTCATTCTGCTGCCTTAAGGAGAGCTTCTGACTTGCCATCAGCCTTATGAATAGCTTTACTCTGAGCTCCCTGGGAAGCAGCATCACCTACATCTAGTCCAGCATTAGCTACCTTATGTGATTCCTTCTGTTACAAAAAAGAAGAGGAATATTTCTTTACAAACAAAAATTGAAGTCCTTTTGGATGGAGTCTCTGAAAAAAAGCCATCAGAAAGATAATTGCTTCTTGAAACCATGCTCATGGGAACAGCACCACAGCTTGCTTACAGGGTGAAAACCTGTTTTTCTACAACATCAAGCCCATCTTGCTCTCAAGCAAGGGAGAGGAGGAAGGGTCTTGTTTACTCTGAATGTTTTGTGCACCTACTAGCCAAAAACTGCCTGAAAAATAACTAGTGAAATCCTTCCTTCAATCAGCTTCGAAGAGGTTAGGGATATCTGTGCAGTATAGAAATGAGTGGTCTTTTACACACAGTTTAATACACAAAGTAGGGGAGACACAGATTTATACAGTGAAAGTCACATTTATACTCTTAGAAAGGCTGGTTGTTCTGCCCGGGAAAGTTGTCAGCATTAGAAAAAAGACAACACTTCCTCCTTTAAATTACAATGAACAACTGTGGGTTTTTATACTCCTGGCCATTATCGGTTGTCTCAGCTGTATTTATCTAAACTCTGTTTATGATCAGAGATATATAACATATATCGTAGCACACCAATAAAACTCCATGTAAGAGTCACACCTTAGACAATTCAGAGTTCAAGGACTTCCAATTCATCTGTTGCTTTTATTGATAGTTGTGATAAAGTAGGCCAGTCAGAACTTCAACCCTCCACTAGGAATGGAAAAACACCAGCCTGGCAATCCATATAGTAATCATCAGCTTTTGGGGTAAGACCATACAAAACAGGGGCAAAACAGTCCAGGGAAGGGCTGCTGCTGCTTTTCTCTAATGCTTTCACTCTGCACTCCAAAAGTTGTAAAAAAGAATCTCTAAGCTTACAAACTCCCTTGCCCTGTGCCTGGCTCCCTTCCAGCTGAGGAAGCACATGAATACAGCAGCTGGAGACATGAGAAGGCTCCGGACAAAGAAAAGAGGTTAACTAGGGAATGTTTAAACTCCTTTTTTACAGCTTGAAGCAAGCCGTTGCTAAGGGCCTGAAACCAGGCACTGCGGAACTTTTAAGGGCTTCTTTTGTATCATTCTCAGCCCAGAGTGTTGATCCTCTGTCTTTGTCATAGAATACAGGAAGGAGAGGATCTTGCTGCTAGACTGACAAGGAAGCTTACCACTCCACTAATTTCCAAAGGTTCTGCTGTGATTCTTTCTTTAGGCCAACCCAGGGCAATGGGGTTCTCAACAACACCTGCAGACGGAACACAAAGCTGCCTCCCTGCTGGGCTGCTTGGCATTGCTGCTCCCTGCACTAGTTACCTACAACTTCATGGGGAGATTTGCGGTGCTTCCAGCCTCTGGAAACCACCTCCTCCTTCAGTGCCTAGCAAAGAGTTTTCTTTGAAAATTGTGGTCATCATCATTACCTGGCAGTTTAAGAAAAGGTGCACTAAATGTTTCCCTGGAAAGTCAGGAAGTTCCTTATAGTGCTCTGATAAATATCTGAAAACCATTAAAAACTGTGTTCTGCAACTACCCAGGGCAGGGAAGTAGCATTTTCCTGTCCTCCAGGGCTTAGAAGTACAGGCATGCCCAGCCCAATGACACACTAAGCAAATGGAATATCTGGCCCCTGTTGGAGGGTTTAAAGATACATGTGTTTCTCACAGGGCTCCCCTCTCCTCTGCACAAGCTGAGGGCTGTTTTGGAGGAGATAAACACGCAACACTGCTTTGAGGTGTTGCTGAAATCCCCCCACCCCCCCGAGCCACTCAGAAAACTGTTTTGAAAATCTAGAGCCAAGCTACAGGAGGTCAGTGTTTGGTGCAGCACACCAGGACATACCTAGGACCTTGGCCTGCTGCATTTCTCTGTCATACTGTAAAGAAAATGGGATCCTTCTGCTTTTCCAAGCCCCACACCTCCTGCAGCCTCAGTTGCTCTCCATGACTACTCACCCAGGAGAGCAGCAGGGCAGGGCAGGTTCAGCTGCTCTCCCCCAGGCTGTGGGGAGGGGGAGCAATGCAGGTACTTAGACCTATGTCACAGCTTCTGACCACAGAAGTCCTCCAAATCCCCAGCTAACAGCAACAACAACAAAATAATCCCTGAGCACAGTAAAGTTCATTTAAAAGGATAATAGCTAAGATATTGTCAAGCTGCTATGAAATCCAAAGTGTAAAGCAGCAGCTCCCCATGAGCAAAACAAATGGATTGGCTCTTAGGGATTTGTCCCATGTGCAGTCGGAAGAACGGATATTATGTTATGAACATATTGGATCTAAAAAATAGTAACTTTAAGTATTATCAGAAATATCTTTTCTTCATCTCCCTCTGCAAGGGCTGATAAGAAACACCATGGTAACCTTTGCTACCACTGCTTTTGTACATATCTTTTAGCAAGGACAATGACAAACTGGATTTTGACTTCCTCCTCCTCTTTTGTTTAGATTCAACTTAACAGTGCTACAGTTTCATGTAATGAAGTCCACGAACTCATTCTCTCACTGAATTTGTAGATTGTCTGTAAAAAATGGCTGAAAAGAACAGTAGGTCTGAGTGTGTTCCTTATTCAGAATGATTTCCCTAAAAATTTCTAACAGGAATCCTCAGGCTGTATATCCTTTGTAATGACATTGATGTGAAAAGTTGTTATTCAAAGTACAAGGCAAAGTACTGGTTAAGTCTGAATGGCCTGACGGATCACGTGGAATCATTTCTGATAAAAACATTTATACATCTCAGCTGCATGTTGCAAAGGAAAGCCCCATTAAAAATAGAAGGTCATATCAGCTATATAAAAATTACAAGCATGAAAAAGAATAAAACAGAGAACAGAATAACACAGGTCTATGAAATACATTTGAATCTGCAGTTCCTCTAACCCCTTCCATTCCAGGGAGAAAAAAATGCACTCATTGTGTCAATAAATCTGTACATTTGAAGGCATTTTATTGCACACCTAAATGCAAGTCTGTGCTAATAGGACATCATTTGGCTTACAAAGCTGAGGACTTAAAAGCTAAGAAATGGCAATAGAAGGACTGCCTTTGCAATCTAAGGTATTTCCTCTCACGTATGCAGGCATGCACACACCTCAGTATGAGACTGCTTGCAGCTACAGCTCTCCAAGGCTTATCAGGGATGGAGAATCTCTCACATGTTGTCTCTGTCCTTCAAAATACAAGACCAGCAGCGGGAACCAGACTTTGCTATCTGCTGGGGATGGGATGGAGTACATCCTAGCTGAGGTAAATCTTACGGGTAGAAGCAACATTTTTCATTAGCCCAATTAGGATAGTTAGGAAAAGGAGAAAACCTTCTAGGCAGCCAAGTGCTTTTACAGGTCAGGAACGGAATCAGCAAATTCCTAATAAAGTTGCAGGCATTTGCTCTGGAAAAAAATTCTAACCAAAAAACCCCGTCTCCAATCCCAGGATCTGAGCTGGATGGCCTCCTAAGCAGATAATGCAAATCCCTGTAGATGGGTGCTTGCCTGTCACAAGGGTTGAGACCTGCTTTCCCCCTGAGCTATGTTCCATATCCTGGAGGGACCCTTCCTCCCTGGCAATCACTGACTGTGGCTGCAGAGGTAGAGCAAAACCAGGCTCCCCAGCTGCTCTGGGTGGGAGCACAGTTATGGCACGACCACAGGAGGATGGGGGCAGCACAGGGCAGGAACTAATCCCTCTGCACCCACGAAAAGTCAGGGCAGCTCCACAATGCAGCACCACCACTGCATTCCCAAAACAAGAAACCCCACAAGGTAGATTATATCCACACATGTTTGGGTCTCCCGTTCCCACCTAAATCACCTGCAGCTGGCCTCAGGCATCACTGTGCTCCATCTGCCCATCAGCATTTTGGCCCTTGTTCTCACAGATCTGTCTTCCAAGGAAAGTATGTTTCCTCATGATGTTGGCTGAAAGGTCTAAGGATTGCAGGAGCTATACTATGGAATAAAAACAACAGATAAATGGAAGGGATAAGTGGGAACATTAAGAAAGCTGTAGACCAGATACACCAAGATTCCAAGGTGGGTCTGTTAGTCATTTGGGATGCATTCCTCATTTAGGAAAGCTGGTACCAAGAGCTGCAGATTGTAGGTGAATCATCATTACTGGAGAGTAAGGGGAGGGGTGGGCAGTGGCTGGCCTGGCTGACTTGCTGATGTTTTTCTGAAGTTGGAATATGCACATAGCAATTATTTTCTCCTTATCTGTTCCTCAGAACTTCTTGTAAGTATGCATGCTTGCAAGTCACCCCAGGTTAGCTTTGGCAGAATAACAACAGATCATTCCACATGCACAGGTTTGGCTTTTCTGAATTCCCTTGAAGGTTGAAAGCTATTAAGTGGACATGTTTTCCTCCGTGTGATTCTCCTGGTATGGCTTTGTGGTGGCCTGATGTCACACCTAACCACAAAAGACCATGATCTAATATACCATAACTGTTAAAAAAATATAGTGTCCAACACATTGGTTTCCAAACCTCACAGGGAAAATATTTATGCCATAAAACTTCTCAGTTTTTCAAAGAGAAGGGCCCTGAAAGATGACATTTAAAATACCACATGGTATACTTGGGGAATAGGAACATTAAATGGGTGGATTTGCTTTTAAAATTATTATTATTATTATTATTATTATTATTATTATTATTATTATTATTATTTTACAAAAATATTTGGTGCTTCTATAGAATATAGAAAATATTCTAGAGACATGAAAGAATGTTCCTTTTAAGGTTCCAGGTCTCTTTTATACCACACTGGCAGTTCAGCAGTTTGGCATTGCTGGAACAGTATAAAGCAGCCTCTGAGTGAGAATCTGGTTCAGGCAGCAGGGAATTGCTATTTAACAAGTCAATCATTTTCAGGCTGGAGTTGAAGAAAATACTTATAGGAAAGAATACACAATTCATCTGTGGCAAAATGCTGTTGGTGAGGGTAAGGCAGCAGAAGACATTTTCAGGACATTGTGAACAGGCAGGAGACTGTGAAGGAACAAAAGTATATTAAAAAAAAGACGAATCCTTCAAGACAGACTTCAGCATTGCCACTTATCACTGTTTCGTTTCCAGCAACTGAGATTCTGTGCCCTTTTACAAACATGCCATTTGTGTTTAGAGCTAAATGGGTTTATCTTGAAATGCAGCCCTTTTCCTGAGGGCTTGTGGCCTCTACAGTTTTCTTTCCGCCTTTTTTTTTCCACTTTGCCCAGCTATGGCTTCATTCCCATATTTGACTAAGGTGGAAGCTGGCAGCCCCCAAGAGGCAGGGGAAGGGCTGGAATTTCCCAGGCCATATGCAGGACTCCAGCCTTCTCCCAGGCATGGGGCACAACCTCTGAGCAGGAAAGGTGCTTACAGCTGCTTTCTGTTCTCCAAGACAAGTTTTATAACGTCACTGCCTATGTTAATTCATTCTCTGCAGAGCAAGAAATACAATCACTGCTACCACAGGCAATCTTCAATGCGTGCATTTCCATTCCACCTCCTCACGTGCGGCAAGGAAAGGGTGTTGTTTGTTTCTCTCCTCACTGACATCTCACAGGCTTTGCCAGCGTGGTGGTCCTGCACCTCAGTGATCCCAAATCCAGAGGTGAAGGCATGGGGGCATCAGGGGTTCCTGGTTGCAGCTCAGACTTGGCCAGATCTTCCTGAGGTGCAGGCATTCCAAGTGATCCCTTACCCTGGTCTGATCCCAGGCTCCAACCTGGGCTGATGCAAACACAGGTTTGGACCAGAGCTCCATGTTTTGGGACAGCTCCAGTGCACTGGGCTCTGCCTCAGATCTGGCAGGCGGAAGCTTGGGCTGCAAAACCTGGGAAATCAGTCTAAAAATATGTGTTTCAGTAAAAGTTTGTTTTTCAGCTGTTTTTCTGCCTTACGTGCTAGAAATGTGGGCAAGTGGTTTTTGGTACTAAGAGCTGCCTTTTCATTAGAAAAGAATGTCCCCACCAACCACATCCCCATGTAAGGAAAAAGCAGCAACTTACTGGTAAAGCTGTTAAGTGGGAAGGCAGAATTACATTCTCTGTTTAACCTTACTGTCCTTTAAGTGAGGCTTCGGTGGTTTCGGCAGCTCCTGACTGGGAGTGACGTGCGCACGGAGGTCAGCACGAAACCCACTGGCTCAGCTGAGGGCTGCTGAAAGCAGGAGCCTTGCCAGGCTGCCAGGCAGAGCCTCTACTCCCTGCTGCATCCAGGTTGTCGAGGTCTGTGTGTTTACCTAAACCAGAGAAAGCGTGGGATGAAATACTGCTTCATTAAGGCTGCAGCTGGGGTCGTGCCTTCCAATTAATTGAAAAGCCCAGAATAACTAACATTTTGTATTTATTATTTTTGGACTGTCCCCCTGACAAAATGAATACGTGGAGAGCATGATGGAAAAAGCTGAAAAGTTTCTCTTACCTTGTACAGAAAGCGCATTACATGCAGCTCGATCTGTCAGCTGAGGGAACACATAAGCTGTTACCAAAACTCAAAGGCTCACAGGAGCACAAGGCAGTCACTTCTGGGTATTTGGATTAAAAAAGAATTGATTATTATCCATATATATATCCTGAAAATAAGAAAAGGGTGGAATAGTTTTTATTCTGATTCTGTAGACAAAATTCTGGTTTTACAGTGGAACAATCTCAAATTCCAGTATCTGGGGAAACAATAAGCAACAGGAAAAGTTTGGGAGATACAAAGTGTGGACACAGGATGGCATTTTGGAGAATGGATTCATGTCCTGTTAAAAACAAAACCAAATGCTGAACTCTTTAACCCAACCACAGTATCCTGCTGATTCAAGAAGCTCCTCCATTCAAAGAATGTAAACTCTGCTATGACAGAAGCTGAGAGCTCTCTTTTATGGAGAGCAGGAAACTTTTCTAAAGGCCAGTTTACGACCTGGTTGGAGAGCTGGAAATAATTAAGTGTTCTTGTCAAAGGTCAAAGTCATAGGGTTAAATTCCTAGGAACTCAAAACAACCCTCAGTGACTGTGCCAAGACTGATAATTTGGCCCTTTTCTGCCCACAATGGGTAGGCAGTGAACAGCCTGGGACATGACTGAGCCATGCCTCAGTTATCTGCTCTTTCCAATTCCTAGTCTGACATTTTTAGACTCATCACACGCTCGTGGTCTAAAAAAGCAAAGCTGAGGTTAAAAAAATAAAATTGGGAAATAGGAATTGCAGCCAAATGACCTATTTATAGCCACGCCAAATATGAACTAAATGACAAATGAAGATCCCAATTCATATTCTACTTCTGATGTAACCCTGCTCGATTTGATGGGGCATTATTAGACTCTGCAGGAAGCATCTGGCCCTTGGGGAGCTGTCACACTCTGCTATGTGCACAAAAACTGCAGAACTGTCTGTATCTGTAGGGATCTCGCTGCTTAAATCTGAAGCTGTGCGTGGTGTTATTACTGAGCAGGGCTCAAAAATGTAATGAGCTGGAAGAGAGAATTCACTCGTTGGGTGCTTTTTACCAGATGACGACATCAGAGAAGCAACAGACTGTTTCTCCTTGTGACACTTAGCTGAAACACAGTGCAACAATGAGTTGCCAACACCCCTAAAGGAGGTTATAAGCTCATCTTAGTGAGACTCTGTCAAATGCACTCAGCAGCCCAAAGGCAGAGGCAAGAGGAGAGCAGAGGTGGAGAGAACCAAAACCTCCTCCACAAACTGTGTGACAGGAGAGAAAAGCACTGCCCTCGGAGTTGCTTTTCCCAGTGCTTCTCATTCCAAGTTTTTTGCCCTGGCGCCTCCAAAAACTATTTGACTCTTGCTTTGAGCATCTTTATAAGGCAAGAAAATGGCCCCAGAAACCCTCTGAAAGTGTTTCTCAGCTCTAATTGTCAAATTGTCAGTTACAAGCCAAGCAGATTTTCCTTCTACACCAGGAGAGAAGAATTGTAGTTTTGCCTCAGGCTTTAAGCTCAAAATCATCTCCTTTCAGCCTTGTGCAAGGAATCAGGTGATTCTCTGTCCAAATCCCTTGCTTCAGTCAAGGCTACCCAACTGGTATCAAATTTCTCCTTTAAAATTCGAGGTCTCAGATTGGATCTGAAATGTTCACAAAACTTGGTGGACATCTTGCTTCACAATGGGATAAACTGAGGTCAAATTATAAATATTTATGCAATTTTGGGACAGATCAGGTCCTGGCACAGTGGGATGAGTCAGTCTCTACTGAAGATGGCCATTTTGCCTTTGTCTCTTCTCAAGCTGTGGTTCTGCCAGTCCTCAAGCAGTCCTGCTGCATCAATTTATCCTTATTCATCCCCTGCTTCCTCCCTGTTCAAATTTCTAAACCTGGAGAGCAACTGAGACCATCCGGTGACCTCCTGCACTGACTGTTCTGTCTTTTGTGAAGCTAAATTGATTTTCCTTGCAGGGGAACATCCAGGATCTACCCTTTGACCTTCAGCCTGAGGTTGTGTATTAGGAGCAAGAGAGAATGCAAAAATGGCATTTGATTGTTAGCACTGGCAAGAAACATGAGCCATCCTCTACTAGGAAACAGTCTGTTTGTGTCCAGTGCCTGGAAATATGGGAATTGCCAGGCTTGCTTAGGAACAAGGGTCAATATCCTGTCCCTGATGCTAGCCAGCACCAGATGCTTGAAAGGCCTGAGAAGCCTGCAGCTGGGCAGATATGGGATAATTCCATTCTTATCTTCCTGCTGTGGGGAACAGTACAGCAAGCGTGGACACAAACACAGACACAGACATATACACACACACTGGAAACCACAGGCCTCAGAGAGCTCTTTTCCTGGGAATACTGCAGAATTCTGTGTCAAATATTTTTAATGCCCATCACTACGGTGTGCAACAGACCCCAGGGGCCTGGCTCTGTTAATGAAGGGAGTGAATAAGGCACAGGATGATGAAGGTTCAAGAACTGTATTTAGCTCTTGGGTCTCTATAATCAGTGTGCAGCTGATAAGTCAGCTGAAAATGGCCACTAAAAACAACCCTGTTCACCAGCCCAGGAGCTAAAAGTCATCATTTTGCAAAAGAACAATGTTTTTGAAAGAAATTGCCAACCCTTCACCCATATTCTGTATGTGGGCATATTTTATAACCCAAGTAAATTCTTGATTATTTTAGGCAAGTAGTCAATGGTCTTCAAGTCTCCAAGGTATGTTCAGCTTTCGGTAGTGCTCCTCCTAGTCCCTACCTACTGGAAGGGAGATGAAGTGGGACCAGGCTGAGCTTGGATATGTTTGTACACTGCCCTGACCAGATCACCCTTTCTACCTATGATTTAATAATGTTGGTTGGTTTTTTTTTTTCATAACAGCACTGATTCACAGGGAAAAAAGAGGTTTTCTTTGTGTCATGCTGCAGCTGGGGACTTGATGTGAGGTTTGTCAGGGATTCTGGAAAGCTACTGGAACAGCCACTGTGGGTTTCCTGGCCCAATTTCTTTCTGTGTTTTGAGTATATCTGCTGTTATATAAATCTGATGATTATGAAAACACTACACTGTTTAATACCCACAGCTCAGATGAGAGGGGGAGGAGGAAGTTTGTGCTGACCTGTAAGAGAATCTTGTTATTGATACGGTTGAGGAAAACAGATCTCAGCACACTTTGCTTATTTAATTAGTGTCTGTTTCTAAGCCTCAGCTGTCCCACAGAACTCTTTCTGTATCACTAATTAAAACACATAAAATTGTACAGAGTTATAAGATGATAATCCACATTATCTTATACTGCTGCTATTGGATAGCTCTTCAAACAAAGTACAAAACAACCCTGACCTTCCTAATGGGCTTTACTCAGAAAGAAAATCAACACAAAGGGATGCATAACTCTGCCCTCTAAAACCAGTGGGCATAGACAATACAATTGCAATTTCTTGGCCAAAAAAAAAAGTGTTTCCTTGGTATTAGTGGAGTTAGCTGTAAGCTATTTTTAGTTTTGTTCTGAAGTCTTTGTGAGGGGTGTCTCTGAATCAGACCAAAACACAAAGTCCTCCTCCCTAATTTGGAGAAGACTGTACTTTTTCTCTTGCAATGCGTGCTATTGAACAGCAAAAAATAACCTCATGGGCAGGTTTTTCTGGAAAGGTTCCTTAAATAAAAGCTCCCTCTGTCCTCCCTCATCCTTTGTAGATGCAGCTCCATCCAGGGTTTCCCAGCTCCCCTGCAAGCAAAGGACAGCCAGGGCTGAGTTCCAGGGTTAACTCTCTCTGCCACACTTTGTCCTCACTTCACAGCAGGCAAACTTTCTTCTCTTTTTCTTTCTACGCCTCCCCATCGTTTCCACAAGGGCAGATGACCCACAAAACTGCTTCTTTTTCTCAGGCAGGGCATCATTTAAGAAAAACAGTAACATTCTCTAGATGTTGCTAGTTCCGCATGGGAAACTGCCTGGCCATGTTGTGCAAAAATTAATCTGATATAAATTAATTGTGCTGGCTCAAGTGTTGATGGTTACCCTTGCATTGGCAGGTTTAGTACCAGAGCAGACCTTGCCATCAGCACAAAGCTCCAGTAAGAGCGTGGAATCAGCATAAACCCTGTGCTGCAGTTTTTGGCTGACTGGCCGACTCATCACATCCAAATGTCTCTCCCTGGTGAGGACCAAGTACATACTGAGGAGTGGCTGCTCTGCAGAGTCTTGCAACAACTGGCCATGGTGCTGGGTGGCCCAGGGTCCTAGAAGGTTTGGCAGTGCCATCCATCATTGCACCTCTGCACAGGGACTGCAAGAGGGGAAGGCATGATTCCAGCTTGTCAGATGTTTGCTGGCCTGCCAGGCAGAAAACCCTTCCTTTCACCAAGCTCTGGCATGGTGTTTCAGCCAGCTGTGCCCCATCAGGCACAGACAGATGCCCAAGACCCCTTTACATGGGATCCTGAGGACACGAGCCCACATCAGCTCCTAGAGGCCCCCCAGCGTGTACTTAGAGTCTGATGTGTCCCTGCAATACCAGTCTTCAACACAAACCTCAGTTTCCAACCAAGAAAACTCTCCTTATGTCTGGGTGCATCTTGCTTTCCCTGAGGAACACAGTCCAGTGCTGGTCCCCCACCCTCCTCTACTAGAAAAGCCAAGCCAACCCAGCTGGTGCAAAGACCATTTCCTGAGCAGCCCCACGAAGCTGTTTGGCAGCAGCTGCCCTGTAACTGATCCCACCAAGCTTGTTGGGACAGGCCTGGGCTTTCCAAAAAGAGCCACCTCAGGATGTAACAGGATAAATTAGGGGGCCTTACAGGCTCAGAGCCAGTACAGTGCTGGCTCTGAGGATGGTGCTCCATGTGGTCTATCCCAGTGGCTGTTAAGGAGTAAATTGCTGCATAAAGTCATTCTGCAGTCAAGCAGACTCTCAGGAACATGACAGTCACCAGAGAGCTATTGAGTCCGGGTAGTTACCTGCTTGCTGTTAGAAACACTCCCTAGGTTAGAAAAGCTTGCAAGGAAAACATATCCCCCCACAAGCCCTGTTCCCAGGGCTGAGGCTGTGTTAGGTACCTGGTCCTGCTGGGTGGCCCATCACCTACTCCTTGAGCTGAAACAAAACCTTTTTTCACTGCAAATGATTTCCTATGGAAAAATCAGGGGGTTAGTTAAATGAAATTATCTGTCACGTACATGTAATAGAGAGTAAAATGTAACCGTTTGGTAAAAAAATGCCTTACATGCTCCCAAACTCAAAGAAGTTTAATCGAAACACTGTAGGTTTCAATACATGGCTCAACTCAGTGTTTTCCATACAAAATGTTTAAAAAAAGAATGTCTGTTTTAGAGGGACCCTCCACCTTCCTATTTTCTCATTAGTCAGGATCATGGCGCTGTTTTACTGTTAACAGGGAAATAAAAAAAGTTATATAAGCAGTTCAGAAACAACTTTTTCCCTGCTTGTACATTCATGATAAATTACACTTTGAAGAAATAGGAAGACTGTGGAAATTTTTTTAACTGAAAGAAAATAGAGATAATTGCTTTCTTCTGATCTTGACATAAGTCTTTTTCCCTGGAGACTGCAGGAAGAATTTCCTGTGTTTTCCCATTAGTGATGCCCTGCTCTGCTTGATGCCTTTCTGTGGTGCTCCATTCTCAGGGGCCACATTTGCCCCTATGCCAAGGCCCTGCCCTTCTGCCTTCCAGCTTCATCACTAACTTCACAGAGCTGTAGGAATTAGGTGGCATAACTGAGAAAGGGGGTATGGGAGTTAGTCCTGTAGTTTTCTTTTAGCAAGTTGACTATCTTTCATGTTAAAGAGATAACAAGAAGTGGCTCGCTGAAATTCAGAGGATGCCCCCTGAAGAACATCACTCCCTCTGTGCTCCCCATCCATCTCTTTTTAGCCCTTGTCCTTCTCCCTGCCAACTGAGTCCTGCCCTAAGGATAGTAATAACTTTAGTATGAAATAAGGAATAACTGTTCCTTTTGTTATCTGTGCTGTTTCCAGACTCTCAGTTGATTTCTAACTTTTACCAAACCTGGAAGTTCTTAAATTACAGAAAAAACATATATGAAAACTGCAGTGCTCTGTTCTAAACGAAGGCCAAATGCATTTTCCTCCTTTCTTTACAACACCACAGCAATAATATTGAAGCTATTGCCAAAGTATAACTTTACAATGAGTGGCCATTATGTGCAGTACCCCACTGTGTTTTTGGGAATGGGAGGTATGAACATCCTTCACACGAACATAAAATGTGAATAATGAAGATACTTGCAGGTATGTGCTCTCAGAAGAAAAGCATTGGTTCAAAAGCACTGCACATAACTTTTATCCCTGAGAGTGATTAAATGCAGATGGC
This sequence comes from Corvus cornix cornix, assembly GCF_000738735.6. Taxonomy (NCBI): domain Eukaryota; kingdom Metazoa; phylum Chordata; class Aves; order Passeriformes; family Corvidae; genus Corvus; species Corvus cornix. The sequence continues at coordinate 65,481,514 of NC_046333.1, forward strand.
TACAAGGAAAGCTGGGTTTCACAATAGCAATCATATAGGATCCTTCAGACTATTTGGCTAGTAATTTAAGTTAGGAAAGATATTTGCAGAATGTGACCTCTGGAATGTAGTTATTCCAGGAAGATGTAACATATTATCAGGGAGTGAATTCCAGGACTGATTTATTTCTGGTAACAATTGAACGATGACAAAAATATTTACAACTAACTTATAAAATAAAAACATTCAAATATTTGTCAAGGAGTTTATTTACAATGAAAAGTTTCTGCAGACCTCATTAGTTTCTACTTAGGACAGAAATAAATGGACAGAGACTTTGGAAATGATCCCTGTATGTTCATTTACAAGATACATACCATTCCCATTTATTTTAAACAATGGGGCAATAAACAGCAAAGGCTAACAAGGCACGCAACCCACGAACTGCTGCAAGTGCCCTGCTCATAGTTCAGCCCTTCACAGAAGTTCTCCATTTCTTCACAGCTGGTGTCCACATGAACCAACAGCTCAGTCCCAATGAAGACTTTTACCCTTGTCCAAATAAACCCAAAGCAAAGGTAAGTCAGAGCATTGGCACTGCAGTTCTTTGCACGGAAGCACAGACGTGTGCAAGCACAAGGCACTGGAGACATGAGGGAAGGTCTTAAATGCTTCCTGTGTAAAACTGCCCACCAACGAAAAAGCTTTTGCTCTCACCCCCAGATATTGTAAACCTTGCTGCAAATGAGGACAGGATATTGGAAAGGCTTTTCCAACCCCACATCATACAATTCCTTTCTATCTGCACCTTCAAAGGAGGTTTGTTTTTTTATCCCACTAATACTCCCTGCTCTCAGGGGTAGATGTCTCCTTTCAGGGTTGACATGAGCATTTGAGGTTCATTTATTCTTGTGTCAGAGCTGCTCTTCAGCCTAAACAGCTTTCTTCTTTTTCCGGGGTGTATTTGCTGAAGTATCTATAAACAGCAATTGTATCCCCTTGAAGCTTTTGTTTTGCAAAGCTAAGCAAACCAATAGGAATTTTAATACCCTTTCCTAACAAAAAAATGACCCCTAATCATCTGCTTAATGAACCTAATGACCTCTCTTGGCATCTGTCCCAGTATGAATTGATTTTGCTTGAAAATACATGACTAAATTTCTAGATAACATCTTGTTGGTGCTTTACCAAATAGTATTGATATTTCTATACCGTGCCTGGCAATTTAATTCCCTTTCCTTAAGGGCAGGTCATGTTAGTGACCCCGGGTGGTCTTGTGATCAATTAGTACACAACTGGCATCCTCGCATCTTTCCTTCCCCTGTGTACACACACCAAGCACGGTGACTGCACAAGTCACACTCAGACTGACCCAGCAATTCCTTCCTCTAAAGCTGCTCTTGCCCACTACACCAGCCTTGGCCCAGAAATGCAGCTTTGGATGGGTGAAAGGTATTTCACCCAAAACAAAACTTTGCCTCTGAACACCTCCCACTTGTCAACAACCCACAGACCTTAATGGGTGCCACATCTACACTTTTCTCATTTTCCCTTCCCTGTACACTGCTGTCTGAAACTTCTCCCCAAAAAGGCCTCCCAACCACCCTACTCACTCCTGTCTTGTCAAAACACTGTACACACATCAGCCTCTGCACTGCTCAGTCATCCATGGAGTCAGGTTTGATACTGCCTCAGGGCCAGCCTTGGCTGTTTTTCCTAGCACCCAGAAAAAGTTCTTTACTCCCAGATAGTCTCTATTGCTACTTCTTCCGACTACACTAAAAAAACCTGGAACAGTACAACAAACTCTTGCTCAAGCAATGCCTGTTACACACTTCATTATTTTAGGGAGAACATTTTGCAACAGCTAAAGATAGCCCTTGGGTTTTACTTTATTTGCTTAGGTGCGTGTTGAGCAATCTAACCTTAGCACAGATAAACAAAGTATCCCAAGGAAATTGTAGCATGATAATCTACGTGTCCTGAGAGAAAGTCATGCCTCAGAAGCTTTCAGCTAGAAAGCAGTAAAAAAAAGGAATTTGAAGTGCAACTGACTAAAAATTATGAATGTGACCCCAATCTCTCATTTTACAGCACTTATTGCTATTACTTCTTTTGACTGCAAGGATGCCAAAGATGGGAGGTGAATCAGGACCCTGAGGAGAACTGAATTGGATCCATCAGGCCCATTGCAATGGCTCGGTCTGCGCTATACCTTCCCTTCCCACTGATCCCAGACATGTCTTGTTTGCGAGACACAGCAGCTGCCCGGCCCAGTGGCAATTGTCATGCCCTTTTGGCACTGCTTCATGCAAACTTCTGCTGCACCCTGGCACTGAGGTGCATCAGAGAGGGTTCAGCTTACCCATTTATAACTCAGCTGTGTGTCATACAGCACTGCTACTTAGAGCATGCTCAGAATCCACCCCTTGGATATGTATTTTCAGTTTTGTGAAACACACCCAGGAGCCACTGTTGTCTTTTCCCCTCAGAGCCACCACTTCAGTCAGCATCCAAACCAACAGAAGCTGGGAATATTCTGCTTCCACTGGGTGAAAAACATACCAAGAGCTTTGTGCTACAGCCTTCCTGGCAAGACACAAACCTCTCTAAGTCGTACCCATTTTCAGACTGCAATGTCAAACCAGATGTGGGACCAGATTTACTGTAAAAGGCTTCTTCTGGGCCATGAATCACTCAGCAAATCTTTATTGCCCTGAGCACAATTTGGAGCAATTATAGCCTCACTTGTAAACCCAATGAGATATATCATTTCACACAATTTTGACACAAGCCCAGTTGAAACTCTGTGGATTGTTTTACTTTTTGGTATCTGCCAATGCTTCAATACAGCTTCATTCCCTCAGCAATGGCATTAACTCATTGCATCAAAATGAGAGGGAGACAGTTTGTACCTGGTTTCAATATCTCTGTATTTGGGATATTTTAACATAGATTGTTGTTCCAACTAAATAAGAAAATGTTTTTGGATTGTTCAGTGGAGTCAGAACCAAATCCCCAAAACCAGATCTATCTGAGATACAAGTTTTTCTTGTATCTTTTCAAGATACTTCTTTTCAAGATACTTCAAGATATATTCTTTTCAAAACAAGCTGTTCCCAGGAGCTCACTGACACACACTGATGCAGACACCCACAAAGCATAACTCCTATTTTTTAAGACCAAGTCTTGCTAGTTCCTTGTTCTTTATTGCTGTCATTTTTCAAGGTTTGTACTGAGGATCACTTCAAATGTATCCATCTAATACAGTGGTCAGGGGAAGAGGAAGCAGTTTTTAATGATGTTGAAAAAACATACAAGCCAAAAGTCAATCCTAACACAAAGAGACTCTGCAGCTGATATTGCCAAGGAGAAGAAGAGAAAGAAGGTATTAAAAATGTGCCAGAATTTCTTATCAGAGACCACACTCCATAGCAGAGCTGGGAAAGAAGCCTCAATCCCTTTGTCTTTCCGTCTACTGCCTTAACCTTCTATACCACTTTTGTGAACCCTTGGGGGTGGCATATCCACCTCTCCCTAAGTATTTATGCTGCTTGGTAGCTTCATCACAGATCAATTTATGTCAAGGCTTAGGAAAATTGGAAAAAAAATGCTAATGAGCCACAACAGAGGCTTGCTCTATTAAGCTTAATTAGCTAAGCAGTGCTCCAGGAGCAGCTGAGGGACTAAAGACCCTGCCTCAGAGGGGCACAGGGCTAAACAGGACTGTCTGCCATGACAGCTACGTTCCAGAGGCAGTGAAAATGGGAAAGGAGCAATTACAGAAGTCCCTGCTGTGCCATTTCATGCCATGTCTGTTTCAGGTCACATCTCATACAACAACTGTGTTGTGCTAAGTAAAAGCAATTTATGTAAAACTACCTTCTCCTGAGGAATTGGGGTGCAGGTACAGAGGCAGCTCTGCGGGCTGAAGCTCAGACAGAACTTGATGAGTCTAAACATTACAAGACACTAATTACTTCAAAGGGGGGCTATAAACATACAGATTCATAGGGCTGTGGAAAGATGATTTGGCCATAGATTTATCTAGAAAAAAAGAAAAAGTTGGCCACTGGACTTTGGGGAAAATTATTAAAGATACTGTTTGGGAAAATAAATGGATCTGTTGGACCAGTGTTGAATAGGAAAAGGATTTCTTTTAAATGAGGAATACCTCTGAAAATTTTGGCCAAGCAGCACTGTAGGTAGTAAGAGAATAAAAAGAATTAACAGACAGCAAATCATTCAGTAGTAAAGCCACTGGTGTTTATACCAGGAGTCCTTCTGTGAGGAAAATGCTCTTTGAGCCAAAAACGCAGCAGCAGCTGATGTTTGCAATGTGGATGCAGTCTGAAACAAGCCAAAGCTGCCTTAAAGGAAGAGTCTATTTTCTTCTGGTGTTTGAGCAACACCTTGCTGGTGTTTTTCACCAACTCTGTGGCCATCAGGAAGGATTGCTAAATTTCTTTTTTAGGTCAAGCAAGCCTGGAATTTATTATACAACCAAAAATTTTGGAGAATAAAGAGTTTCATACATGGAAGAACAAACTGACTTCCATGTCCATTTAAAATAACAAGACACACAGCTGGCACAAATCTGGACACACAGCATCGGTTTGTCCAGCTTCGGAAAATGAGAAGCTGGGAGTGAAGACTTTGACTTGAACGAGGTGGGAAAACCTAAGTAATTATTTTTTGTGCTCAACAAACTGCAGCAAAAGCATCTGGTTATTCCTCTTCATCTAAAGTTAACCTTTCATTTCTGAAAGAAGGAGGGTCCTCAGATGTGTTTCCTTGCACTTACTGTAAGATTTCTAATATTCGACTTTTCCAGGAGCATCCCTCCAACTCCCAGCTGGAATTTCCTATTTGAAATTGCAGCTCAGAGCTTACAAACCTATGATGAGACTTCTGAGGAGCGGGCAAATGCTTCACCTCTCCACTGACACAGAAAACAGCAATCTTCTCAGTGCAACAGAATTTAATATGAAAAGGGTTATAAATGCCTACAAAAATATAAATTATTTTCACCAGTAAGAGGCATCTTTTGTCAATATGTCACAGTTTGCCCTGAGGACTGTGCAGGTTAAGAAAATAATACTTTTACCTCATCAGAATAACAAATCTAGCCTGTTCAGACCTGATGTAATCTAACAAGTTGGATTTTCTAAGGTTTCCAAATGCCTGAGGATCTTTTCTGCCTTCTGCCTGCCCTGTTAATTTGGAGGTAACACACACACTCACAGCCTAAATACATGGTTGCAACTCCCGCCTTTTCTAAGGAAGGCTCATTTCTGTGGGAAACAGACTTTCCAAACACAGCCCTCAGTGGCACTGAGGCATCTGCAGGCTCTGGGTCATGATCTAACAAGGATAAAGTGCAAAAGCAGGAAAAGTCCTTGTTGCTAGAGCTTGGTGTCTGCCCCTGCTTCAGCTGCCGCAGCCCAGTGCAGCTTGGATCACAAGCCAGAGAGCTCAGCTAACAGGCTCTGTGGCCAGGCTGAAGCTGATATAAGTTATTTTGGTACACAGGGTCACACCTGTAAAAGTAGGAGCTGCTACCTTAGCCAGGCTGCTGTACCTGCAAGGGTGATAACCTCTGGGCCAGGGCAAGGCAGGCAACATGTTTTTGTGGACCTGAACCTGAAGTCCCGATATTGCCACCTCAAAATGGATTAGCAGCCATGGAGCTAGGAACTGCAGCCAGCTTGGATCATGAAGCAGAAGGGAAATACCGTCTTGGGAAGGAGACCAGCATGACCATTGGCTGGACATTAGTGCCTGTCTCCTGAGTTAATTTGATTTTCCCCTGCCTTGATCTGGCTTTTCAGAGCTGCAAGGCTCTTTTTTAGCACTGTAGCAAGGTTAGAAAAATCCTCAGGAAATGGGACTGCCAAGTAAATCATGGTGATAAAATTAAATTATTACCCATCATAGCTCCACCAAATCTGGTGACTGTAAGACAGTCACAGATGACCACTGGACTCTCCCTGTGGGCTCTCTGATTCGAGGAGCACTCAGCCCGAATATCTGACAAATCTGTCAAAAACAAGGCTTGCCAAATAGAGAGGAACTGACAAAAAACCGGAAGAAAAACATTTGTGGTTTCTGTCTTTTACAAAAAAAGAAGAGGGGAGACAGAGTAGAAATGTACTCCTACAACCAAGCCTTCCATACGGAGCCAATGGGCAGATGTGGTTTCCTTGGACTACACTGACCTTTCCGAGGACACGAGAAACCCAATGAGAAGTGTCGGGGGAGGGAAACAGGAGCAGCGTCCCTGGCAAGGTAAGTGCTGCCCAGCAAAACCCCTCCACTGTGGTTGCTGGTGTTCTGGAGAGGAGCTGCTGTCCAGTAAGCAGCTGAGCCTGAGCCCACAAGCCTATAGGCAGCCTGGTACCTATCCATGTAGATGTGCAGCAACCTCCTTGGTTTTTTTAACAACACTGTCAACTGATTTGAAGTCTGTGCTTGTTAAAGGCCAAATTAATTGCTGTTTTGCTCTCATGGGCTTTTTTTTGTTGAAATAATTTTTTCTGTGTGACAACTGACCATTGCAACTTAATTCCTCTGTCTACTTGGATCCTGGTAAGTTGTTTAATAAAGATGCATTTCATGAGTAATCAGAGAAGTCCTGCCCCATTTCCAAAGGCAAATCAGGAAGTTGGCTGGTAGCAGTGAATTTATTTGCCACTCCTGTTTGAAAAGGGGTCAAAACCCATGAACCTGCTGTTTGCCAAGAAGAAATACATTGTAAACTCTTCTGGACAAAGACCATCCTTATTCTGAACTATGAATTACCAAAGAGATCATTATCTCTTAATTATATCGCTACTTATATTTATCAGGAAGTTTTCGATTTTCTTTTCAGCATTGAGTTTACAGTAATGTATGCTTCAGTCAGTCCTGTAAGCATCAGGGTATACTGATAGTTCTCTAAACAGATGTTTAGTATGTGGGAAAGTTTGAACATAATTCAAATTGAGTTTTAAAGACAAAATACATCACTCTTTGCAAGTGCAGATTTCACCATAGGTCTGCCTCAGTCAGTCCTGTTCATTCCAAAGCTTTCTAGCCTACAGATCTTCATGTGGCTGAACTTACATCACAATGTTTTATTGTCTTTATTTAGGCAATTCATAGTGATGGAGGAACATAATGCAATTGCTGTACCTTCTAGTCCGCGGTGGTGGGTGAGCTGTTTTCTAATGCTGGTGGCGTTTAATTTCTGAAGTAAAATATGTTTTGGTAAGAAAGCATCTGTGAACATTATTTGAATAATGACTACAAAGCTGTGTCAGCAGTACCTGCCCCTCTTTCACTTTCTGCAGCTGTTCACAACTGAGCTGTGATTGTACAGAGAACAAGCATGAGTACTCAGGAAATACTATGTGGTGACCTGCCACAGGCGGCCCAGCCTCCTTTAGTTACACCATTCAGGGCGTGACAGGATATGACAAGAGGTTAATGAGGATATGACTTGAGTACACATTGTATGGAAAACAGCAAATGTAGTTTTGCCCTCTTTTGGGCTATTTGAAGGAATCATTTCCAGGGCTAAAAAATACACTTGGGTAAAATGCTTGTAGAGTAAATTTCGCTAAGTAATTTGCAACACTGGCGAATTTGTACTGAACTGAATAATTCTGCCAAAAAGACAAGGCAGGGCCGGAGACAGATTTATAGCAGTCTAACGCCATTAAAAGCAACCCTCATCAACCTCCTTGTAAGTCGCCGAAGTCCGTATCCAGCTGCACATCCGATGGACCGACCTCCCTAAGCCAGGAAATAACAGAGAGAAAATCCAGCTCAGTGCTGAGGCTTCCTCCAAAGCAATGCTGCTTCACAGGGGCAGCTAAAAAAAGTTAACCTTTGCTGGAAAAAGCCTGGTATAAACAGTCAGCAAAGCTTAATCAAGGATTGGCATTGGAGTGTTGTGCTGAGGCTGAGTGCATGGAACATGAAATTTTTTTGCCTGCTTCTCAGGAAAACAAAAGAAGGCTGATAAAAGCAACTTGTGTTTCATCAGGCAAGCTACACTGCCTCTTGGGATGAACTTTGGCTCTCCTGCTGGGAAGAGCCAGGGGACCCACTGTGGCTGAGAGATATAGCCTGCAGCTGGATAGCAGAGATAAATGAATGTGTGGGGACCAAGATTTAAAGGCGGGTGAGTCAAAACACCTCAGAGCAGAAGCATTCATAATTCAGGTCTGTGACAGAGGATATGAGAGGAGTGGAAACAGGGAAAGAAGAAGCTGGTTTTTCAAGCGGAAAGGAGGATGAGGAAGGGAGAAGTAGCTTGGGGAAGGTACAGCATTCTCCGTCATCCTCTGAACAGTCCACATGAATTCCTTCTGCCAGTCATCCCTCCTACCCTTTTCCCAAAAGTGAATTCTTCTCCTTACCACTGTACCATGCATTTTAATCTGCATGGTTTCCCACAGAAACCATGAGAGCAGAAACTTGACGGAGCTGTTGCACAGAAATGTAACAGACTCCTGTTAGCAATCTCCTACTATGTATCCAGCCTGTCCTCCTCCATGCAAACTGAGGACTCCTGTCTGCTCCTGGAGTTTGCCCTTAGTAATCTAAGTGGGCTAATTGATAATGACAATTAAGATGATTTTATAGCTACACTGAATAACTTCAATTGTAGGTTATGGCTTAGTTTTTTGCAAACAAAATAATTTTCTTTATCTTATTCTCACCTAAATTTGCTCTTTCAAAGCTAAGCATTCTCCAAGTGCTCTACCGTACAAGCTTGGTGGCAGGCATGTTATCAGAAGTAGTATATTTTAAGGAAATATTGGCATTTTAAAGAAATCTTAAAGTTGTGTTTAAGAATCAAAACTGGAAGCTATTGTTCTTGCCACTCAGTGGGAAAATATTTTGAATTAATCACATACTAACCAAAGAATATGTCATGAATATCAAACACTTAAAACACTCTAAAAGCATCTGCGGAGCAGCCTGAAAAGCAGAGACTCTTCTATGCCTGTGAATGATACAATAAATAGTGAAATATATGCCAGTACTTAGTTTGGAGCATGTGGTGGGCTGTGCTCAGATCCCCAGACATAGTCTGAGATCACATCAACAGTTTGCCTCAGTCAGCAGTAAAAAAAGAGATCTAAACAGATTCACAGAAGTTTTAGGCAGACCAGTATACTACAGAGCAAAAATTAATGGTCCTCAATTAATCTTCATGATACCTTTGGTTTAAAACTCAGTGGTTGTGTTTACATGGCATGACAAAAAAGCTGGAAGGACAGGATGGCCCATAATGGATCCACCCTCTATTCTCTTCAGAGAGACTCTCAATGCATTGCCTAGACACCTTCCCTTAGGTAAGGAACAGACAGGGATCAAACCTAGATATATCTTTGTGCTCTTCCCTCTGCCTCATTACTGATCGAGATCCTTCTGTCCTGTGCCTGAACAGCACTGGGCTCCCTGCTGAAAAGGGTATTCAAACCAGTGCCTGTTGCTGCATCATGAGTTCCCTGCCCAGGCAAAGGAGCTGGAACTAGGTGGTCTTTAAGGTCCCTTCCAACCCAAACCATTCTGTGATTCTGTGATCTTCTACTTATCTTTCAGAGAAAGCATAATCTTTGTTTCTGGACTTTATTTGTTGTTAGGGAAATGACTGCAACATCCATGCATTCAGCATCAACAGGAAAATCTCTAAAGGATTCTGTGGCCTTTAGGGATGCTGAAACCAGAGCTGGTCTAAGTTCTGTGACATTTCTTCTCTATAGTAGCTTGTCAATCTGTTGGCTCCCTCCCACTGGTTGTCTGATCCTAGGGGGGGCCCAAAAGTCTCTTCTAGAGGAATATTAGGGGGTGAAACACCTGAGAAGAGGTTATGAACACAAATGTTCATGTGTTCATGGAAAGAATTAAAGAAGGGAAAACTTGTCTTACTTTCCACATCATCTGAAGTGCAAGAAATGACCTCTTGTCACCAAGATTCAAAGGTTGAGGGCTCGCTGGGCACCAGCAGGTGCTTTCTTCACAAGCTTCACATGATGTGCTGAGGCAGGCAATCGTGATGGGCTGGTGCAGGGACTTGGTTACAGGGGCGTAGATGACTGTGAATCACCCACATCCCTATCCCCCCTCTTGGCCCTAGGCCACAAGGAAACAAATCTGCTTTAACTAAACTTCACCTCCCTCCAAATAAAACCTTGTTTCTCTCTGAATAGATGAGCTCTTGTCTGCCAATACAGCATCTCTAAATGTCTCAGGCAGGACATCTCAGCAGGACTTTATTTTGCTTTATATTACTCTTGTATGGCTTTCTGAAAATAGGACACCCTTGTGTAACGATAACACTGATTGTTTCTACTCTGCTTCCTGATTCAAAGCAGTACAGAAAATATTCTTTTTCTAAGGTGCAACCAAACAGCTTCAGAAATGTTGATTTTCAGAGGGGCTTTCTCCTTCCTCTAGAATTAACAGTTGATGCTGAACAGTTGATGCTGAACAGTTGATGTTGATAGACAAGACTAGAAATTATGCTGTTTCTACATTAACTAAACAGCAAATACAAGTAGCACAGAGCTAGAACTCCTGCCATGCCCTGCCCAGGCCCCACAGAAAACATCCCTCTTAATGCAGGATGTCTTGATCTGAGGCGAGGGAGGAGGAGGAGGTTTTTACAGTCATTTAAGCCCCCATGCAGGTACACAGCTCACTTCTCAGCTCAAATAGGGATGTGGCCCACTTCAACAGAGATGAGAAAAGGGCTCCTTTCATGCCTTTCGTGAGACAGACATTCTTCAATTTATTTTATGGCTACAGATGACATAGCTGTCTAGAGGCACTCTGGTGAGGAGAAGCAAGGAGGAGAAGAGTCAGTGTGGGGGTGGAAAGCTGCAGCTCTGCCACTCCATTTGATGTGGTCTCTTTTAAAGGTCACCCGCTGGGACCTGACATCAATCAAATTATTTTTGTAAAAATGGAGATTTATATAACACATTTATACTATAGCTCTTGGTTCTTTTTTCTTAAATTACTTAAAGCAATATAATAACTTTCACAGGCTTATCACAGGAGACTGCCAACATTTCAAACATTTCCTTGATGTAGGATGATCACAATTGAAAGGAATGTGAATTTTATCCAGCCGTCAGTAAGGTTTTGTTTTCCTTAATCCCTGAGACTAAATCACTGGATAGTTTTCAGCCTCCAAACTAAATCTTAATCGACACTAGGTGTCATTTAGGTTACTGCACAACTCTTATAACCTATGTGCTGGGGTACATTTGAGGAAAGACTGGGACAGTCCCTGGGATGGGGACCCTCAGCACTTCATTAGTGTGAGCTAGTTGTGCAAGAGAGCTCTCCAATACTTTGGAAAAAAGCAATCAAAACTTCTTTTCAGTGTTAAAGTTCCTTCATTTGAAGTGTTTTCCTGCTCGAACCTGTGAGCAGTGGAATCCAGTCAGAATTCCCACAGGCTGGAAATAAAGCTGGTGGTTTGTGTCCCAGGGGGATGCCATTTTGCTTCTCGCTGCATACACACTAGTGATTTTTTTTCCTTCAACATGAGAGTTCAGCTTATCTCTCAAACTGTACAAAACCAAAACCTTCCATCCCTCAACAAAAGTCACTAGCAGTAGGGCTCTATCTAGGCTTCTGCACAGGTGTTGAAGAAAACAAGTGGTTCAGCTGTGACACTGAAATTTGCAGGCAAGATCGTGTCACAGAGGGGAAAATTAGAGATATATCAGTGCCATTTCTACTGTAAAAACTTGGAACACCTCCAAGCACTCTGGCAGTCAAAAGGTAACATTTTTCCACAAAGTGAGTTAGGTCCCTTTTCATCAGGACCAGAGGGCAGTTTCTGTCCCCTTTGCCAGGATCCTCAACAGAAGAAAGGCGATGGGAATGGAAACACCAAGTACAACCCACTGTTCACCTCCCCAGCAGCAACAAATCTGTGCCAACACCAATGCAGGGAAAAGGTCTTGCCAAAGGTGGGAGTGAGAGAGGAGGAAGAGAATAGTGTGTTTGCCATGTCCCAAAATTCCCCCTCCCACACCCCCCTCAGTCTCCATGGCACCCCTCAGGCAACATAAGGGATGGTCTTTGGAAGATGGAGGCTTTGTTTAATTTGGAGGAAAACCTAGAAGTACTCTCAGTTCTCTGTGACTTGTCTGGGGAAGAACCATTTAAATTGTAATGCCAAAGCTTAGCTTTAACTAGGATTTTAGCCCCAAGCCTTACTTAAAGATTTAATAATTTAGATGGACTGTTCAGGTTGTGCCAGCGCCAGTGAAAACAGACAGGCTATTTCTCACCCTGAAAACAAGTCGGGAAGAGGTAAAATCCAGGAAACCCTGGAGGGACCCATTTCTCCCTTTCTAGAAGGACTGTGGATTCCTAGCCTGGGACTGCATGTCTAACTTTCTGGCAATTACAATTAGGTCAGAGGTGTCTGGGTTTCTGCACCATGGCTTCTCCCTTTTAAACAGAGAGTGAAGCTCATTCGTGCTTCACAAGGGAGTCACAAGGGTGAATTCAACATTGCGCACGCCAACATCGTGCTGAAAGAAAATAAAAAGCCGGTACACAACCAGCCTGAGCACCTCAGCACTCCATTCCAAACGGTGCCAGTATCTCCTAGAAACAGAATTAAACGTTTTTTTTATGTGAGCTGTTGAAAGTTCCCACATCAGATTCATACTTCTATTTCATGTCAGGATTCAGCTAAATAATGAATCCCAGTGAGCATTTTGCTTTAGGAAAGTATTCCCAATAAATACCAACAGACTTTTGATTTTTTTGAAGCTATACTGAGTGCATAACTTAATGATAATGAATGAGTGACTGCTGCTTCTTATCACAGCTCTCAGTCATAGAAAACCTTTGCCAAAACCCTACTAATTGAATAGTACAGATTGGGGAGCAACTGGCTGCTGGAAGGGATGTGGGAGTGCTGGCAGGGAATAAGTTACATGTGTGCTAGCAGCAGACACTGGCAGCAGGGACAGCTGGCAGAGCCCTGGGCTGCACTGGAAGGAGCACGGCCAGCAGATGTGGTGAAGTGTTTTTTCCCCTTTGCTCTGGGCTCATTAGAGCGTATCTAGACACCGTGTCCAGTTTCACCTATCCCACTCCCCCGCCAGTACAGGAAAGGCTCCAATAGCCTTGGGTGAGTTTAGTGTAAGGCCACTAAAATGGCTGTGGCTGGAGCCGTGGCTGGAGCACCCAGCCTTTGAAGAGAGGCTGAGGGAGCAGGAATCATTCTGCCTGGAGAAGCGATGGCTTTGGGGATGATCTATCAGGGGCCCTATGGTACCTACAACAAGGTTACCATGAAGGCCAAAACAGGCTCTTCAGATGTGCGTGGTGGGAGAATGAGAGACAAAGGCTGTACATCAAAACAGGGAAATTTCTGACTTCAAGTGAGGAAAGTAATTTTCCCCAAGAACAGCCAAAGCATCAGCAGGTTGCCCAGAGACACCACAACATCCTTGTGGTCTCCTTGTAGAGACACCATCTACATCCTTGGAGGTCTTCAAGATGAGCTGGACAAAGCCCTGAGTGGCCTGGGCTGATTCCAAAGCTGGCCCTGCTTTGAGCAGGAGGCTGGGCTAGGTGAGCTCAAAAGGTCCTTTTCCTACCTGAACTATTCTGGCATTCTTGTACTGTAAACTGTTACTTGTCATGAAAGGTATAGAAAGAGTATCAGCCATCACTGAATATCTCTTGGCGCACAGGGCAGCTAAGCTGTAATGACCTGCAGGCCTTCTCTCCCATAGCACTGCATCCACTTAGTTAAGGACCTTCTGAGGCAAGAACTGCAAAATGATTTTCATTATAACTACGTGAGTGGTCATGACTGAATGCTGATCTGCCAAGACCTGGTCTGGAGCCAGGTGAAGTAACTGGAAAGTTTGAAGGTACACATCAGCTGATGTAGATATCCACATTTGAACTCATTATTGGCAACTCAATTACACTCCGTGAAAAGATGTACTTAGCAGAAAGCTAAAATAGGTCAGACTGATTAATGCCAAAACACATTTTCTCTCCCCTGACTACAAAAGGAGTCTGACTACTCCAGATACATCTGTGTATAGAGCACACCTGTGCAGTTAGATCAGATGGTTCCTGCCCCTATTGACTTCAGTAGCGGGGTGAGGTGATGGATTCTGCTTGAAGTCTGTGGAGGTCAGCACAGTCAGACTCTGAAATAAAATGTAGAGAGTCCATGCAGAACTGTATTTCTGGTACATCTTCCAGTTTAGAGTTCTAGTCCCACAACTTTACGACCATAACAGTTATTTATTGAGAACATATTTTCCTTCTTGACTGTCATGGGTGGAACAGTCTTGAGGATGATAACAAGAGACTGGGTGAGATTTTATAGTGGAAAACATGAGGAAAGCTGAGGAGAAAAATACCTGACTACTAGGACATCTTACAAGTTATGAATGTACTGTGGGATCTGATAACTTTTCCCTGAAGCCTAGATACATTGTGCCAAGCTTCTACCCAAGTCCACGGCAAAGGCAATGTGAGCCTGTTCTCATGGTCCTAGCAGAGGAAAAGGCTGGTGTCATCTTCCATGTTATCAGGGGGAATATTTCCAGCAGATGGAGTTGAGCTGCCCAGACTGAGAAGGACTTCAGGAAGCCTGAGAAAGCTGGGGTTAACTCTGTACTTTCACAGTCTGTTTCTGTTGGCAGAAGCAGGAGGCCATGGGGTGAAGTGAATCAAGACTCCAGTCCGGGTTAAAAATAACAGCGTGGGAGGACAGGGCTGCTGGAGGGTGAGCAGAGAAGGGCAGCGGCCAGCTCTGCTTCCAGACAGGCAAATACCTGGGAGGTGGCACAGGGTGAAGGGTGGGACTTCTGCTCCTGGTGACCACCAGCTCGTGCTGGCTGGGACCTCCTGAAGTGGAAGCCCAGCCAGCTGAGGAGCTGAACCCGGGTGAAGGAAGGTGTACAAGGGTCTGACTGCTGCCCCAAAACACTCCCAGTGGGGAAATAGAGAAGAAAAGAGTGAATGACAACAGCTGAAAGACAGTCTCATTCCCAAACACTAAAAATATGTTTATCCTGGTCAATAATACGTTTAGGTTGGAAATTAGAGAAAGGTTTCATTTCCTCTTTATTTTGCTTATTTTCTTCAGTCTTCAGCACTTTCACCTCCACAAACAAAACAATGTCCAAACCAGAATCCCTCCAGCATCCACCCTCCATTAACAAATGCGTGCAAAAGGACTTCTCTGTCAGCACCCCGATGACGGGCAGAGCTACAGTACTATAAGGATATAAATGACAAACAGGTCTCAGAGCAGCAATAGCTTACATTAGGAAAAATGAAATTAAGAAAAAACAGAGAAGCTTCCAAGTACAGAGGTCTGTAAGAAATGTCACGTGCCCAAACCTTATTTGTTTCCTGTTAACAAATATGCCAGCCTACAAGAAAGCGTAAACTTCCCCCATCAGCCTTCCTATCACTTTTCTGTGATGTTTAGTTTCCAGCTCACGCTGTCCATGTTTTCATTTTATTTTATTTTATTTCCATTTTATTTTGCATTCTTCCTATGTTTACTAAGCCGCCTCCAGGTACTCACTACATAGTGGAGCTCAGGACACAAAGTGTTAAGATGGGAGAGAGATGATCAGGAGGGACAGCATGAGGTGTGAGGGTCTTTCTTCTAGGCAGCCACACTTGTCTCTGTACTTTGGAAACACTTTGATACAGATCAGTCCCTGAGTATTCAGGTCTCATCTCTAGCTTTCTCCCTGTATGTTTTCCCCCTCTCCTCCTGCTGGTATGCGAGCAGACTCCCTGACACTTGCTCTCTAAGTAGCTGGCAACAGGCACACAAGAAACTGTGGCTTGTGCAGCATGAGCTGCCGCAGAAAAACCCACACTGAATGAGCTGCACATCTAGAAACAGCTCCCACCCAAAGGAAAGCATTACAATTACCATCACTATCACAATTATCACAGTCAACATCTCATCTCAACTCCTGAACACCCAACAGAAAATTCAGACCCTCTCTTCCCACTTTTGGAAAGCAGCTGTGCAATTCTTGTGTAATTACTCAGGAAAAAAAAAAAAGTAATAAAGCCAATTACCTTATCCTTGAGTCATGCCACTTGCAGCCTTAGTGCTGTGAGCTGAATTCCCCAACCGACTGAACCAAGACAGCTCTGTGGAAAGCTGACACAGTGTTTGGGAATGCCAAGCCAAGCAAGCAAGCAGTTCATCAAAACAAGCATTCCTAAATCTGTCCCATGAAGCAGAACAAGCACATGGGCAACACCAGTGCTATGAAAGGAGGGTAGCAGTTAAGGACCCCAGTCCTTAAACCTACTCTATACTTTGGCTCTAGCATAGCTGTGAAAATAAATATGTGTTAAAAATTGCCCCATCTAGAATCTGGTCAAAGGGAAGGCCCCAATATAGACACAATTGTATAAGTATTGCAAGTCCTTGTACTGATGGTAACATTTACTCCAGTCGGGAAATCAGTCTGGGCTACAAATGGGTGTAAAGTAAAGGTCCTTTCAGCCTTCCAAGAATTCAAAGTACGTTAAAAAACATGAGATGTGTTACTCACTGCCTGTGCAAAAAGCCTTGCTCTGCAGTGTTTGTGCCAGAAGGAAGAGGAAAGCCTTACAGAAAGAATCAAGAGGCTTTTTCAGTGTATTTGTTCTGCAGGCACTTATTCCTGGCCCATGGCATGTTAAGCAGGGTTGTTCAGGTATCAAACACTAGCACAGAGGATGGATGCTCATACATATACGTTTTACTGCATCATTGCAACTCACGTGCCAAACATGCTTCATAGATTGCCCATGCTGACCCCTAAGGTGGTGAAGGCAGGTCATTAAAGGGTGAGACTTATCTCTACACTGAGTAATGACACTCTGTGTCTCTCTTTCAACTCCTGTCCTCCTCTCAGAGAGGTTAGTGAACCCCTGCCTCTCACTCCTACTTAACTCCCACCACACATCACACTTTTCAGAGTGCAGTCACTTCATATAAACTATATAGTGAAGACAGGTGTGCCTGCTGCCCTACTCCTTTCAGTCTCCTAAGGTAACAAGGAATGGCTTTGCAGTGTGCCTGCTACCTAACATAAAATGCCTCCTCTTACATCCAAGTGCAGCCAAATGTCTAACATTTCCATCCCTATTGCACCTATGGAGGAAAGCTGGCGATGGGCATTCTTGATTCACATGTGTACAAGCCAGTACTTTCAGACACTGACAGGTACCTGCTGTCCCAAAACTAGGATTCAGATCCCACAGTACTGAGAAACTCATCCTGATAT
Source organism: Corvus cornix cornix (assembly GCF_000738735.6). Lineage (NCBI taxonomy): Eukaryota > Metazoa > Chordata > Aves > Passeriformes > Corvidae > Corvus > Corvus cornix. The sequence goes on from NC_046333.1 coordinate 65,498,799, forward strand.
AGACTTTCCTATGTAAATATGTGCAGTACATCTGTTGCATCTCAGACTTTAATATACTTATGTACAGTTCCCCTAATATTGTGTTCTACATTATTTATATACTAATGATATAACAAATTTGAAAAACGGCTGTAAGGTGACGCAAATATGCGGTGCCTCATGGACCCACACAAAAGCCATCCTGGTATCTTCCTCTGTATTAAGAACTTTGTCCTTTCACATTCTTCTTGAAAGGCTGCTCACAGCTCAAAAACTGCTATGAAAACCTTCACCTTTGTTCAGTATTTGCAGTGTTCAGAAGTGGAACAAATCCAATTGTAACATCCTGGCTGTGGAACCAAATAATTGGTAGCCATGAGGTGAAAATGATTATTAGATCTGGATTTCATCCTTGTTTGTGTTTTGAACAGGCTTGTGATACTGACCCAAAGTCTGGCTTTCCTCTCCAGGGAATTTAATCACAAGAATAGCACAAAGCATCTATAGGGCCAGACCTTCCTCCCCTAAGGCCCCTACACTGCTACTACAGAATCACCCCAGTGATCCTTTGCTGGGCCTTCTCACACATTACAGATCCCAAGCACAAGACTCCCTTCCCCAAGGGACCAAGGGAAAGCCCTAAGATGAGGAGACAGGGGGGTATCCTGCCTGCTTTAACATACACCGGGAATGGCACTGAGGGAGCAGGCAAACTGAGCTAAACACGGAGTACTGGATGTGGGAGAAGTCAGTTCTGTCTAGAGCCTCTGAAATTTGTGAATTCACTTAGCCTGGCCTGCTTGAACTCTAATGCCCACAGCGTTTTTACCACAACACTTGTGCCTTTACCACAAGCTCATTTACCGGAATTGTATTTTTTCAAAAAGGATCCAGTGCTTATTTCATGTAACAGGCAAACCCTGCATCCTGAGTTAAGTGGGTAGTTGCTGACACTGAAAGCAAAAGGCATTTTTAGTTGCCTATTTTCTAACCCATCTTTGTCCACCTCCAGCACCTAACCACCTTGCTATGTCCAGAGATAATCTGCCATTATTAATTCTCTCCCTGCTTTCAGTTTTTACTGGATGAACATCAAATGTCATGTTTAACAAAATAAATTGATTTAGATTCTCTTGCCTCTCTTTAGACAGCACAGTTCAACCTATGCTCATGCAGCTCAGACAGTCTCTGTTCTCTGCCCATCTGTCAAAATCCTTTTAAAACCGTAAACATTTCAGAAATGGTCTCATTAACGCTGTACACATGGAAATATCACCTCCTTGACCTTTACTCAGCAATCTGCTCTGTAACATTTGCTTTCAGGTACACTGTATCACACAGGGAGTGCGTGTTTAGCAGATTATCCATTATAAACAAGCCTGAGTCACTGGTTTCCAAAACACAATCTCCCAGTCAAATAGCACAGCTATAAAAACACATCTCTGGTCTGTTAGCACCTTGAATTTGGCTGAAGATTCAAATACACATTTTTGAGGAGGAGATCAGTTTACCAGACAATGCAGAAGATGCTAAAGAATAGGCTGGTCCCTGACACTGTTATTTATTTCTTCATCACTGGTTGCATCATCACCACTGTCTTTGTCTAATGGAATATGTCATGTGTTCTTAGGTCAAAACCCAAGCCACTGAGTACTCCAGGCCTCAAAGAATGATCCCTTTGGTATATCCCTCAGGAACAACAGTTCTGAATGCCTCCTCATTTACAATTACTTTAGAAAGCATGACTATTAGCCAGATTGCAATTAATTTGATGCCTTTATTTAGTCTTATGCTGTTAGAGTTTGGGGCTTGTCTTTACTCAGAGCATCGTGTGGAACAAAATCATGTCTTACAGAAATTTCAGTAGGTGTATGCTTGAGTTGATATCAAAAACATTACTTCTACCAATCAGACACCATCTTACCAAAATTACATTGCAATTAGTTCACAAGACAGTTTTACATTAATTACCATTAATTTTATCACCTTTTCCTAATCCCTTCCTGTGATTTGCCCCAGAATTTATCAGACTGCTACCCACTTTTCAACTCTTTGATCATAACTCCCATTTTTTTCTTACTTTTGGCTTCAATGTCCTGACAACTGATTTTATTCTTTACCAGTTAATAGTGCTGAAAAACGATGGAGGTACATATGAGTGCAGTAAATGAGAACATATTTTTTCTTAGGCTGCAGCAGAGAAAACTGTGATTTTTCTTGGGCATTCTGACTTCCTCTACATCATGTCTCCTCTGCTGGATTAGAAAGAATATTTCTGCATATGAGCTCAAACATGATTGCTTAGGAAAAGAAAAAGTAGAAAACCTTGCTAAAACTCTCAAAACTTTCACTTTTGCTCTTCTTTTGGTCAGGGAAGAAACCTGTTGGAATAGTTGCAGGTGGAATCTATTCCTTCTTGCACCAACCTCTTTCTGAAGTGATGCAACTCCATCACTCCAAACCACATCATTTGTTAAGCTTTGGGCAGCACCTAAGTCAGACATAGCCGAATCTGACAGATCCCTTCACCAGCACTTGACCAGTAACAAGGGGATAACCTTCCTGCCTTCCTTCAGCACCTTCTTCCCCTGAAAGGAGCAACAGGTTTAACTCAGAGCAAGGAAACAGAGCAGACACAATATGGAAAGAAAAAGCTCCCCTCTCCAGGCATATTAGATCTTGGTTCCTCTGGTTCACTCAGGATAGCCTCTCTCCACTGCACACACATTAGGGCAAAGGCAGATCCCAGAGGAGGAAGGAAGGGACAACTGATCTTCAGGAGATGACTGTTTGTGCTTTGTGCATCTCTGTGCATTGTCATTACCATACGTCTGCACAACTTGTGCTATTTAAAGAAGGGATAATTTGAGATTAGCTGCCTGTGTAAAATGATAGCGAGTGACAGAAACATCCCAGCCTGGACTCAATAAAATGGATTAGTAAAGACCAGTATCTCAAATTTCAGGCTGGATTCTACTGCTGTTTCTAGTTACATAAATGGAAACACAGGGCAATCTATCAATTCACTGCTACCTCACACTCTAACTTGCTGCTAAATGCCTGCAACAGGAGCTCAGGTGACCTTCCAAACCCAGGTGGAAGGGTTTAAGAACTGAATTATTACTTACATACCACAGGAAAGTAACTGATACTCTGAAGTGTCTTTGACTAATGTATTTTGTCTAACATTTCATGTGCTCCAAAATTGAGTTCCATTTATCACTTCTGGCAAGAAATAGGATCACTTGTGTGGCAAGTTTTACTGATTAAGGGTGAAAACAATTTGTACAATATTATTGCCACCTCTGTTGAAGAAGGAACAGCTGCTACCCCTCACACCAGCTTTAAAGGGTAAAGATGGGTGGCTAGAAATCTGCACACGCATTCATGTGGGAAGCAGGAGGAAAGGAAAACGCTGGCAAGACCCATGCTATAAGCACATCTGGGCTCAGAGAACAGGCATCCACTATTTAAGGAATGGCTCCCTGATGCTCAGCTTTGAAAGTGGAACAAATATTTAGTGCTGGCTCTGAATTTTCCAGCTTTCAAGTTTAAAACAACATGAAACAGCCTTTGCAGCATGGAGCCATTCCACACCAATTCGCTCATTGGGTTTGGCTTACAGGGCTACTCTGGGGATGGCCAACCTTCAAGAGGTGATCCACTGCGCCTTGGCTGGCTCTGGAGTCAAGTCACCAAAGATCATTCAAGGTTTCCAGAGGCCTCCTCAGCACTTCATTTAAGCACCATTTTCTTGCTGATGGCAATACTTGGAAAACTAGGTAAGAGTTAAAAACTTCCTGGAATTAAACAGGGGTGTGACACAAGATGATTAAGAGGATTTTGGGAGGGTGCCTTGCACAAAATCTTGGACTCCACCTTTATCTTCCTTTTTGTCAGCAACATGCTTCCTCTCCCACAACCTGCCATGGTGTTCTCCCTTTGCTGAGCGCACTCACTCCCAGCAGGAAGGGCAGCAGCAGCTATCGCAACAGCAGAGTGGCTCAAGGGCAGAGAAAGCTTGCACTGACCTAAGTTGTTTGACATAAAATGGGTTTATCAAGAAGCAGCAGGCAGCTGGCCTGCTGGAAGGGACCTCTTTCGTCAGCCTTTTTTAATTCAGGAAAGGGCGAGGACCACTCAACTGAGGTGTCAGTGGAAGGTGGAGAAAGAATTACTGCATAAATCTTCTTTCAAGCCAGTCCATGCTATTTTCTCAGGGCAAGTCCTCTGGGACTTCCCCAGCAGCTCTACTGCCATGCTTGTGACTTTGAGATAATTCTCTACAACTTTAGGCTGGAAATTTTAAAATTTCAGTATGGAACAAATGAGTATTAAGGCTGCCCTTGATGGCAGCAATGGATGGATTTGCTCAGACTCTGTTCATGGCAAGTCCTAGGCTGTGACTGTTCTCCTCATTGGCTGTCAAAAGCAGCAGAGAGCAGGGGAGATAAAAATTGTAGCAGTAAAGCTCTGAAGGAGGAAAACCCAATGGAATAAAGCCCCAAAGCAAAGAGACAGAGAAGAGTTCTTGAAGTAAAGTGCTATAGGAGGTGAGAGAACAGAGGAGTAGGTCAACCTCTAACAGTTCCTGCCCCATCAGCAAACAAATTATCACTCCCAGGATCTTGTCCAGATTATTTACAAGCCCATTTAATGGCAGTCAGCAGCCCTACGGACCACACAGCATTACTAGTGGCTGTGGGACAAGCAGTGGGTAAGGAGGGTGAATGATTTCAGTCCTACTTGGTGACCCTGGGGTGTTGGAAAAACCTGTAGGTACTGCAGCCTACTTGAAAAGCCTTATGTCCATCACAGGAGACGTCAAAAATGCTCCAGCTTACCGATCTTTACTGCTCTGTGGGGGAAACATCTCCAGTTCCTCAGCATGGAAAAAGAGGATCTGGGCACAGCTATTGTGGCTGGGTCCCCACCTCCTCTGGGGAGGTCTCTCCTTCCTTCCTGTAGGGTGAGGATTTCAGAAAAAGCTGGAGTCACTAGAGGAGAGCAGTGGAGGTAGGCTCAGGATGGAGCTCAACAAAACTCAGTTTTCTTGTTGTCCAACCTCTGGGTACATGCTCACATGCTCAATGGCACTTTACTGCACAGCCCAAACCTCCCCACACCCCTCCCTTCAGAGACACCATCCCTTTTGCTTTATGAGTGCTGTCTGGAAAGCATCAGAGAGAAAGTAAGTACCCCTAATATAATGTGGGAAAGGCCTCTGGTTTGAGTAGTTCCACTAAGTGACTGACTGGGCCAGATTTCCTTCCCTTCTCAAACAGCATTTGCAAAATTATCTGTCATGGAGAACACTGCTTTACTACTGAATCCATAATAAACTGGACTAGGAATAATTCTCCTGTGTGGGAGGATATATTTGAGGCTCTGATAGAATTATTCTAGAGCTAAACCTAAATGTACAAAACCAAAAAACTAAAATACACCTGGCCCTTCTCTTATTGTTTTTGTTGGGGTTTTTTTTTCCAGCTTTGAGCACTTCAAAATATATTGGTTCTTTTCTTGTTTTGGAGTTCTTATGACTAAGTGTTAAAATGAAGGTAATTTTGAGATAGAGTTTTAGTTTTGAGCTAGAGTTTCCTATGCAAAAATATCAAAACAGGCCATTTGAATAAAAAAATCTGAAATTTTTACAGCTAAGTCACTCAGAACTATTAATTCTCACAGAAAGTGTTAGTTTTAGACAAAGTAGGATTTTGTTTTATTACAAAAATGATCTGGAAAAAAAACATTCCCAAACAGCTTATCGCTAACAAGGCTGTCAAAAGCCTTGTGTTCTTGTCCCAGGGAAATTGTTTTGTAAACTGAAACCCATTGCTATTGCAAAAGCAGGAAGAGATTCCTCTGACCTCCACAGCTTCCACACTTAGAAAAGCATGTTCCAGTGCCACCAGAAAAAAATGTCCTATCGTAATACTCCTTTGCATGCACAATCTCCTCTGTCATCCGTCCAACCAAAAAAAAAAAAAGTTTATATTCAACTACAAGTTAGTGACAGCTGGCAGACCAAAGCAAATAGATTGAAACTGCTTCCTGATTGCCCCTGTGTGCATCTGAGCACTACTAGGGCCACCAGAAGGTCACAAATCCCAGTCTTGTCCAGTGTTAATCACTTAGCACATTTGAAAAATGTGTCACTTGTTGAAGGGCAAACCCATGTCCTCTCTCCCAATGTCTGAATCTGCTGCCAGATTTGACAGATTTGGCACAATGGGATTCACTCCTTTCAAGGCAGATGGTTCCCACAGAACCAGGGGACCAAGTCATAAAAAAATTGAGAAGTGGTATTTTAGACCTGCTTCTCATTTGTTACATGTAATGGCAACCACATATTTTTATGGATACAGCCAGGTCTGCTAAGCTAAGCAAACAGAATGACTCCTTTCCTTTTAATTTGCTGCTTTTTTCCTTTGAAATCCATCTCTGCAACTGAGCAGTGGCTCATTGCACTGTAGCTGTGCAGAACTAACCTGGGCAGAACCTTAAATATGGTGTCAGCTCTTCACTGCAAATAGTTCAGTGGTTTCCCTCCAGAGACCTGCCTTGGGAAACTACAACTCTCCCTGATGCTCCAGTAGGTGACTTTTTCCTCCACTGAGCTATTTGCAGGGAAGACATGACACCATGTTTGAGGTTCTGCACAACACCGCTGCAGTGAACCAAAGTGATCAACTATCAGGTCTATCTGTAGCCACAAAGCATGGAGTAACTGTTCTGTAGGCATCTCGCCATCCAACCAGCCCAGAGATGAGAGCAACAGGTACAACAGCTCTTATTCCCACACGAAATAATGCAGTTGTGTGTGGTCCTGAACACCCCAGGGAAAAGGGATGGTCTTTCCCACAGAAGGAGCAGAGGACATCCAACTCCTGGTCAGAGCTACACAACACGCCACTGGACTGAGCTGTTAAGATTACATTCTAGAGTTATTGACCTGGCAAGGGAAACAGTCTGGTTTGATTATCAGACTCTGAATGACGACAGATTTGCAGCACTGTGGGAAAGAACAGTCCCAGCCCCATACCGCATCATGGCCTGGGCTCTCACGAGCTGAATTCCCCTGGAGCAGACCCAAGTCAAGGTCAGGCATTAGTTCCTCATACCATTTCCTAGAGGTGGTACCCCCTGTGGCAGAGCTGCTGGAGCATGGAAGTCTCAAGAGTTGCTTATGTACATGAGAAAACTGAATACTGGGGTTATTTGCATGGGCTGCTGAGCCCATGCACAGCACATTCACTACATCCCTATTTGCCTGCCAGTGGGTATCTACCCTGCTGCTGCCCTGCATCTACCTCCCTGTCTGTGCCCTGAGCTCATCTGACCCCCAGGACAGCGAATTCCAGGCAAGCATCCCATGCAGACCTTGCTACAAACATGTGTTTTTCATTATTGTTGGAGTTTAAGGAAAATAGCTTACAGAACTTTGGAAAAAAACAAACAAACAAACAAAAAAACCCCAACCAAAACCCCCTTGTATATATATATATACACATTTATGTCAGAGGATTGCTGAAGTTGGAGAAGCATTTGCTGCCAAGTGGCATGCCCTTCTTTTTGTCAGCAAAGCCAGCATATACATTTGGGCTTGGATGATCGCCTAAGTGGGATGCTAAGGAGATGTTTATCTAGGGATGTAACTCACTGCAACTGGGGAAAGAAATAAAGGCCCACAAAAACACAGAGAGAAAATGAATTACAAAAATGTCACCAGCGGTGTTTTTGTATTTATTCCGATGCTGAAAACAATTACCCTTTGGCAAATTTTCAAATTCTGTTTATTTGACAGTGCTGCAAGTAAGACAGGGGAAAATAAGCATGAAAGGGAACAAACTGACATTCCTGATGCAGAACTGGATTGGCGCTTAGAGGAAAGCATACCCAACTTAACCTCCAAATGTCATCTGCACATCATAACATAAAAATGAACAAGGTACTATTTATAGGGCTTCAAATGAGTAGCTGACAACTGATACTTAACTATGAACACTTAAATACGTATCTTTCTTAGGTAACTCCTGCCTTTCACATAAACACATTTGGTTTCAATAAAAAAGGTATGCTTGGGGATCTTTTTTTTTTTTTAACATGTAACAGTCCAAACTAGTCCTTTTGTCTGCAATTACTGTATGACAGCTCAAACTCTAATGAACTTCATTAGCAATCACTCATCTCATGAGACACATCATTGTTAATTAATGAACTTCTGCTGTCTTGGATGGAAGTCCCCTCCATTATTGTTACAGTTTTTCAGATAGTCCAGGAAGTCTCAACCTCACGTGGAAAATCATTCACAGCTGTGGGGGGGGAACAAGAATAGTTCTGCCAGCCTGAAGGTAGAGGAGCATTTGGTCAAAGACAGCCATTGCACTGCAACAGAGAGTCTGTGAGTTGGACTTTGCTGGCCAAGCCCCTTGTATACTTTGTGTAACACATCCTGTCACCATGACAGGCATTTTTGTGCCAAGCAGAGGCGGCAAACACCTTGGCCAACAAAATCACAGCTGAACAACCTGCTGTCTTGCTCAAGCACAGATTGAGAAGGCGTCCATAGACTTAGACTTCATTTGCCTAGTTTGTCCAAGAGGCCCAGCTTAGCAGAGAACTGGAACAATTACTCACAGGTTTGCATATAACAAAACTGGAGGGGGTTGTGGTTCTCTTCGTATCCTACAGCTCAGCTGCGATGCAAGGAAACCAGTGTTTAATTCTGTTCCTCCGTCTCACTTGATCAGCCATGCCTCAACTCTTAAGAACATACTTAAACCACCTAGCTGTAAAGTCTTGCAGGGAAAGGAGGAGGAGGGACTACTCACTTGGTTTTGCTTTCAACTTTTCCTATTAACTGGCTGCAGACCTCTTGATCCACCTGTGCCAGAGCACTCAGGCCAGAGACACAGAGCAAGTCAGCAGCGGCACAGCGCAAAACCAGGAGAGCTGTGCTGAGGTTCCCATGTCACCTCATGTGGGGGAAGGAGTATAGGCAACAAATTTTAAAACTGTCAATTAGCCAAGGGGTGAGATTAATCGTTATCCTCTCAACTACAGTAGTTTCTACATTCCTTTACAGTTCTAAGTTCATGCTCTTTCCCATAGAATGTTCATATTAGACCAGACCATTTAACAGCCCAGCATCGTAGAACCAAACTACTTTACTAGACTATTTTTCCTCCCCCTGTTAAGTGACACTTTATGACTACAAATTCAATGATGCATCATCACCAAAGAAGAAATGCAACTTGGCAGAAGTTTTCAGTGCCAATTGTAAAAATAGTTCTTGAAGCAATGCAATTGCTAATTATTCATGGAAAGACATGCTAAATTTTTAACTCGGAATCTCTGCTGCAGTGTTACTCATTTTTCTTATAGGCTTTGTCTAGATTATTGAACTCAGGGAGCCAAGAAATCCCAAAAAAGTGGGAGAAGACAAATAAAAACAGAAACTGGGAAGGGGCGAAGTTGTAATATGGGAAGCAAATGGACCAGAAGAACCGCAGGAGTTCAAGAACGTAAAGCTTTTAAGGCAGGATGAGTGACTGGATCTCAGGGGTATCCCTCAGTGCATGACTTCTGAGCAGGGATGACAAAGTCCGTGCCTCAGAGCTGGGGAAGAGGTCTGTGTAGCAATTACTTTACCTCCCAAAATATAAAACTGCTGATGTAGACCAGGCAAGGTCAGAAGCGATCAGCAATCCCTACGGACTGAAAGCTGCTTCTTGACCTGCCAAGGGCTGGATAAATTTCAGCTACTACTGCTACAACAAATATTTGCCGCATGTCTCAGGCATGCACATGGGAGCCCAGCATCCCCCCCTCACACCGGCTTTGACCTCAGCTGGCGTTAGCGTGCAAGGCTGCAGACTGCCTTGGAGAGAGGGAAGGATTCTGCTCTTCTTGCTGGCTCTGCCAGGATGGCAGTAGCTTCTGGCAGAGGGGCTGGGCACACCAGTATGGCAACATCATCATCTGCTGCTGCAACCAGACCTGAGAGGAACTACAAGCTGTGTCTCATGGGAGGGGTGTGTGTGTAAATTTAAGTGTTTGATGTTTGTCTTGCAGAGTGGCTTATTCATGATCGTTAACTGAAGGAGTGAGTGGGTGGGAAAAGGCCCTTCTTTAGAGCAGCAGCTTTGAAGCCAAACCGAGCTACTGACCTGTAACCTTTTCTCCTGCCTCTGGCAGAGCATACAGCAAGTGTAAGCTCATGTATGGTCACAGCTGCTGCTCTGGGTTATGCTCACACAGGCAAGGGCAGTCTGTGACAATGACTTCCTCAAGGATCCTGGCTGCATGCCACGGGTGCCACTTGGAGTGGTCTCATCCCCCTTCCAAATAAACGGGCTTGAACAGGGTAGAACACTAACCTCCTGACAGCTGCCTAGGCAGAACCTGACAAGTGCCTGCAGCTCCTCTCCACTGGCACATCAACCTTTATTGCTTGTTTATTGCCTGGGACCACGCTGGTCTCTGATAAATGGAGCTTTTGAGCCAGAGACTGCGGAAGGCTATGGGCTGATGACTATCTGCATCCCATCAGGCACCGGGGGGATCCTGGCATGCTGATGGGAAGAATGGGACTCCAGGAGGCACATTTTTGCACCCCCCAAGGCTCTGCTCTGCTGCCTGTGACTAATTCTTCACCTAAATTAGAACACAAGGACTCCTGCTGATACATGCACTTCCAACAGGACAGCCAAACTTTACTTTTCATTAGCTTTTAACTACAGTACTTTACATTAACTCATGTCTGCTCTGGGTGCTGTTCATTAGGTTCTTCAATACCCCGTTTCATGATTCTTACCTCCTCCCACCCCCACACTTCAAGGCTCGGTGGGTGGCAAACCCCACGCTCCCAGCGCTGTGGATGGGGTGAGTCTGTAGACTTGCCCAGAAGCAAGTACGTGTATAGGTGTAATCATCCTCCCCAGGCAACTCATTCAGCAAGGCTAGGGGTTTGAACCCCAGCAGTGAGGCAGGCCTCTGGCTTTTCCACTACCAGGCAGTACCTCCCAAATTGTGGTTGAACAAAAGTGGAAAGTGGCATGGCCTGGTGCACACTGAGTGCTTACTGGTGCAGGACTTGATCCCTGTTGTTTGGTGGGTTAATCCCAACCAGCAACTAAGTACCGTGCAGCCACCCACTCACACACTCTGCCACCCCTGCAGTGGGATGGGGAGGAGAATTGGAAAAAAGGTAAAGCTGGCAGGGTTGAGATAAGAACAGTTTAATAATTTAAATAAGATTAGAATAATAAAATAATAATTGTAGTGGGAAGAGAGATAACCAGAAGAGAAAGAGAAATCAAACCAGAGAAAGACAAGTGATACACCACTCAGTTGCTCACCACCTGCTGATACCCAGCCTGTCCCTGAGCAGCCATCAGCCCCTCCTGGGCAACTGCCCCAGCTAATAGACTGAGCAGGATGTTCTATTGTACGGAATATCCCTTTGGCCAGTTCGGGCCAGCTGCCTTGGTCATGTTCCTTCCTGCCTTCTTGTGCACTTCCTTGCTGGCAGAACATGGGAAACAAGAAAATCCTTGACTTAGGCTAAGCACTACAGAGCAACAACTAAAACATCAGTGTGTAATCAACAATATTCTCATACTAAATCCAAAAATACAGCACTGTACCAGCTATGAGGAAGAAAATTAATTTTATCCCAGCCAAAACCAGGACACCTATCAATCTCTTTATCATTGTTCCCTACTTGCAAATATGTTGGGAGAGGCCCAAAGCAACAGCTTATACCTAAAAGTTCTCAAAACTGGAAAGTATAGAAGTGCAGAATCTTGCATCCATCTGTTTTAACTGTCCGTGTGGAATTTCCCAACGTTTTCCTACTACTCTGCAACAGATGGGAACAAAGCTGCCAAACACTGCCAAGACTTAGCCCAGCTTGTTTTTTTCCTGAGCACTGAATTAGCACTACTGAAAAACAGGCCTGGCACAGTTTGCTGAGGGAGCTGACAGAGCTCAGCCCAGGAGCTACAGAGCATGCTGTCAACAGAGCGTCAGCAGCGTTTGCTGTGCCACACGGAGGAAAGCTGCAACATCCACGCTCATCTGACATGGAAACATAAACAAATTTCATCCACCTCCAGGAGCAAAAGGCTGGAAAAATTAACCTTTGGTTTTGTTTTCTTCCTCTTGCTAACCTCAGGCAAGGCAGTTACCATCCTGCTGCAACCTGTCATGCCAAAACCAGCACCTTGCATCAGCAGGATATGTGCTGTGGCACACTGGGTTTTTTGTGAATGAATATGGCTAAATAACAGAGGCAGCCAACAAAACTGCTCTTCTCCCTTGTCCAAGGGAAGCTTCCCTACTGACCCAAGTAGCATCATGCTTGCCACGTTTGGCTGGTACTGCAGGGTCCTGCATCACCCTGCTCACTTATACCTCTCAGAAAGGCTGAGAAGTTTAGGTCCCCACTCCCTCAGCTGGCCCCTCACAGACAGAATAAAAGTTGGATGAATAAAAACCAAGCATGGGTTTCACATCAGTATATATGCTTTAAACATGTATATCTGTATATGCATGCACACATCAATCCTCCCTGCCACATTTCAGTCAAGCACTACGAGCATCAAAAATGTTTACAAATTAAGAGAATACTATAGTTACAAAGTCGAGTACTCTGAACCCAGACTGTACAAACAGACTTTGTATCTGCATTTCTTAGCATTAGACCTCATCCATATGCCTTTTATCACATACTATTTGCCCATAAATCCCCTGCCTCCTTCAGTGACTAACACTCAAGTGTTAGTCAGGGGCTGTGCTCTAATATCCTGTCTAGAAGAACTCTGCTTTATTTTTTATAAAAAGTCATAATATGCCGCTGAAGTAGCGAATAATGTATTGAAAGAAAAATCATGGTCCCTTATACCAAAAAAAGTTTCCATAATTTCAGATTGCACCCATAACATTCACACAGTTCCTGCAAAATGCCTATTACCTTATACAACCCCAGGCTTTAAAAATAGTTTTTTTCATATTCATCTACTTCCAATTAATTATACTGAAACATTTTTGGCCTGCTGTGCTAGGACGGTAGGAACATACAACAACAACCAAAAGCAGAGGGCTATACTTAAATTAATCAAGTAGCATAAGAAATTGTTATGTATGAGTAAGAAGGGTTTGGGATTTTTTCCTCTTAGTCTCACAGTTCATTTTGACCTTAAACAAATCTGGTTTTCATTTAAGCAAGCCTGTGAGCAAAGTTGTGTCAAAATCAGAAAATAGTTGTCAGCAAATATTATAAAAAATTCAAACATTTGGGTTTACTGTTTCCCAAAATAAAACTGTTTAAGAACACAAGTATCTAAATTTTTATATAAACAACATGTTTTAAATGGAAATGAAAAACAATATTTTGGATTGCATATTTGTACACCACTCCCCCCCCCCCCCCAGAAAAAGACAAAAAAAAAAATTGAAAGTAACAGGCTTCAGATGAGGAGAGGTTTTAGATATGCCTTTCCTCATCCATTGAGAAGTGGCTCAGATGAGATGCCTGATGGCAGGTGCAGCACATCCTGCCCTGGGTGGTGATGAATTAACTTTCTGTGCTTCTCTGTTCCTCCCAAAACATTGCCTCTCAACACTAGGCAGAAAAACACTGTATGGACATCTGCAACAGCAGCACTACCTGAGAGCCAAACACAAAAATAACTACATTTGTTCAGGGCTGAAGGGGACATACCATATATACCAAAACATGCATGGAGCCACACACTGTGAAAAGGAAACAGAGACCGACTATGCTGAGTGACGAGGAGAAAAGTTTTATGATCCTATGAACTTAAACTAAAGGTCATACAGATGACCTTGACTTTGGTGTGTATTCACTTTTGAAAGTACCATTAGTATTATTAAAAAGCACAAACCCACATTAACAGGATGCTTCTAGTAATGCTTTCTTAATGTTTTACTAAATATATACTGACACAACAGATTTTCACTTGTGGAAAGGACTCTTCGAGCAACATTTACACCCCTCTGCTAGAGCTAGGGCAATAGCCCATTATTACTCCCTTTATGGTCCTCTTCCCAAAAGGTGAGACAGACAGCTTCCAGCAGGTTTGCAGCCTGTTGCTGAGAAAGGAAATGCAGCCCTGAAGGACAGTAACCTCTGGGGTAATGTTCTTCAACCAGCTACTCTCCAGATTGCTTAACAGGCTGAGAGGTATTTATGGTCTAAGTGTGGAGGTTGAAGTTGCAGTTCAGCAGCAGCCATCAGGCCTGTCCCATGCAGCCACATCAGGAGTGGCTCATTTCAGGAACTGGGACTGGTTACAGGATCTGTGCCTGTGGTTTGACCCAAAAGCCATCAGCCCACCTGGTCTAAGCCTGTCAGACCTGTAAGCACCTTCAGGCAGGATCTTCCAAGCCAGAAGCATCTGGCAATTCTCACTGCAGGTTGCTTGGTAATTGGGGCGTGTTCTCTGTACCTAGGGTATGTTATCAGTTCCCATGCACGTTCTGAACAGCAAAAAACAAACACACATTAAACAAGGCTTATGCCTCAGCCATCTAGTGGGAGGTGTCCCTACCTTGGCATGGGTTTGGAACTAGATGATCTTTAAGGTCACTTCAAACCCAAACCATTTTTTGATTCTATGATCTATCCTTTTATTTAGCCAACTTCTTCTGGTTCTCTCCACTCCTACCTACTAACACTTTCCTCTGCATTTCTGCATCTGGCCAGAAGAATTCTTCTGACTAGTTCCCCTGTAAACAAAGCATGTTTGATAGCTATTTCCAGCTGCAAGTGACTATAGCTGGAATCCTGCCATACAGAGTCGTCAAAGATGAGACCCTCCTGTGATGCATAAAATATGGACTCTGTTGCCAAAACCACCATTACAAGTCACTTCAAGTCCTCATACCAATCTCTCACTATTACTTGCTCAGCTCACAAGGACTGCCTCTGCAGCCTGTTCCTCAGGCTGTTCTCCTAATTAGAATCCAGTAACTTCCTGTAGCACTTCATACCTGAAAGAGCAACTGGTATTATTAGCTGTAATTTGAAATACACTGGTGAAAATAATATACCAAATAAAAGGTGAATTCAGTGTCAAGGAATAAATAACCTGTTTGTGAAGCAAAGGCACAGAGCCTTTGTTCATTATGGAGCACGAGGAGGGGGGAAAATATGGCAGATCTGGAAGGCATGCGGGTTGTGCCTTATTTTCTTTCCTCACTGCTATGGAAGGGTACAAAGTAAAATCATGGAGTACCTGGAGCAGCAGTCAGCCCTCTCAGTACAATGTTGTCCTTCGTTAGAAGGGGGAAGCTTAAGATTTTATCATTGCTTTTGACAAGGATTTCTTTAGCGCTTTTATTTTAAAAAGGATTTTAATTGATCTGTCTTTCCATCATCTTCAGTACTATGATTTACCCTCATAAACCACATGGATCATAGAAGGGTAATTTTGCTCTTGGTACCATTTGTGCAAAATAAATGGTTTTTGTGTGCCTCAGACTGCACTACAGAACTGAAGGTATTAATTGAAATGTAAGGGTAATGATCCCAAAGCACTCATTTGAGAAACCTTTTTTTACCTCTGGAGCCCTATTTGGTCACCTAAGCTATAAAGTCAAGCTCAAGTATCCTGCAGCCTTCGGTTCACAGGATTTAGCATGAGGTCACTGCTGCCCAATGCAGTGGCAAATAATGCAATTCCCTTCAAGAGTCTCTGAAGTAAGCAAGAGAAATGAATGCTCTAGGCACTTTGTAAGCTGGTCTCATGCCTTACTCTTGGGCAGAGGCAAAAATCCCACAACAACAGATGAAATAACATGTCAACAGACTTCAGACTTGATGCCTTAAACAAAAGGCCATTCTGCTTTACTCTGTTGTATGGATCCCTCAGCCAATGATTCCCCCCAGTTCTGTGTTCCTCCCCAGGCTGAGCATGCACCAACTGGTCAGTATCACATCTCAGGAAAGTGAGGGACTGCTAGGATCAAACGTGTTGCCTGTCCTGCCATAGCTGAGAGTTATCGCTTCATAAATAGCTCAAGGAGACTGAGCTACACTCTTGATCCACAAGCAGAGGAACTGACACTGGCACTACTGCAATGGCATAAACTCACTCTATAGCTACACCTGCAAGATTCCCTGCACCTAGACAAACTCCAGCAGTGCCAGCACACTTCCCAGATCACAGGAGAGATGTATATTTAGCAGCAACAAGAAATCCTGCACAAGCTGTCTGGCCATCACTCCCCTGAAGGGACACAAGGCAGGAACAGACTGCCCTTCCTCAAGGTCACACCTTGCAGAAGAAAAGGTGGGCTGGCGGGAACACAGGAGAGGGAAATAAGGCTCCGGCCCTCTGCCTCAAGAGGAGGGGCCAAAAGCAGTGTATGGGTCACACACCCCAGGGGCTGCAGAGGAGGAAGAGGAGAGCAAAAGTGATCACTAAACCTTCTTCAAAGCAGAGTCCAGAGAGAGATGAGCTAAGTAAGGCCAAAAGCAGCAAGGCAGCACATGCTGCTTTTATGAAGAGTCCCCCCCAAGTCGTCTCCCACCTGGCCAAACTCTTTGGCCAATATCTGATCACAATTGTGGATGTATAGTGAAATAAATACTTGGCTTGGGGCAACAAGTCACCTCTGGCCCCTTCAATCCTCTGGACACTTGACATATTTGATGTACAGGGAAGTTTTTGATCTTGTTCTTTAAATCCTCTGCAGGCTGGGTGAGGGGTAGGCAATTGGGTCCAACATGTTGAAAACACTTTAGAAGTTGGGAGGACAGAGGGAGTAAACAAGAAAAAACATAACCAGCAGCCAGCAGCTACTTGCACACAAAAATATAATTCCTTTTTCTTTCCTGGGAAGTTCTGCTTCTGTGCTTAAGACCCAGACAGACAGGAAAAGCCCTTGCCAGGACATCAGTTTTCCTCATTTGCGGGAACAGAAAAAAGGAGACTGCTGTGCAACCTTTACCAGCAGTCTTGCTGTCAGCTGAAGGACGCTACAGCTTACTCAGGGCCTTTGTTAAAAATCTATTGTGGTTGGGAGTGGTGGCAGCTGTTAGTGCCATGATGGGAGCATACTTTAAGGCAGCAATCACTTTGTACAGTCGTGTCTTCTGTAACTTTGGACAAAGCATTAATGTTGTCTAGAAGACCTTGGGGCAGGAAGGAAGTCATGCCTCCTGAGTTCTCCACATGCTACCAAGAGGATAGTGAAAGCATCTGAAGTGCAGGAGCCATAGTCATACCTCAGAGACCCCCCCACCCCAACAAGCCAAAAGAAATAGGGGCATTTCTTACAACCACTTTCCTGGATTTGGAAGTACAAATAGTGAAACCTACCAAGCTCTTAAAAAAAAAAAAGTATGCTCTGTTTCCAAGGTTTTCTCCAGACTGATTCTCCTGGCAAACAGAAAAGATCTCCAAGCCAAGTAACTCTACTCAGCCTCATCCTGCGTGTCGCATGCTCGAAGGATTAAGTTATGGTTTACTGCAGCTGTACCCAGAGCTCGCCTAGAACTTCACACCCTCCATGGGTAGCACAAACTCTTTGCATATTCCTTTAACTCACAACTTTCTCACAAGCTTGCTCAGCTATTTCCTTACACCTCCCACGGGTCATTTCTTGTTTTTTTCCAAGTAGTTCAGGTCTGTCTTTGAAACCTGAAGTGTCTCAGAAAATTCACACTGAGTAATTGGTCATCAGTGGACAGTCACCACTTAAAGTTCAGGAGGCAAATTCCACGCAGGATCACAGTATGAGTGATCCCTTATCAGAATAAAGGCGGGGCCTCAGAACTGTTGTGTTTATGTTACCCAAGACAACAAGCAGGTTTGAAAAACAAACCAAAATGACCTTTGAAAGTTGTGACAGCACAACTGGTCATTTTAAAGCTAGACTAATGATCTTCCATGTAGAGATTGACCCTTTATTTTATGTTTGCATAATCCGTATGATGGGTCTGGCTTTAGACACTGTCCCAACAAGAAGAGCAAGAAAAATATTTTTTTGAAGACTGAGTTATTCAAACCCATAAAGCATTATGAAGTCAAACCAAAATTGTGATTTGGTTGTGCTTTGGTTTACCAGCTGCATTTCTCTCAAAGCTTATTAGTGAAGCCCACAAAGGAGCTAATTTTACCCTGCATGAGGTCTGTTTGTCTTTTTGGTTCCCCAGCACAAAGCTACAACCTAGGCTGCAGATATGCAGATGAAGGAGCTGCTGAAATAAGCATTCCAGAGCTATTGAACAGCTCTGGGTATCAGCCTCCCTGATAAATGTATAGGGAGCAGTAAAGTAAGGCCAGGCAGCATGCATCAGTTTATGATACTTGCCAAAATTCCTTAGACCTTAACAGGGATAAAAAAACCCCCATGCCATTGATTGAAAACATATATTGCTGACAGTGGCAAAGTTATTTAATGATATTTTGGAGAGAATCAGAGCTTTTTCCTGAGGAAAGTCTTGTTCACCATCAGGAGAAGCATGCAGGGAAACCCTGTGTGAAACAGAAGTGTTTGAATTGGCAGGACGGTAAGTAAATGGAAAGACATTTTCCTCCTTTTCTCATCTCTGTTTCATTGACCTTTTCTTTCAGAGGATGGAAAAAAGCACTTGGGTCTGTGAAGAAATATTTGGAACAAGGAAATCCTGCAAGTGAAAAGAAGTCCTACAACTGGGAAAGGCAAAAAACCAGCCAGTGTAACCACAATGCTGGACTTCCTGTGGAGATAACCATCATCGATGCACAAAGCTCCTGTGTTCCTTCAATTAACATACTGTAGGTGGAAGCCAAAAACACAGGATAACTGTAAGTTTCACTTTCTACAAAGTCAAAAGCTGCTTTAATAGAAGTGTAAGTGCCTTTCTTTTCAGTTCAGCAAGAAAGAGAGTATTTTCTCAGAGGTTGACTGAACACCCACAATGTTCAGATGCCAGGCAGAGCGCTCCTTGTTAAGCTTACTTGCAATTAGTTGTAGAGTCAAAGCTAGCAAGAGCTGGTGTCCTGAGCAGGGATAATGCTGCAAGCCTTGGTAGTAAGTGCATTTTCACTGAACATATTGCCAAGAAGATTTTCTCTGGCAAAGGGGAAAGCTTGTCTCTAGTGAATGATATCTCAGGGAATTGGTAGAGTCTATTGGGGTGCAGCCCATAAGCACAAAGACATGAGCAACTTTGTTCATCTTGCCATTAGAGGTGACCTTTTGAAGATCACACTGGTAATTTCTCATATTTAAGGGAAATTTTTTGATGCCAAGCGGAAAAATTCAGCATCTCCTATGCTAAGGACAGTCTAAGACATTTCAGGAGGCCTTGTACCCCACCACTCCAAAGCCTTCACAAGTTCCCAAATTCATGCTCCTCATTTGCTGGTCCACAGCACCATAGCCACCAAATTTCCCTGCGGACGGCAATACCACAGGTAAGACAAGTAGGCTCAGGGCTTCGACAGGGAAAGAAAAGGAGATTAAGAAGGCTGCTAACCTACACATTTCATGAAGTATTTCTTCCTTCTGTCAGCCAACACACAAACATATAGGCATGTCTATGCATTACCACACACCTACTCTTCAGCATTTGAAGTCTAGATGGCCCTTGAGGCAAGAATCACGTCATGCAGAACAAAGCACAAACTACATGCCGTAATAAATATTTTATCAGTAATGAGACCACTTTGGAGCTGAGCTACAATCTTAACTTTGCTCCTTAGCTTTCACACCCAAAGAACAGTCAGAGAAGCTACATCCTTACACAGGCGATAGAAAAGATAAGGAAGCACATTTATGATATAATTAAGTAAATCATGCTGGTCTCCCAGTAATGAACCCATTTTTAATTATCCTGGAGTCATCTTATCTTGCATGTGCTGCTTGAACTCTCGTTTAAGGCGCTGCCAGAGTGCCTTGTCAATAGGACATGGTTGCCAATAGAAACTTCACAGCACAGATCTGAAGCCAGGCTTGCATACCTGTCCCAGTCTCTAGCACTGTAGTCATTCTTGAGAAAAATTTTTAAAAGAAAACTACAGCGCAATTTTGAAAGGGGTCTGGGTGAAAGAAATCAAGTAAGAACTTGGAATTGATGATTTCATAAGCAACATAAAAGACTTTTTTCCACATGTTACTGTTTTAAAAGATGAAACGCTTTCCAACTTTCAACATTACATAGCCCAAATGTAAGGTTGTGTTACTGGTTGGGTTTGATAAAGGACAGAAGGAATGTCCAAGTTTCTCTTGAAATCCCCTAAGATCCCAAATGCATCTCATTGTATTTTTCAGTGAATATTTTAACACAGGTCCTTTTCCAGAAGCCATACTAGTTTAGGGGTTACTCCTTGCCCCTTACATTTATTCTCCTCACCTTTTGCTGTTCCCACTGTAAATGAAAGTCACGGTTCTTTATACCCCTTTTAAAGAAGGTAAGCGCATAAATAACCAGCAAAAATGCGTCCTGCATAAATACTTCAGTTATACAATTAAACATTTTCTTCTTCTCATGATATGTTTTACTGAGGTATAAATCAGGACTACAAGGCAATTTAGCACAGACAGAAATTTTATGGAGGGGGTGTGCAGATCCCCTGGGCTCGTCTGGAAAATGAGAAACATACTCATAGATGATACAGCTTGCCGGGTACAAGATTCACAGGAGCTAGAGAGCACTCTGTCTAGACTGAGATTTAACTCTCTCATTTAAATCAAGTGAAATAGGACTGTGCTGGATGCAATTGCATTAAAACCTTTCTGGGGTGGATTAAGGAGCTTTTTGCAAAGCCAAGTCACACTGAAGAAATTGTGTGGGCAGAACGAATTGATGCCAAATCACAGGCAGAAAGCAGGAGCTGAAAGGTAGCAAGTGTCTCCCTATGTTTAGCAAGGCTTTAGCTGCGCTCACTTTCTTCCACTAAGCAGAAACTTTCCCTTCTCTCCTGCTACTAAGACAGATAGAGAAACGCTTGTGGCACACTTTGCTTTTTTACAGTCAGGACTCAGTTGCAGAGCTTCCTTATTTCCCTCTAGGAAGGTGTAAATTGAGGTCAAATACAGAACTTTGGCTTGCTTGCATCTGGAACGTGCCTGGAAAGAGGCAGCAGGATTCAGACATAGCTTTTTTCATTACTCTCAGAAACTGGCCAAAACCACCCCCTGCACTTTGGCCATAGAGCAAAGTCACCATGATGAAAGGGAGGTCTCTGCCTTGCAGTGTGCCCAGCAGAGGTGATTGCCCCATTTCCACTGATGGAGGATGGAGTGATCCTGTTGCTCTCTTAGCTGGGCTATGAGATGTGTACAATCACATCTGTCTCAGTGTCTACCCATTCAGACATCCCTGCCCACCACATCCCCCAAGTCCGTACTCGGGAGTTACAGAAGGAAGCACCACAGTGTTTGATTTCTCCAGCCAGCCCTGCACCCAAGGATCTGGGGCATTATCCACCTCACCTAACAAAGACAACTAGCCTTGGTTGTCCTCTCCACAGTCAAGAGAATCTGGTATTAGACTTAACAGGCCCTGGAGACACCTCACTCTCAGCAGCTCAGCTAGGCAGGATACATTTCAGCCTTCCTGCCCAGAAAACTATAACACTTGTACCTAACACTAGCACCTTCCAAAAACCAGCCAACTAAGCTCTGCCCACATATCTTAGTGCCTGCATGATAATGGGGCAAAGGCAACATTTTCTTCTCTGTGAACAACTCAGCTCACACCTGGATTCAGGGTAGCTGCAGGACTAAATTAAATTGTCCTCTTAGCTGCTTACTTGGAAGCAGATGGAAGAAGCAAGACACAGCAGAGAGTAACAAGCTGAAAAAAGTCCACAGTCTCAGATGACCCCAAGGCAAGTTATATTTGAATCATGTACCTCCCTCTTGACATGCAGCACCTTAAAGTACACAGCATTAATTTTTTATCTGTGTGAGCCTTCCACTGTCCAGCACTGCCAGCTCATGATACATTCTCCAGAGAACAAGACCATGTGCCCTACCTGCTCCCAGATTTTGCAAGAATCCCAGCATTCAATTAATTTTTTTAGCAAAAAATATATATTTTTTTTACTGAGCCCTCAGTGCTTTATCTGCTTCTGCAGTTCAGACCACAAAACCAATCCACCTGGTTTGTTCAGGCAGCAACCACATGCCCTTCCTCAGGATGTCTGCTCCCAACAAGCCATTGTGGATTTTCCCTGTGCATTCCCTGGTGCCTTGCTCTACAGTAAAGTAAGATGCTCTGTGACACTCATAAAGCAGCTCATCCCCAGCCCCTGACTTTCTGCACTAGGTCCTTGGCTTCCAGATGAACATATACACCCTGCCTAATTGTCAGGGTTTCCAAACAATAGCTAATCACAGGTTTGGCATCAGCAGCAAGTTCTGAATCAGGCTTCAGTAGTATTGTCTGACCAGAGGCTAGCAAGGGGAGAGGCCCCTTGACAATGGGGAAGGGAAACTGGGATTAAAACTTGTACTAAGGCATACAGAGAAAGAGTGGGAGGGCTAGAAGAACTCCATGTAAGAGGGGTGAGGGTTAACAAGAAAGCACAGTATCTATCAACCCTCTGTTTTGTTTTGTACTTTAAGGTGCAGTAAAACGTATTTATACCCAACTCCTTAGTTTACAAGGAAAGCAGGTTGCCTTAAAGGTTTTAAAACCAGCCTCAGCTGAGCAGCAGTTCTCCCAGCCTGGATTTGGGGGATTACATTTCACTCCATGAATAATTCTCCCATTCATTTTTTCCATCTACAACCTCTACCTCCAGCTGACAGAGATGGTTTATTTTCATCTCCATTGAAACACAAAGATAAAGGCTTGAAGTAGAAACTGCCTGAAATATAGGCAGTTACAGAGATGTTGTGCACAGAGATTTAGGTCATTAAAATTCACCACTGAAAAATTTGGGTATAGTGTTGAGTGAGGCTGCAAGAAAAACTGAGTACTTGAGACTGGATCTTGAAGGAAAGTACTAATTGCTTGGATATAGATATATTTAAGGAAAAAAGGGATCTTCAGACTAAATTAGCAGTGGAGGCAGAAGATATAAAAGCATGAAATGTAGATAGAGAGTAGAAAACAGTATGCTTTCCATTTGTTTCCCATCTGCTGTGCAAGTAGTTAGTTCATCAACATACATTGGCCACAGTTTATCTAAAGGAAGCCTGGCCTTGGGAGCAGCTCCTGTATTTACTGTTCTTTAATGCAGCAGTAAGACCTCAGGGACAACTCATAAGTGGGAAGTCCATCCCCTGATAATCCTCATACAAAACAGAGCAGCCCTCAGGAGATGCTGGCAGACAAAGTAAAGTGTGGAAAAAAGCCTAAGCCTGCTCTGTTTTACGCCTGTGTCCAACCCGGTAACTTCTCGACTGCAGCCAGGTACAAGTTTAAAGCCAGCTTAGTCCTTCTTCCTTTCCAAGTATGCCAAAGTGCAAGTAAGGCATATCTCATGCTCTAGCCAACTGGAGAGTAACGAGAAACAGAGATACAGAGACTTAGCTGAAGTTTAGATTGTGGATTAATGCATCCTGGACCAACTGGAGAAAGTATCCCCAAGTTAACAAGGATGAGTGCAGAAGGGAGAGCATGGGGATCTAGATGATATGTTTATCAGCTGTGGAGCAACCTGGTATTTAAAGGCTGGGCTCTTCCAGTGTCTCCTCATACCATTTTTTAATATTACTTTGGCCAGTTAGAGACAGCCTCTAGTTGTTATGTTTCACTGTTGTGTGGGGTTACCACAGGGTGTATCTGGATCATCAGGATTCACCTAAGAAACAGCCAAAGTAAACACTCATTGTACCAGTATACAGCCTTTCTTTGAAAGGCCATTCTATATAAACCCCTATCGCGTGGTCACCATTGCTATTCCACTGGAGAGGGGGAATCCAGAGCAGCTAGCTAAATACACATACAAAAGGGATAGAATAGGTCAGTGCAAACATTAAATGCTCTGATGGTCAGAAGCAGTCAGACACCAGGGAGAAGCCAGGGAGAACTCCCTTTTGCTTTGCTCTATTTTGATCTGGCTGAAGCCATAGGTCTGAAGAGCACAAAGAGAAAACGAGAACAAAGCAAAGCCCCTACCTTTCAGTTTCTCTGATGTAACCTAAGCCAGAAATACTCAGGCTTTACAAGAAAGATGAATCTACAACACACCCAGCAAAGCAAACAGCTCAGTGGAGTGTGGCAAGGCAGGGCACCCCGAGGGCCACCCTGAGAGCCGCCCACACGTGAGCCAGCACATGTAGGGACACAGGACCAGCCACCACACCTGAAGGCTGGGCTCAGACCCAGGGCAAACATTTGCCTTTCACAACAAAAACCAAATGAAAGGCTTTGGGTTGCCCCAAATGAACATAAATATTTTTCTCTAGGAATTCTTCTGTTTTGTTCTTTGTGTGCGTTTTATTTTTTCCTTTAAACTAACAAAGAGCAGTGTAAAGGTAAAGGGGTTCTCTGAAAACATTTTAAAGATTTATTTGCTTTAATACTAAAGCAAGAGGATCTAGCATCTACTTAAGTTCCATGAATACATACATTTCTTTTTAGCAACATTATAATGCCATTAAAGAACAGATTCACTCACCTGCTGACAAATTATTCTGCCTTTACTCACAATGCCTGTTCATTTCCCAGAATATTTTTAAGAAGTCTTATTTAACTTTAGTCTTTTTCTCCCTTCTCTCATTCATGACATTTCTGTATGCTCATGATTATTTATTTGGCATGGCATTTTAATGTAAGAGAACAGCCAAGCCTTGTGTGCATACATAGCACAGAATTTCCACTTTAAGAGATTTGGATTCTGTAATTTATAGATGGCATGAAAAGCTAACTTAAGGAGTGAAAGTTGAGAGGTGTTATCTGTGTATGGCTTTTGGCAAGACAAAACAAAGTCCTATCATCAACTTCAGCTTTAGACAACTTTTGCCCTTGGCCCTAAACCCAATATTACACCTTGAACCTTTCTGTGCTATTGAGCCTGAAATAACATCTCGACTCTGTGCAGCTGGCCTGCTCTAGGGGACTGCAATACCACCAGCAGTGGCACCCCAAGCCTGCTCAAATGGACAGGGGAAACACAAAAGTGGCTTGTCTCAGGCTCTCTGCCTGAGAGCTTAGATACCGACACAGGTGTGTCATTTCCCCCAGTGACACAGAGCTTCTCCCAGATCCTGGTTGACTCCTCTCACAGTTGAGCCCAAAGCCATTTGCAAGTAGCAGAAGGACTTAGTCACTTCATTGAATTGCAGAGCTCACCTTGCTGTTAAAATCAGGCTTGGCCAGGCCAAGCAGCAAACAGAGACGCTTCCCTCCATCACACAAAGGATGATAGCAGTAACATGGGCCGGGCCGGGCCATGCCTGCCTGCCTACAGCTATGCAAACCCTAACAGCTACAGACACCTGGAAAAGGAACTATTGGCTGCTTCCCTCCCTGCTAATGAAGCATTTGAGCTACAGCCATTGTTTATTCAAGAACCTAGTGAGAGAAGACTGTGGCTATTTTCCACTTAACATCATTAGTTAAACAGAAATTGATTGCAGATGGAGAACAGCCATTGTGTTTTATTACCAATGATTTGTTTCCTGGGATTTAAGGGCAGATCTAGTTTGGCAGATCTGTTCCCTTAGGCTGCAGACACTACGAGGTGTGGCCACACTCCGTGTTTACAAGTCATTAACAGGGCTGGCTTTTGGCTTTTTTCAGCTCCAGGCGTGTCAATAAGTCTTAAAGGCTCTGTGTGAGAGAACATGAGTAGAGCTTGGTTTGTTTGTTATCAGTCAAAGATTGCTGACATGCTTTGACTATCTCTTAATAGAAAAGCTATCCACTACAGGCAATCATTACTTGCTTTCAACAGACCTTAGCAGCCTTGAACAGAAATGGGAAAAAAAGGAACCTAAATGGCTTTTATGTATCTTAAGTCGTTTAAGTGAAACACAAAAGATAGCTCCAACCCACTAAGTTTAATTTGGCTGGGCCTTGCTGCTTCGCCCAATGCTGTACCAGATCGGATTCGTGGAACTACACCTGCAATAACTGGGAGGCGAGTTTGAACTCTGTCAGGCCCATCTTTCTGCAAATGCATACAAGATCCCACTCAAAATTTCAGCTGGTGCCTATTAAAAATGAGACCAAGCTAATTAAAACAAACAGTGGGTGTTCTATCGAGCAAATAGCTACAGAAATCTTTACTGGCTCCAAGGACATAGTGGGAAACAGTGCAAAATACCACTGTTGAAAATCTTCTCTGCAGCCTGCCTCAGTTTTTTCGGCCTCAGATTTCCCCCTTCTGTGTCTTTTCCCCTTTGATACTCAAAGGACAGGTGCTTCAGGTTCCCATTCTGCAAGGTACCCTCCATTTACAAGGACTTCAGCAAATGACAGCAGTGGTAGGGTCTGGTAGGACCTGATTCTCAGCATTTAGCTATGCAGTACCTATAAAGCAATTGTAAGATGTTTCTGGCAGATCCTTTTCACTGTGTGTCTTCACCATCTGATGGAGCTTCCCTACCAAGCCTGACAGCTGGAGTATGTAGGAACCACCATATTTGAAAAAACTAACTGTCCTTCTAACCCATGTGCTGGTTTTGGTGTAAAACCAGCACCTTGCTGAGATACAAGTAACCTAGCAGTGTCCCCAGGGGAGAAGCTTGTTCATAACCTCCATTGGTTACGTGTCAATTCATGCCTCAGTCTGAAAATTTACAGCCCTTCCACTGCCTTTTAACCCATATGGACCATAAAGCCATCAAATACCTGCTGGCACCCAGATTACCACTAGGATGGATAAACTCAAATAAAGAGATCGATAGATTTTTCTCCCAGGCTCCCCGCAGACCACATGATCGTGAAAAAGAAATCGTCCATCCTGAACCTTGCCATCCTCACTTCACATGACCATCCATGAAGCCATAATTTCATAAAGCTCAGAGATGGAAAAATTGTACTTACCTATTTTTTTCACCTCCCCCCCAAACAGAAAGCTTCAAGGAAAGTGTTTCCAGAGAGTTTCTGAGACCAGCTGCAAAATGCTTTCCATAGTACCATATGTAGCAGCTGACGTAGTAAATGCACAACATAGATTGTAATGTTTTAAATACAAATCTCAATATTCTGCTGACCCTCCCTAATGTTATGCTACATTTCAGACTAACACCTGACTGATGACCCAAACTTGGACCAAATTTGCAGCAGGTGCAAATTAAGCAGGGCATGATTCCTAGCAAATCTAGTTGGGTAAGTACCCCAGAGTCTTTCATGTGACTATTTCCTGTTCAGTACAATGGTTGAATATCAAGTGCGAAAATGGGAATTTTTTTTCTGATATGTCAAATTCTGTTTTATTTCTCAATATTAATCACCATAAATTAATTCTTATTTCTCAAGACTTAAAAGTCCATCTGACGTCACAATCTACACAGTTTGGTATCACTAATGGATGCGTTAGCATGGCCTCCTGTGTGACCTTGTACAGTGGTGTGGCATTTGTTAGCTTGTTCAATGGCACTACAATCAACTTGCAAATTCATAAGAGTGTTTTTGTTCTTAAGCAGCATGACTGCTGGCAGCAGTGTGTATGTTGTGTGCAATTGCTTTGTGTTTTGTGCAATATCATCTGCAACATTTTATTTTAGATCATCCCCCCCATCCTCCTCAAAATGTGACTAGACTCTTTAAGGGTGAGAATAGATTTTACAGAGGATGATTCAGAGCTAAAACTTCATGGGGCCTCAAAATAATACCCCATTTTTAGAGAAAGAATAAAGAATTAGCTGCAAATACAGTAATATTAATGAAGAAATCATCTGCTGGCATGGCACACCCTGGGAAAGAGGCTAAGTAAAAGGCATTTGTGGAAAGTCACGTAGGATTACTCTACTAAAGGCAGTGGCAAGACATTTCGGTTATCAGTGATTTTTAAAAGTTCTAATTAAGGTTCTAGAAAACAGTTTTACCTAGAAATTGAGTCCTCCAACTTCATCTACACTGGAAATACTCTTCATATTAGTTCTGCAAGCATTTACAGCTTTAGGAAACTTGGAAAAGTAATGACTAGCATTCTATTATCTCAATACTCTAAATCCTCTTCCCATAAACTGATGGGGTAATGACTTCCATTTACACCATTTGCTGATTTTATTGGCTGAAGCATGTGATGCACAGGACTTGTTTCCCAGCAAATCAAGCCAGTAAACAAATCAAGGAGCTGAAATGCCAACTCTGTTCTTCTGACAGGTATTAATTTTGCCCAAAACACATAGTGTTGGGTTTTAAAAAAGAAAACTAGAAATTTAGTTGGAGAGCACCTCCTTTTCCATCACTTGTCCATTGAGGACACTGCTGTGCACTTCAGGAACAAGTGGTTCACATACCCTGTTTTCACCTGCTACCAGGAAAAGCTAGCTTTTTCCTTGCATTCAGGGAAGGAAAGAGTTCACTTACAGAACATCTGTAGCATGATCAAAATTGCATCTAACAACAGAGACAGATGCAGGCAGATATATTTTCAGCATCCTTCAGAGTGCCGTACAGATCGTGACACTGAGCACAGAGCCTCCTGTGGAAACAGCTCAGGTACTCCCTCAATCCAGTCTCAGTCAACCACAAGTGACAGCATCTGTGCAGGAATGTTGCATTCCCACACTTTGGACCATCACTGGGCCTTGTATCTTGCCTTGGCTTCAGAAAAAAAAGAAGCTGCATTGTCAGGGCCACCCCAGCCAAGGTTCTGGCTGAGGAGCAGTGAGGGGTGGTACAGAAGAGTAAATTCAACAGCTAATCCTTGCAGAAAACACAACCTCATGTCATGATAGGGCCTCCTGTTTGGAAATTGAAGTTTCTTACATTCCTGAAGCAGAAAGAGTAGAAAATCTTCCTTACAGAAGCAGCAAGAAACAAGACAAAGAACCCTTTTTCTTTGCTTGGTAACAGCCAAGAGAGATACTTCATGGTTTTGTAATGTCCTGAGAGGGCAAAAGTAGGTTCATGCATAGATGTGGTTTGGTGGGATGAATCATGATGTGCACTTAATTTATATTTTGGATTATGGAAGAATGATGACTAGAGAGGGTCATAAGCCATGATGTTCAGATCCAGGTCTGAAACAGCTCCAGGCACTGCAGAGCATGGGGTGTCAGGCCTGGGGCTTGAGTTTTGCTTCGGGTCATTGGAGAGAAAATGGTCAGCTACACAGTTTAGCTCTGGAATCAGTCCTGAATTTGTCTGGATTCATGGTTTTGGCTTGGACCCATTAGTGGTAACAATTGTGAGTGAAAGCACAAGGGAGGAAGAAAAGATAACACAATGGCATAAATTCAGTAGCTCTTGGAAGAAATACATTTGACCTTTATTATCTACTAACTTCTAACTCTGATGCTTAACTCTGGTTTTTCCGTTTTAAAATATTGTCCCTGGCAGAATGGAGTCCAAGGAGAAATAGACTCTGGAAAAAGTGTGAGACTCTGGGGAGACAGTTATTTACTGGCAGTTTCACAACCGTCCTTGCACTTCTAATGAAATTTCATTTGTCAAATTCCGTGCACCTTGGTGACAA
Organism: Corvus cornix cornix; assembly: GCF_000738735.6. NCBI lineage: Eukaryota > Metazoa > Chordata > Aves > Passeriformes > Corvidae > Corvus > Corvus cornix. Next base: position 65,528,348 of record NC_046333.1, read on the forward strand.
GCCAAGCTTATTCTGTCTGCCTTTTAGCTTAGAAACATCTTTTTGGTCTCTTGCTCTCAAGCAGTGCCTTTAATTCATTTGAGATAAAAAAGAATTGCAGCTTGTAGCTAAAAGGCTGGCCTGAAGCTCTCACGGACACAATTTCTTATTTTATTATGAAAAATGAGTTAAAATTTTGAACTGCTGTTAACACCATGCATAATAAAACATGCTCCTCACCAGCAGTACTTCAAAGGGAAATACATACAGCTTTGGCAAAAAAAAACCCAACCCACAACTGGTTATGATTTTCTATGGACTCACCACTGTCTGGGATGAGGCCACCTAACAGGAGCCTGGACTTAACATCCTTCCAGCACAGGATGAAATCTGTAGCTTCTAAAGAGGGAATGGATCTTACTTATCTTACTTGTTATTGATGTTTTTTAACATGTGGGGCCTGGTTTGTCTACATAGCTTGCATTACATTCCAGTGGTGGGTAAACCAGCTGAGCTATTTTGAATTGTCCTGTTAAAATACTGCTTTAAGCCTGTTGAAAGTTTTTGCATGTTTGGGTCTTAGAGTAGAGCTGTCAACAGAAACAGTCACAGGTTTTGTTTGGATTTAGGGAAAAGGAGACTTAATGAAAAAAACCAAGAAGAGTTAGCACAAACAAAATGATCACACTTACCCTATTGTTCAGGGAAAAAAAGAAGAAGAAAAGAACCCAGTGATTTATTTTAGACAGCCTGAATAGCTGGAGACAGAGAGCTAAAATATGGCAAGGAAATTGCTACCCTAAACAAGTTCCTTTGAGCAATTTGTTGATTTTTTTTTTTTTCTTTCTGCCTGAGTTATGAGCCCTTGGAATGCACATACCATTGAATTGCTTGGTAATTTGCACAAACATCTCTTCCTGAGGTCCTAAAGCCACTGTATATCCCTGAGTGGAAATATTAACATGATAGAGAGGGATGGAGTCCGACTGTTTGCAAGTCTGGCCACCTGACCTTGTGAGAAGCATGAGATGCTCCGGCTTCTCCCGTGAGACATGGGAGCAACTGAACACGTGCTGTCATACACACAGCAGTGAACATGGGGATACACACACCCACTTGCCCTTCGCTTGAAAGCTTGAAACTTCTGCTCTAAACTACCCAAAATCTCATGGAAGCTTCATTGCTGTGGTATTGAACACCTCCTGGCTGCACATCTGGTGGTGTGACCATCTCTATTGTTTGGGCCCCCTTCTTTTTGATAGAAATGTTTGTGCAATGAGATATTTTCTTTTGTTAAAGAGGTTTGTTTGTGTTTTCATCTAAAATATAAATACAACCATAATTATAAACATAAACACACCACAGTTTTATTGGATGAGATTTGTGTGGGTGGTTTGGGTGCCTAATTGCCATGTTCTGCACAAAGTCTGTGGTTCCAACCCTGAGAACCTCTGCCTGCAGACACTGAACCTTGTTTTCTCTTCCATGACCTCCAAACTGCTTTATGCCTAATAAATGTTAAATAATGGTCCTACAGCAGGCTTGTTAACTACATCCCCCACAGAACACATGCCCAGGTAGATGCTATGAGAACTATGGCACTCTTTTATAAAGGGGGCCAATGGCTAAATTCCATTTCTGGGACAGCAGAAGCGAGAGCTCAAACCTTTCTTTGCCTAATATGAAAAAAACTGGTGCTTGACAATGGTTTCTCGAACTCTCAGGAGGCTGACTCAGCAGCTATGTTACATGTTAGCTGGGACTGGTCCCCCCACTGTCTCACTAGAGGGACTTACTCCACTCTGCTCCCTTACCTAAACTGGCACAGAGATAACAGGGAAGTAAGAGGGTAGATCAGTAACCCAGCAAGTTGGATGCTCAACATGAAGCTGGGCATCAGGCTGCCTTTCAACAGACATTTACATCAGGGACACCCTCCAAGTCCCAGCAGGGAGAAAGAGACCCAAGCTTTAGGAGCCCTCTTCTTTTAGTTCTTTGTTTTCCCTGGGGAAGAGTGGGCAGACTCGCTTTGAACTGTTCTGCTAATACCCTGCCAGTCTCAGAGGCCAGGGGAGAGACCCACCGTGAATGGTGCTGCTCCCAGCCTCCACCCTGGCGAGGGACTGCAGTGACCTCCTGTCTCCACGTGCCCCTCCTCCTACAGCAGCACGGTTCTCAAAGGGAGGCTCTGTTCCTCCCTTTCAGGGTGCAGAGTGGGCACCCTGATTTCTAGCAGTAGTGCATTAAGTTCAGTAACTCACACAGCTCAGCCTCCTCTCTAATTCACAATTAATCTTAGAAAACTAGGGCTGAAAGAGACCCCCTGAGATCATCTAGTATCATTTTCTGCCCAAAGGCAGGGTCTAATATCCATGGGCTAACCCAAACACATGTTTATCTAACATGTTCTGGAAGGCATATGAGAAAGGGGAGCCCATAACCTCATCCAGATTCCTACTTCAGTACTTTATACTCACAGAATTTATCTTTTTTTGTCATACAGTCAACTAACTAATCTTTGCTTCAAATTTACTTTCTTCCTCTCCCAACATGTCTGAAAGAAAATATTAACTTGATGTAAAAATACTGAAATTAAATTTCAAAGTTAAATTTCTCCCATTGAAGCTAGCAACTAGTAGGCAATTTTTCAAAGCAAAACAAAAGGGAATTGCTAAAAATAAGGCATGTCTTAGTGCTGTGTCACTGTATATGGAACCTCCTCTTGGAGCTCTGCTGTGGATGTGGCAGCTCTTTGTTTATTTTGAAAGGATAAGTTAAGCAGTCACTCAAGGATGGGTAGGAAAAGCCTGAGGCTGGAGATTACCATGTAGCTTTCTAATTAGACTGGAATGAAAATAGGTCTAAATCCATTGAGTAAACAAAATATGTTTGCATACTTGGTAATTGATAATAATTACAGTTCCCTTTAACAACACTAAATGCCTAGTTGTTATTTTGTGACCTTAGGCAAATGAGTAGGGTATTTGTTTTTCTTAAGCTGACAAAACTTGTAAAAAAGGCCACCACAATGACATTCCAGAGCACAGTGAGAGCTGTCATTTCATCTGCTGGCTGGTAAAAAAATAATATATGATTTCATAATGTTATCCTACTAAATGCTTGAGGAATTGCACATCTGTCTAGCTGGAAGGATCTGAGGAATTAAACACTAGTTGAACAGTCTAACTCAGTCCTACCTCAGTGCAGGATAAGCAGTCATGTACACCAGCAGCAACAGAAGAACGAGCTTGTTCTTGAGAAACTGGTGGAAAAGTCTGACTCTTGTTACCTTACATTGAATTTCCTTACATGAATCAAGAAGTCAACTTTCAAAATACCCAAATACAGACACAAACTATATGATGAGCAAGTGTTAACTGACAGGCAAAAAATACCTAAAGAGTCATTGTGGTTATCTAGGGAGGAAATAAGAAAAAAAAAAGAGTACATTTTATACAACAGATGGTTGTTAAAAGCTGACCTTTTCCTTTGGGTTCTGATTTTAATGGTCAGGACTTGATTATGCAAAAAGAGGAGAGATTTTCAGCTGCATGAACAGAAGTTATGCAAAAGTGCTCCCAACCCCACAAGCCAGGTTAACAAGTACAGAGGTAGAGATCTGTACGTTGAAAGCATTACAGCAGCCACACGCTGCCTCATGCTCAGTTCTGAGAGCCAGTTACCAGTGCAGCCTGTGTAAATGTGCCACAGGACTAAACAGCACTCCAGGGACCAGTGCAGTTTGTTAAACTTGTCAAATTGATTCTTAAATTGACCTCCAAATGTATGCGTGTGCACCTGTGGGGGTGGGGTGTGCGTGTGCCTGGTTTCCCAAGGAAATGAAAGCTTAAGGGATACACGTGTACATATTTCTTAGAAACTGCACCGTGTGTGCAGATGACCAAATATCTGAACTTAAGAAACTCCCGACTCTCGACTGCCAGGGAGCCAAGGTCGGTAGCTCATCCAGAGCCTAGCCCAGTGAGGTGGAATTCCAAATTGCCTGTGAAGCCCTTGATGTACATAAAGTAACACCACCAAGAAAACCATCTCTTTGCAGTGCAGAAAACCCCTTTGTAGTGGATATGCAGCTGCAAGTTGATTTTGCATATTGAAAATGCTGGGGATTTGTCAGGGATTTTGCAAAAGGAGATGATCTAGCTGCACCTATAAGTATCACTGCACACTTTATGAGACAGCTTCTTTCTGCATTTTTGGTATTTGGGATTAAACTTGGCAATAGATGAGGCTTGCAAGTCTGGGAGATATTTAATTTTCGGCCATGCTCAAAGCAAGCTGCTCAGATTTCCAAAGATTTGGGAGGTTCGTATGTATTTAAAAATACTTCACTGCATTTCTATGGATGAGTTCCAGATACTATGGTGTCCTGCAAAAGCTTCCAGCTACCTCCTTTATGGCAGCCAGGATTTTAGACAAGGTTTTTTTCACAACAGGCATAAGTCTTTTACAGCATGACCTGAGAGAGCAAGAACTGTTCTGCTGAGTAGTCAGACAGAGCCTTAGTCTTGTTTTGTTCATGTGAATTAATAAACTACTTCAGCTGTAAGCAAAACTACAATGAGTAATAAACATGAAGTTTTTAGTCTTCTAGTAGAAGGTGTTTACAGCCTAAAGGAATGAAAGGGGCTAGCAGTCCAAGTGCTCCTTGGAAGAGGGAGAAGTAGATCAAGAGCTTGTATTTTCTTTACATGTCAAACAAAATAAAAATAAAAATGACACCCCCCACACCCCCAGTTATTACAGAGGTTTTATTATCTGTAATTTTAAAATGCAGGAAAAATATTTTTATAATCTTAGGAGGCAAAGTGAATAAAACAATTTCACACAACATCTGTACTCTATTCACAACTGGAAATGGGGTGCTTCCCCAGAATAGAAATGCCAAAGTTTCACCCTCCTTTTGTACATGAGAGAAAAAGGAGATAAGTCAGGTAGAAATACCCCCAAATACAAGCACATTGTGTCTCTTCCCAGAAACTAAATAATTACATTGAAATAAAGGTCATTTGGCTTTGTTTTAAAATCTCTGCCACCAAAACTTTAGCAATTCCATGTAGAAAAGAATGCAGGTTTTTTTCAATCTGCCTCAGTATCATTACCTGAAACATACAGATTATTTTGGATACGCAGAATTTACTGTTCTCAGGATATTATGTTCATTTGTTTTAATACCAGAAATCTGATACACTACAGTCCCTAGCTAGGCTCTCATTCACCTGCATTTTCAATATAGGAGGACAACGTTAGTGGGCAATACAATATTCATGGTACAGCATGGAACAGAAGGAGAAAAAGGAAGTATTTTTCTTCATTGTCTTAAAGGTTTCTTCAACAGAAAACTAGAAAATAATTTCTACAAAGTTAATTTCATTCATAGAAAAAATATCTAAAGATAAGGAAGAATGAACAGTCCTAAACTAGCAGCCATTTATAAATCTATATAGAAGAACTACACAAATAGATACGCTCCCAAAACTATGCAGCAGTTGGATGTGAGTTGTTCGCATTCCAGGAGAAATGAAGGCTTCCCATTCGAAAAACACCTGCAGAGGCAAGAGGAAATTCCCAAGTTCCTTTATACTAATCTTTCGTTAGGAGAATTGCAATTCTAAATTCCATTTTGAAGAAAGGTGGGGAACAGTGACTTTCAGCAAACATATCCTCAGTTTTAAAGAAAAACTACAGAGGGAAAATAGTGATGGTATTGACATTTCCAGATCTTCCTTTGTTCTGTCACCCAGAAGTGAACCAGGTTAAATTACTCTACATCCATTTACTTTTTTTTTTAAAAGCTGAACTAGAATGATGGAAAGATTCTTAGATGCAGCTTTCAGAAAGCAAGTAAGGGAGCAAGGGGGACAATTTTGTCTCAGTAGCCACCCAGAAGCCCATCCCTCAAGAAATAGAGAGAGCTTCCAACCAGGAGCATCTGTGTTTCTTATTGATCTGATTTTTGTCCTTTTGCAGAGGACTAGCAACAACTACAGAAGTCAAAGATCTATATGAAAGTAGAAAGGCAGTTTTTTCTTGATTCTCTAAGAGGCAATTGAAAGGTGGGAAGCAGCATGCAGTAGAGGTCTGGTACCTCTTGCAATCTAATAGAAAGATACTGGACCTTAATCCAGTGCAAAATAATGGATAGTCAGCCATGAAAACTGTGAAAAGTAGAGGTCATTTCACACAGCCATTTTGAAAGGCCAGGTCCTTGCCTAGTGAAGATGTGTGTTGACTCATTCAAATCAGTGCATTTGGGATGACCTGCGCTAAGCCAAGGGATAGGCCTGAAATTTTTACGCTCCGTCTTCTGTCTGCACTTGACACCATCCTCTTAAGTTGGAATCTCCAACTCTTCAACTCAACCTTTCAATAACTGATGTAACGTGGCATAAAATAGGGAAAAATGTGTCAAACTGATTCCACATTCCTTTTTCTTTGAGATGCTTGTTGCAAAATTCCATACCACATTAATCAGCACAGGTGCTTGGGTCAGAGTTGGTTACATTTTCACAGCCAGAACATTTACTTTTCACTTGCACTTATGAAAGAAGACAGACAACTTAAGATGAATGATATTACCCAATACCAGTGCTTTGAATGAAGCACGCAGTCAGGACTTACTGACTTTGTTAAGGTACACTTAACATACTCAAAAAACAGAGAAATATTTTACCATATTAGTTGTAATCGGGTTAAATTGCAAAATTAGTATCTTTACATGTAGATATAACTTGCACACATGCAAACATTTTAATATTCATTATCAATTAGGAAGTAAATTACTGAAAGCAGTTGCTCTTTTTAGAAGGTACAGAATCCAATATTTTGTTACTCTGACTGAAAACAACTCAGTTGACAAGTAGCGTATTGAAATCAGTCATGACACTTCACAAATGAAGTAAAATCCTCCCCTAGAGATAGTTTTAATAATCTGTCCTATGGGCTTCTGTACAACTTCTGTAAGAGCTGCTGCAGTCCTCACCACTGAGACGTTTGCATGCCAGGCTGGCAGAAACGATTTGAAATGTAAGTGTTCAGAAAATATTCAGAGAAAAGAATGGCTTGGGAGCAGATCCTAAGAATGCTATTTAAAGGGATAAGCATCCAGTTCTCCTGGCAAACTTCGTTCCACGTGAAATAAATTACACTATTAGCAGAACAAAGCTTAGCTAAATGTACAGAGAATCAGGCAGGGTTCAGATTATGAGAACCACGTACTGGAGCACAGACATGGAACAACGCTGCTGGTTTGGTAGAAAGGTCGGGGCCGTTTTCACCTGTGTTTGATATTCTTTGAACTTAGAAAATTATATTAGAGAGAAGAGGCACGCTCACATGTTAGCACATCAAAAGCCTTGCCGTTAAACTGAGGGCCTGGCTCAATAACCACAAGATCCACCCATGAATGTGAGCCCCCTTGAAGCTCTTTCACTGCTCCAGGAAGAAGCTTCACAGTTGCAGAACAGGGCTGTAATATTAAATTAGACATAAATATTGCATGTTGGACACGGCTAGATTTGGAAGATCCACTGTGAAAATCCAACTAATGCATATTTTAGAAACTTTAAATGTTATGAATGATTCAGTAGACCTGAGCCTCTGTTTAACAAAAACAAACAAACAAAAAAAGAGCTGGAGAATGTATCTAGCTCCTTTGGGTTAATGCAAACATGCCCTGAGCTGCCCCTTGCTTTTGCAGTGCCCACACTACCACATGACTCAACATGGGGGTTTTTTCAGTATGGGCTGAAATTTTGCAGTAACATCTTCTGTATGAGATCCATCAGCAACTACCATCTCTTAAGTTACCCTGCATGGTCTCCTGCCATACCAGGGGAAGGATGAGCTGCTTAGGTCAGAAGCCATTTTGACATCATTCTGCAACTCATTAAAATCCCAGATGAAATCAAGACCAAAAGTAAATGGCTGTGAAGCCCATGTTTCACACTCAAAACATATTCATGGGAAAAGGAACCCAACCTATGTATGATGATTATGCTTTACATATTTTCTTTAGAGAAAAAGAGAAGCTACTCCAGCACAAATGAGATAGTCTGGAAGATTATTACAATGTAATACATAGAATTGGTCTTGTTCTTTTAATACCAGCTCTCCTTTGAAATGAAGTCATGATTTATAGCTAGGTGGTGGTTTTAGAGAAGGGTTGCTTTTTTTTCACTATGAGGTCAGAGACCACAAATTATGCAATAATCTCAAGAGCTTGTCCTTAAAGATCAGTTTACTAATTGGTGGGCAAATATTTCCTTCAAACTTTTCTTTGGTAGCAGTTTCAAACCACGATTTTGAGGGATTTTAGATTATAAAGCTTTTTTTTTTCCTCTAAATGAGAAGAAAGATGGAGACTTGGTTCCAGTGCTAGCAGTAAGTAACTCCATATACAGCATGCTCAGCAGTTCCAGTTCTGCCAAATGTGCCGCCCCTATAGATCTATCAGGGAGCATTAGTTGGCACTGGCCCTCTGGCCAAAGGCAAGTGAGAGTGGCAAATGCCCGCAGGATGAGGGTAGACGTTTTTGTTGCACAGCTCTGCACATCTCCTGGTCACACCAGGGCTGCCTTCAGCACCCAGCACAAAAGGCCTCTGCTGTTTGCCAGTGAGTGGAGGAATGTCATTAATGTGGCAAACCCTCTTTCTTCTCAATTTAATAGCAAATCTGTCACAAAGGAGGACAGACCTTTGGTCTTCCTCTATAAAGACCCATGGAGTGCTGAGCTCCCGGCAAAGACTTTATCCCTCCCTGAAGATAAAACTGCACTGACGGTGAAAGATGACTGCCTGCCATCAAAAAGGAAAGATAGTCTTCTTTTCTGTGTTATAACATTCAGCAGGATGGGGTTAAGTAATTTAATAAAGCTTCTTCAGCAGCACAGCTCGCCCCTGCTGAACTAGCCCCGTGTTCCTAGAAACTACCCCTCTTAGAAGAAGCTTCAGGACAGCCACTGCATTTGTTTTTCCCTGCCATTTGGTTTAAGGGGTAGATGTCCCCACCTACATTTCTTCCACACTAAGCCTCTCATAACTGAATAAGAACTGGTTGCAGAAAGTAGCTCCCACAAGCTCCTCACAGTGAGGCCCTTAGCAGACTCCAAACCCAAAGGGCTCCATCTTAAGCACTAGCAAGGACTTGGCAGATGCTTGGCAACCAAAAAGGTGGTATATAAGGATTCCTTGTATAGGGAAGCTTTAGGCATGCAGTCAAGCCAGGATGCAAATTCTAGTTAGGTACCCACCCAGGAGGATGAAAAAGTTGAGATTTATTGTGATACCTTCAATTTAAGTAGAAGTCAAAGCAAAAAGTAAAGGCCAGTTGTACTGAGCATTTGGGCAAGAATTATCATGCTGTATATTTCCGTTTGTCCTCCTGTCCTAGTTACTGTCCTACTGTACCCAGCATGTAAGCTAAACCGAGTCTAGCATTCCCAGCAGGCCAGTTGCAGTCCAGAGGACTAAAACAGTGGATTTCACCTCTTTGTGAAGAAGAATGGCAAAGCATAGCTCACAGCTGGCACTACACAGCAAACTTTCTGAGTCCATTTTGCTCTTGCAGTATTGCAAGCTGAAAACCACATCCTCTCTGAATGTGAGTATACGACCTTGAAACTCCCAGTGTGAGGTGTGATTTCACTCTAAAAAACCAGAAATATACATTTTGTCATGGCAGCTAGCAAGGTAGACTACTGATGCACAGAGCAGGATATTGATATACGAGTTAGTTAATCAGTGATGCATTTAAGGGTCTTTTACATATGGCACAAATTAGTAGAAACAAAAACCTGAAAAGAGTAGCTCCCCTCTGCATTATCTTTGCCTGCTGTGTGCATTCCATCAAATGAACAGGCTTTTCAAAAGTCCTGGGAAAAACTTACTGACTACTTGAGCGCTGAGATGCTTGACTGCAATGAATCATTTTCTGTTCCTTGCTGGACCAGAGAAGAGGCCACTTTGTATTTACAGGATCAAAGTGGCAGGGGTCATGGTCGCCTAAGCAAGCAGGCTGTGACAACTGCACAATGGATGAATTTTCAATTGGCTGAACCTTAGGGACCGGAAACTGGTCCCAATTTTTCTTCCACTGCTATTCTAACTACCAAATCTTTCCTGCTCCCAGAATTCCTGGACCAAAATTTTACCTGGAAACAGCTCAAACATATTTTGAAGATGTGATGATTATTATTTTATGTGTTTTCTCCTCTGCATGTCTGGCTCCTGACAGAAGAAATGATTTGAAGAGAGGGAGAAGCAGGTCTCAAACTCCAGCTCAGCTTTTCTGAGCCAGGACATTCAGGTATCTTGGCCATGATCCCAATAAACATTCAGGGGTTGGATTCAAAAGGCTCAGGTCCCAGTTCTCAACTATCCATGCAAGGGTGGGTATAATGCAATTGGACCTACTGGATAATGCTGTCCTTCTGGAGCTGCAGCTCTGTGTCAGCTGGGGTACCCCAAGACAGACCTGACCACGGACTCCATGCACAGGTAACCCAGTCCCATTCCTGGTGGACCCACATTTACTCGGAAGTCTAGCCATCAATAGTCACATCTAAGTGAACCAAGCATCCAAACCACTTTGATTTTTGAGGACAAGGACAACATAGGCCCTAGAGCAAGTGAAATCCAGCCTGGTGCTATTTGCAGCACTACAACACAGGCAATGATATAGTGGTGGAGATTCTGTGAAAATACAGAAGCCCCATCTATATGTAATAAATCAGAATTATTACTCTACACATATGAAAGCAACTGTGAGCTACTTCAACATAAATTTTACCAGCTGGACTGGTGTCAAGAGACAGTAATGACCCATAAAACTGAGCAGCTTCAGTGTAGCTTGTGGGATCTCAACACCACCAAGATCTTGAACCAATCAAAGACAGACATCATCTTTAGGATGTATGGCTAGTTTAATTAAGCAGTCATATCACATATGTCTATAAAATTGGCATGCCTGATATATTTTAGATTATGTGGGGACACCTGCTTACAGACAGTACGTCTGAAATCTAGAACAACTATATAAGCATGTCACATGTCTGCTTGTTTTCATGTTCTGAAATGCAGAACAAACCCTGCGAGAGAAAACAACAAATGCTAAAACTGAGCTGAAAGACGTCCAGAGCTGCAGGTGGAAAACATCCTCTCTGCATCAGGCATCTTTCATTGTATCACCATGCAAAGAAAAGGCTGAAAGATGCAGACAGACTTTTTACTTGCCCAGATATTTGGGTGGTGATAAATAGCAAAAAGTGACATAAAATCACATGTTTTTAAGGAACTTTCAAACTTTTTCTGAAAGAGTGAAATACTGAAACATCTACTATCATCCTCACAGAGGAGAACTGAAGTCAGCAAACAGAGCAGCCTCAAAGCCTGAGGGAAAGGGCCAGGAGGAGCACTTTCGACTCACCAAATGAATGGCAAGCAAAGAAAAAAGCAGACCTGACCTTTCAGGGAGACCTGGAAACAGCCCCAAGAGCACTGGTCATTGAAACAAAACAAAACACACAAAAAGGCATTAAGAAAACCTCACTCCAGCGGGAAGAGGAAGTGGTTTAAGGGGATTAGGTCCCAAAAAACAAAGCCCCACTCTTCCTCAGACTGCTGAGGAGACCCTGAACTCTTCTTCTATATTGAACCGGGCTGTGAAACTGGACAAACGTTGGCAACCACTCAACAAATGATAGTAATGTGAGGTGACATCTCTGGACCTCAACCAGCCAGCACACAATTGTCTCATTTTCATGGTGTGTCAAATTAAATTTAGACTTTAGCGCTTTGCTCGTCTTGCGCTGTTACCTCCTTTCCAGAGCAGAACACAGAAGAACATTTACAAATTTACACTGACTTTGACCTGCAAACACAAATGCCAGCCCTCAAAAACTAGTGCTGAATCATTTCTTTTCCTAACTGCGACCTTTTTACCCCCCTTCCTTTTCACGTCAGTCCATTTCTTCATGAGAGGCTCTCCTGCATCTGTATCACAGAAGCATTTGAGAAGAATTGGTGGGTTTGTACTGAGTAGCTGCAGGGACATTTTCTCAGCCAGGAGCCTTTCATGTTGGGCAACAAACACAGTGCCCCGTCTCTGACTGCCCTTCAACAACCATAGCAATCACCACAGCAACAACCACAAACCCCACAACAGCTAGTAACCTATTTCACAAAAGTGAAACGCCCTAAAATCTTGGGATGTTACAGAGTGGCAAGGCATTTATTGGATACAAAATAGACATCAATTTTTTCTTGGCACTGTAAAAGCGTGAAAATTTATTAAGTCTTCTCTACCTTGACACTAACTGATGATACAGTGGCATCCCAGCCACACTTGAGTCAGCTTTGATAGGACCAGGACTACACCCTCTCATTCTTTTACTGGAGTGAAGTACATCTGGAAGTACTGTTACTGAAACCAGACACTTTAAAAGCCTTGATACTTTTTTTTGGAGCAGGCATTAAGAGTCCAAAGTCTTGCTGCATCAAGGCAAAAAACATCAATCCCTTCAACTGCAAATTACTCAGAGATTTGAGCTTTAAAATGGGACGGAGTTTATGGACTCAAAACAGGGCCGAAGTTAAAAGTCCTTGAAGCTGGTTAGCTGACTGTGTGACTCCAGGAGACCCTAAACTTGAATCTCAGACTGAACAGAGAGAACTTGTAGAGATGGATGAAGAAACAGAGGTATGAAAATGAAAATGAAAGCAGGCAGTGCCACTTCTGGGTAACTGTGCGGGGATTTTGAGAAGAGCTATCGGTATGAGTGCTAGATTAGATCTGAATAAGTCTGAGTTTACCACAGAAAAAGAGATGTCTTGTACCAACTGCTTCTGCTCAAGCTGGAAATACTAAAAAAATTACCTCTGCTTATGGTATTTTGGCACTTCTGGGTTCAGATGATCAGTACACAGAGATTAATAAAAATCAGGGAAGGACCTGAACCACAACTCTATCCAATATCCATATATTTGAGAACTCATTGCACATGGATCAAACTCTGTGGATAATTTCAATGGGAGATAGATGCAGCAGAGAAAAAAAGCACAACGATTTTTCAAAAATATTGAAAAACTAACTCTTCTGGAACAGAATTTTTTTGAACAAGCAGACAGAGACCTATCAAGGACGAAGTTCTGTGAAGCACAGATGCACAAATTAATACCGAAGGACTTGAGCATGTGTGTAAAATTAAGCATGTGCTCAGTTGTTCTGCTGATCAGAGAGTGTAGGTTCTACTCCCTAGCAGTCATTTCCCATTTGGAAACCCTTGTCAGGAAGAGAAAGGGGAAGAAGGAGGGTTGTTTAGCACGATATTTTTAGATAGATTTTTAATGGAATATTTGTTAAGCTTTCTTCCACCCTGACTCCCCCCTGCCTGCTGTCTGGGTTTTGTGTGTGTTTTTTTAATGGCTAGCAATGCATCACAGTGCGACTGCTGTTTAAATATTTGCCTGAAAAAAATGTAGTCTGTGCTTAAGAAAAGTGGTTTGGCACAAACTGGACATTTTCAAACATCCATTTACCAGATGGATCACTTTGTTCAATTACAAAGAAAAAAAAGATGGTGAAGGAGTTGAAAATCGAGTGGAATGTTCCTAAGCACACAGCATTGTTTACTATCTGCATGTCTCCTGGCATCGTGTGAGAAACTATCAATAGGCTCTTCAAAAATGTTCCTTTCCTTTAAAAAGTCTGCATTTTTCACTATAATAAAAAGGCAGTAAATATATTCTACAATAGCCTGATGGAAAAATGTGCTAAAGTATTTCTATAAATCAAATGTAGCAGTTTGGCACTAGCTCTGAGGCAGTAAATTTAGTAAATTAGGACCAGATGATTTTAAAATAGAATCTTACATAACTTTCTAGCGTGATATATTTTTTTTTTAAATTTAACACAAGTTTGTCCGTCTTCATAAAGTTATCTTGGCTGCTACCAGAATGTGGTTCAGTCTTTAAGGACCATATTTTTTGTTATTTATCAAGTGTAGAATGTTTTAAATATTGAAGTAAGAAGTGGAACAGATTTCTCAAAAGACAGAAAAGGCCATAATATGTACTGATTCACATAAGGTGTGGGGTACTTTGTATCCCTGATGCCCTGACTATTTCACTCTCATTATTTTGATTAATAATAGTCTATTTCTCTATTCATCTTCCTTTTTTTGCCCTCCTTCCCTTTTCCCACAAATTCAAGGACATGTCTCCCTCCATTACCCCCCAGAGTGTTTACAACTCCTATAAAAGCAGCTTGGTCCAACAGACTTCTCCCTCATCCATGTGCTTAGGTCAGGTCAGCATTGGGGACCTTCATTTCTTATGATATCCCACTTTTGATCTCTGCACCAGAATATCCACCTCTGAGAAATAAGGAAAATGGAATTATAAGAGTCCAAGGAGCCTATGCCACCAGCTTTTGTCTACACCTTTCGGCCCTATCCACACATATATCCACAAAACCTGCTCTCCCAAGCACACCTTTGACTTTCACATTTCTGAGCCAACATCTACGCCACCAGACAGCCACGTCAGACCACTGCTTATATGCTGAGGAGAGGGATTGCATAGATATATCCTCCATGGTCTTCTTTTTGGGCAAACACTCAGCCATACCATGGCCTTTCACTGGAGGCAACCACTTCTGGAATAGCTACTGTGGAGCCATCCCACAGCAGCTGTGCTCGCTACGGTGCTACAGTGGCTGACTTGGGAAAGCACAACCAAGGTCCTTTTACAGTGCACACTTACTGTCTAGAGAGCCAGAGCCAACACACTCTATCTCAGAACTTTGAAGATAAAGGAGTCCCTCCAGTACCCTGACTCATGGCTTCCAGACAAACACACTCCACATCGTTATGACAACAAAAGAGCTAAGCCCCTCCTTAAAAGCTGTAAGAATACATGGAGACAGATCCTTACAGCTCCCAGACAGGGCTGAACTCTGAGGATGTGAGGTGTCAAATCCCCGTGTCACTTCTTATGACTCAAGCCCTCATCAGACTTCTGAAGCAAACACCATGAGTCAGCTGGAAAGTGAGGGAAAGGGCAAAGACAGGAACAGAGGTGTTGAAGGAGAGGCCAGCAAAGAGTTGTGTGGAGCCTCCCTTTCATATGATCCCGAGACTGGTGCTTCCATCACCCATGCAAGTATCCAGCAACCAGAAGAATAATTGTGAGGGCTGAGTTATCGGCAAGTGCTGTCTCCCTCAGCAGAGGCAGCCTACTGCGAGGAGCCAATGAAGTCCTTAGTCCAAGGCTTGGGATGCTGCACGGCATGGGCCAAATCCTTGTCCCAGTGAAGTTGAGAGAAGCTTTGCCAGTGGGAACATGCTCTGTCCTTTTCACCCTGCCTTTGGCCACCCTGTTGCTGGAAGCATTCAGAGTTTGCAAATGATGGCAATGGAAAAGAGAGGGAATGGAGTTCCCACATTCCTTCTCTTCTAGCATTGTTTCCTGAGAGTCCTGCAACACACAGCAACGCAATGATCTCTTCTCTAAATGACACCACACTGAAATGCTTGTTAAAAATAACAGAAGAGAAGGAGGGGTTTAAAAGTCAGTCATTTTCCTTTAAAGAATGATTTTGGGAGAGTAGACCATAAACAGATTTAGATGGCAGCAAAGAAAACCATTTTTGGCAGTTTTGTGGAGATGCAAATTTACACTGAGTATGAGATGAGAGCTTAAACACCAACACCCAAAGAAGAGAAAAATAAGTCAGACAGTGTGAGACATTTCATATGCTGTTCTCTGTTGTTATGGATATCAACTGATCTCCACAGATCTGTTTGAAACAAAAGAGAGAAAAGATGATTGCTTTCCTATCTTATATCCTCCCTCCAAACACCTCCAAAAGAAGGAAATTTCCTTGAAATTCCTCAAGCTTCAAAACACATCCAAGCTGAGACTTCATGGGAAGCTTGGCAGTAAAGGCAAAACAGAACTTTCCTCTTTGTATTTTTTTTTTTAAATCCCAAACTTGCATTTTATTAAAGTTTTATTTTTGCTTCTCCTCCTACTGGAAAAAAACTGGCTGCTGGCTAGTGAACAACTACGGAGCTGATGGCCTTACCAGACAGAAATGCTTTTGCTTTGAAAGAGTTGCTGGTGAGAGATGGGGAAGAGAGAAAACATGAATATATAAAATATAAAAACAGCAAATAATTTCTGCTAAAAGAAGTGTGGGAGAGATGCAACAAAAGGTTCCTAAAAACAGAAAGAACAAATATAACAAGCTTTGCAAGAAAAAGGGACACAGCTGGCAAGTCCAGTCACAGGACAATTCCTTGAATGATGTGTAAAACTGATGGACAAATTACAGTCAGAAGAGATTGTATTTTTGGGTCATTTTTGATGTTTTGCCAAGTTAAAGTAGTGTGCATTTTGCAAATCGGAGGAAGGAGAGAGTATTTAGACAAGGTTTGCTTTGGTCCCGACTCCCAAAATGGGGTTAAGACACACAAATGCTCTGTCCAGAAGATTAATGGGATTCCAAGGGGTTTTATGCAGTATTTTATATCTATCTAATATATGTGTGAGGAGTTCAACACACACCCCTCTTTATTCACCATTTTTGTAGCTTCATGTATCTGTACAACATCCTTCCACACAAGTTCAGAGCAAAGTGCTAGCATGTGTGCTTTGAATTGGGGCTCTCCACCCTGCCAACTGCAGGAATGGGAAGGCAGGAGGAGGGGAAGGAGAGGCAGGCAGGAAAAGTAGACAGGAGCAGGGCACCACAGACTGGAAAGAGCAGAGCTGTGCTCTACTGTATTCAAGAGAAAGCTTCTGGGGATGAGAGTTGCTGTATATTACTCTGCATGTATGTGAGGAGGTGAGAGAGGTTGCATCTCCTGAGAAAAAACTTGCTGATCCTAGTCTACAAAACCTTACCTTTCTAGGGTGTCACAGGAAAGTGAACCTTTTTATTCCTGACCACTGTTTCCTACTTAGTTGTCCACACTCACACTCCTGCTTTCATTTAGAAACTCCTTTGCAGGTGGGTTATGTGCTATTTGAGCCAGAGCTTTGTTCCCACAAACCTAGTAATTCAAAAGAGCCTGGGGTGTTTCCAAACTGGGCTCATAGTGCTGTGATGTGCTAGGTGACCTCCACAAAAAAAAAAACCAAAAACAAAACCCAAAAACCCCTACAACTCAACCTCCAGAAAAACAAACCAGAAAACCCACAACCCAACGCCAAACCAAACCAACAAAACAAACAAAAGAAAAGAAAAACTTTACTCGATTCATTCCTATTTTAACAGTTTTAATATCTAGTGGAATAACGTAACATGTTCCATGTTTCGCCCAAAGTGGGGAAAGTTCAAGTAGAAAGTTCAGGTAAAGATCTGAGCTTTTGGATGCCAGCACTATGACTTCTTACAACTGCATGAAAAGCTTAACATGCCTAAGCTTTGTGCCCAAGTTTCTTGTCTGAGGCAATTCCGGTTTCAATTTTGGATTCCTTTCATCTTAAACAAGCTGTGATATCTAAACATACATTTCCTCTTGAGCAACCTCCCTGTATTTCATTTATCATATTTCATCTGCACAGTTGTGAACCAGAGAGAACAAAAGTCCTCTGCAGTCTCCATAGTTGTGCTGTTTTGCAGTTTTTCTTAGGAAAAACAAGAAAAACCCTTTTGGCATCAGTAGGTTGAATGGCATGCATGCCCCGCGTCTGGAAGCAAGCCAGTATTTTTTAACCCGTGTATTAAAAATATTCAGTGCTGGAGGGGAAAATAAGGGAGTGCAGCCCGCGAGCACGACTGTTAGACTGGTTTGTTTGTTTGGGAAATGAATAAGCCTTTGACAGTATCTCTGGAAGGAACAGGCTAGTGTGTGCTCCATGCTGACATTCTTTTCCCTCTCCAGTCTTCCCTGCATACCTCACATTCTTCTTCCCCTCCCAATAACATTGGTTCCTAGGCAAGCAGGCACTGCAGACCCAGTCTGGCACAGCCCTGCACCCACTCTGAAGCCATGGGCTTCTGCCATCCCTCCTCTCACCAGTGTTACGTACCAAGGTTCCCAGAGCTCCTGCTTTGCCTCAGCTCTGCAAAGGGTGCATGGCAGCTCAGCTACAATTCGTGTTGTCTTCCACAAATTCCTCCCAACACTGCTGAGAACATAAAGTCCCCCTGACTTAAGTGCTCTACACCAGCCATCTCCGTGGGGAGCTGCTGCACAGACCTGGAAAAGCTTTTCACAGAACCACAGAACATGCTGATTTGGATCATTGAGTCCAACTCTCAGCCCTGCACAGCATCATTGCCAAGAGTCACACCATGCCTGGGAGCACTGCTCAAATGCTTCTGGAACTCTTGTCAGGCTTGGTGCTGTGACCACTTCCTTGGGGACCCTGTTCCAGTGCCCAACCATTCTCTAGGAAAAGAACCTTTTTCTAATATCCAACCTAAACCTCACCTGACACAGTTCCATACCATTTCCTCGTGTCCTGTCACTGGTCACCACAGGGAAGAGCTCAGTGCCTGCCCCTCCTCTTCCCCTCACGAGGAAGCTGTAACTGCGATGAGGTCTCCCCTCAGTCTCCTCCAGGCTGAACAGACCAAGTGACCTCAGCTGCTCCTCATTCAGCTTTGCCTCAAGGCCCTTCACCATCCTCACAGCCCTCCTTTGGATGCTCTCTAAGAGCTGCATGTCTTTTTTATATTGTGGTGCCCAGTGCTGCCCCCAGCACTCGAGGTGAGGCCGCCCCAGTGCAGAGCAGAGTGGGACAATCCCCTCCCTTGCCTGGCTGGTGATGCTGTGCCTGATGCCCCCCAGGACACGGCTGCCCCTCCTGGCTGCCAGGGCACTGCTGGCTCATGTTCAACTTGCCATTGATGAGAATCATTTCTGTGGCACTGATTTCCAATGCTAGAACAGAGATAAACTTACTTCTTTTCAATTTTACACTCTCTTTCTTTTTCTCCAGAGTAAGATGTGTCCCTCATGCTATTTGAATAGTCTTTCCACTGTTTCCTTTTCCCATGTCCATTCTCCCCTGAGAAGGTGACCACCTGCTTCTCATAACAAATTAAAATTGTAGTGGTATTTATTCCCCGCCTCCCCTTTTTTTTAAAACTGAAGAAACTTCTCAAGTTTCATTCACTGGGTCAGGCTGGTGGCTTAGTGACAGCCAGTGCCAAAATATCTAAATTCCAACTGCCTTCCATGATTTCTCAAGCTAACAAAGGCTGGATTCACTTACAAAACCTTTTGGGTGGGAGGACACCAGTATGTTTCTTTCTGGCTGGCATTTGAAGCAAAACAGAGAGGACAGAAGGAGCTGCATTTATTCTCCTTATCTGAAGGAGGGTCACTAAACAGGGCCTTGATGGTTTACTTACAAAGTTAAATGAGCAATTCCTGATGAAACAGTATAAAATGCCCTTATCAAGAATGTGAACAGCTTTTGTGCCTTATTGTGAAAGGAGGTGGGATGCCTGTTAGATTAGTTTGTATATATTAAAGTAAATGTGGAATTCTAAAGCAAGGCAAGTGAGCTAGCCCAATGGTTAAAAGACACCTTAGGTAAAATGGCAAAGGACAGGCAAATGTAAGAAGATAATTTTAAGTCACAATTTTTATTCTCACAATTTGACCCTTGCATTTAAATCTCACCACTACAATGACTGCTACCCATTCCTCTGTCCACCAGGATAGATTTCTCATACTGTTAAATGGAATAGAATGCTTGCTTAAAAAGATTTCCATCACTGGTCAAAGAAAAACAGAGCAGACTTTGTTTTGGTTTGCTGAAATGCAAAATATTCCCTTCTTTGGGTGAGAATGAAATATTTTTCTTATTATCTCCTAGTGAGGTGGGAGAGGGAGCCTTTCTGTGCAGACAGACACAGAATCCTGCCCACGTCAGTGGTGAACTTTTGTTAACGCTCTTCTCAGGAAACAGCAGCGTTTCATCTTTTTTAACAGATTTGTCCAAGCAAGCAAATTCCACCACTCTGAGTGTGTGTACAAAACCATTCTGCACCAAAGAAATTCCATCCACTGCATATCCGCTGAACCAGCCTGGGTAACATTATAGAAGTGACAGGACATGAGGCTAAATATGACTCCTTTGCTCAGAAAGTGCAGTGGCACTATAACTAAATTAATTTTAATCCAAATTCCCTGGCCAAGTATCACAGCAAGAAGCAATGCAGATGGCTGCACAACATTATCCAAGAGATAGTTAGACCTTTGTGAAGAGGGAGAAAAAAAAGACAGCTCAATGTTTCCCAAACACAGAGCTCACAGACCCTTCCTGAAAAGACTCTCTCAACTGTGAGGGAGACACTCTGCTGTGTCCCTCTTTTCTCAGATTGTGTCAATGGGGAAATGGGAACAAGGAGATTTTTGTTTGAGTAACCTTTCAGAGCAGGATATCTGTCTCATGTTCCCCTATCAATTGTCACAAGGTGATAGCTGGCTGATGTGCTTCAGCGGGTATTCCCTTCCCAGCCTGCTGGCAGCTCCGTTTCATGTTGTATCCTGAGGGCTGCAGCGGGCCAGCCGCAGAGTCCAGCTGACAAGCAGTCCCTGTGGCTGCCTATCACATCACCCACTGCCACCTCCCAAACACCTCAGTACCCCAGCTGTCAATCAGAAGGGCAACAGGAAGACACAGAGCAGAGACATGATTAGAAATAAAGCAAGCAATAAGCTCAGCAGGAGGGGGTATGAGAGCAGGAGACAAACAGTAGGTTGCCCAAACGAGCAGAGAGTAATATTAATTGCCTTCAGCAAAAGCAAAGAAACAAACAAAAGCCATTGACAGAGACACAAGATGAAGTCACAGAACCCATTTGCTACTCTGCTAGAATTGCAGTGGAATAAATATGGGGCAGTGAATCAAGCCATTGCTGTGCTGCGAAGCAAAAAAGACACATTACATGAATTACCCTCCTGAGAACTTTAATAGGACCTTGTAGTTATAAATCCTGGCAATACAGCTCAAGTTGCCTCTGAAACACAGACATCAGTAATGCCTGGTCCCGGCTTCCTCATCAGCAAGTTGCATTGTATAATTGAGCTGATTATCCAAGGCAACCGACTCAAAACTTCCCTCGGCTGTGCCTGAAATACAATATTACATAGCAAAGGCACGGCCGCCGCCAAGGTCACCAAGAACAGCACAGTGCTTGCACTAACCACAAACGGGCCTGCCGCAATCCCGACTTCTCACAGCAACACGAGGAGGTTAGCGGATCACGTTAACAAATCTCTCTTTCAAGGTATATCTAATCCCTGATATCCGTGATAGACCATGGAGCTCTGCCATGCTGCTAGCTCTGCTAGAAGTGTCCCACTGCGTAGGAGTGCTTCACCCTGGGGGAAATTAAAAACCCCTTCAAGGTAAACGGAGTAGGTGAGAGAGGGGGAGGGAGGGTGTGTGAATAAAATGAGCGGTGGGACTTCACTGCACAGGCGGTGTGCGATGGCAATCTCTTTTTCTCCCTGTAAAATACCAGCTCTTGTATCTGCTCCTTCAGAGTTGTAAAGTACAGCTATCAAAACTGACAGACTTTGAGGCTTTGTGCCTAAAGTGTCATTCCAGTGGCATCTAAGTAAAAGTATTTAATATGAGTTATGGAGAGTGATAAAGGCAAAACAATACACACACAGGAACACTCCAACTAGAATTTCATATTAACACATCTCTTACCGCATATTAAAATCAGTCAGGGATTTTTTGCACACATTAAAAGCAATGCAAGCTAAAACAAAAGCAGAAGGCACAGCTTCTCAAATGTGCTTAGGTTTCATAATGCGATTGTAAAGCATTCTGAAAAAACACCAGTTACATGAAAAGTACCCCTATTGGTGGGATGACTGGAAACCAGATGCACTCTGAGTTTAAATATAGGTGAAGTCAGAAATACGATGTTACTTTTCTTATTTTTGTCTCTAATACTTATTTGGTTCTTACTGACGTGGTTTTACAACCCTTAATGCATTTATCTTCATGGCAATGGTGCCACGTGAGCAGATTATACAGAGCTTATTCAAGGAAGGGAATTTGGATGCCAGTCCAATACCATGCTAACATCTTAGCCATTGCATCCTCTGTAGTTAAAAGAAATTTTCTACTTGGAGTATGAATGGCAAAAACATGCAAAAAGAAAACTGGTGTTTCTTTGATTCTTAACTCTTCAATTAAGAAATGCTCCAAAGAGATTTGCACTCTCCTAATAGTAAGCTGGTTATATATAGGCACTGGAAGAATTCCTTTCTTCATTAAAGTGGCTAAGGACACAGCATACAAGTGAGTTTTATTCTCTTGAACCTACCCAAATTTATTTTGATGCTGCACTTAAAACAACACTGCCCTAAACCCAGTGCATATAAAATATTGTCTGTTTTGCCTTTCTTCTTGGGAAATCAGAAGACTCAACAGCAACAAGAAAAATGGAAAGGAAGGCCCAGAGAAAAACACCTACGAGGGGTTGGAGCAGCAGCTACCACCCAGCCACAGTGGCTTGTTCTGTACTGCAGAAAGCAGGAGCTCACTAATTTCCAAGACTTATTTTGTACTGACAGGGACACACACCCATGAGCTATTAGGGCATGTGCAGTCAAGAAGACAGAATAGGGAAAAAAAAAGCATTTTTTCATTCATTTAGTAAATTTGTACAGTACAGCCACATATTTTATGCTGGAATTGGAGAACGGAGGAGATTGCAGATAAAAGTATGACATTCTTTATCAGTCAAGAAGCCATTTTAGCAACAGGATCCCTCTCTAGAGGATTAGTCACATGAGAATTTAAGGATAACACTGTGCTATGGAATGTAGTTATGTTTGTAATCTGGTAGTACAAGATTACTCTTTGCTATTTTTCCTTAGGCCACTAGAAATAGCCTTGAGTCCATCTGTGACCTAAAAATGTTGGGTAAGATCCAGCTTGGGCAAAAAGGAGAGAATTTATTTCCTGTTCCTCTAAACAAGCTGGAGTATGTCCCATACACAAAGATTCCTATTATGTGCACCATATTAATCATGCCTGATTAAGAGATCTGACTTGAAAAGCATGGAGGATCACCACACATCTATTTTCGCCACTCTTTCTTGTTCCCAAGATACCAGAGTTAATTATTACTCTCTTCCAAATAATCCTTGTTTACCATGGTCACTCTTTATAATGGACATCACCAGGCCATTAAAGAATTCTTGGCCTCTGGTGTCTAATCAGTGTTAAAATAGCAGCCAGGCAAAGCAAGCACTTGGCATCTTGATTTGACCAGTAGTAGTTAAAAAAGGTCATCTTCTGAGGACAAATGAGAACAAAAATAATTGCAGAGACAGGAACAAAGCAGTGTTCAGCCCCTCCAAGAGCTGCATGGGAGAAAAATGCCTTTGGGAGGGATGGATGGACAAGGCTCACAGAATCACAGAATCAGGTTGGAAAAGATCTCTGAGATCATCGAGTCCAGCCCTTGATCAAACAGCACCTTGCCAAGTAGACCAGAGTGCCACATCCAGCTGTTTCTTGAACACTCGCAGGATTGATGACTCCACCACCTCCCTGGGCAGCCCATTCCAATGGGTTACCCACCGTCTGCATGAAGAAATTCTACCTTTTGTCCAACCTGCACATCCCCTGGAGCAGCTCGAGGCCGTGTCCTCTTGCTCTGTTGCTGGCTGCCCGGGAGAAGAGACCGACCCTCACCTGGGTACAACCTCATGTAAGGCAGCTATCGAGAGCGATAAGGTTCCCCATGAGCCTCCTTCTCTCCAGGCTAAACACCCGCAGTTCCCTCAGTTCCCACAGTCGCAGGACTTGTGCTCCAGATCCTTCCCCAGTTCCTTCTCTGGACCTGCTCCAGCACTTCAAATGTCTTTCAGTGAGGGGCCCAGAAGTGGACACAGGACTTGAGGTGTGGCCTCCGCAGCGCCCAATAGCCGGGATACCTGCCCTGCTGGCCACACGATTGCTGAGCCAGGCCAGGATGCCACTGGCCTTCCTGGCCACCTGGGCACACGCTGGCTCCTGTTCAGCCGCTGTTGACCTGTGCCTCTAGGCCCTCTTCCGCCGGGGAACAGTCGAGGCGAGCAGCTTTGAAATGTACGGGCGGGGGTCCCGAGGAGCAGGGCCGCCAGCCCGGCAGCTCTCTCTCCCTGGCCATCGGCGGAGGGAAGCGGCTGAAGGCGCCGCGCCCGGGCCCGAACCCGCGTCCCCCCGGTCCCCAGCACCCCCGGCGGCGGGCGGAACGCGGGGCGGGGCCGGCTGGTGCCCGAGCCCGGCCCGCGGGGGCGGCGCTATGCAAATGAGCGCCTGAGGCTGGCGTGGCGGCTCGCGGCGGGGCGCGCAGAGCGCGCGGGGATGCGGCGGCGCGCGGAGTAGCGCGCGCAGGGTGGCGGCGGCGCAGCCATGAAGTACAAGGTGAGCGCTGGGGCGCGGGGCCCGGCCGGCAGCGCGGCCCGGACAGCAGCGGCTGTCGGACGGCTCGGGGCTCCCCTCCGCACCTCCTCGAGGCGAGCCGTGTGCCCGCGGGGCGGCCAGGTCTCCCCTCGCCCCTCCCCTGCGCTGTCTCCAGGCGCAGAGCCCCAGGGAAGGTGTCCGCGGGGAGCGGGAAACGAGGGGGCAGCGAAGGGGACGGGCTGTGGGGACCCCCCGGATGCCGTGTCGGTGTTAGCGGTGGGGGGAGAAGGGGCTTCCCTCGCTTTTCCCGCTGATGCGGGTCCTGGATAACGGGGTGAGCCCGGGATCGCGGGGCGGTGTGTGATGGCCAGGCGCGTTTGGGACAGGTACCCCCGATCCTCCCCGGGAGCTCATTCGCCCCCTTTCCAGCCGTTTGTGGATGTTTCCTTATCACGGTTCGTTCTGTTTGATGGGTCATAAGCGAGGGGAAAAAAACCCGTAACATTTTTGAAAATTGGGTAGCCTTACCGCCTTACTAGATCCTTTAATCCCCGCTTATTAAATAATCGCTTTTAGCAACCTTTTACCAGAGGGGTGGTTGGTTGTTTTTTTTTTTTTTTTTCAAAAGACACAAATGTGGAGCCTGTCATCCTAATTTTACTCAGAAACGTCTGGGCAAGGTACAGAATTGCCCACGGGGCATTAGATTACTGTACAGACATACCGTAATCTTGTGTGCTTGGAAAAAAAGGGGGAGGAAGGAAAAACTTTCCTTCCCCAGCCAAAAATAACTTCAGCGTCAATAAAAAGGTGATTTTGGAAATGTCACACGCTATATACTTACTTGCAGACTAAGTTGCTTTGGAAGTGAGGTCCATCTCCGTACTGAACTTAGGCTGCATAGTGTGAAAGAGTGCTGATGCTCTAGCAGTGTGAGTGAGGAGTACGAGTGATACCCAGGTAAATGTGCACAGATTTTTGTGCTCTTCTGTACATCTCTGAGCTCAGACCAAGTTTTCAGAGTCTCTCAAGCCAAACTTTGGGAAAGGTCAGAGTTAAGTTTCCAAAGCTGCTGCCAGTTTCTCCATGTCATGGAAAGACAAGGAAAAAAGAAATTGTGTTAGACGTGGGTCGACAAAGGTAATCCATGGCTTTGACAATTCTGATGTGAATCTGATGGCTTTTTTTCTTTTTTAAACTGTGTCTCAAACAAATGACTGATCTGAAGTCTGAGATAAAATTCATTTCTCTTCTATCTACTCCACCTCTGATCAGTCCAGGTAGACTTTATACCTGCCTGGAGAAGCTGTTACTCTGAGCAGAAAACATCAGGCACTCGAGGGTAGAAGAGCAGAGTCACTGTTAGTCCAAGCTCACAAACTGCTTTCAGACTGTCCATGGCCAAGCAACACTTGTATCCCAGTAGCAAAATAATGGTCCTGCATAGTTATACAGTGTCCTGATTTCTTCTATGTAGCCCAGTGGCACTGCAAGATAAGTGGACTGATAAGTGGACTGATAAGGTGGCTCAAAAGGGGGAAGTCTTCCCTGCTCTGTAATGGTTCCTTTGCCCTGTCTTGTGGGAATGAGGATTTTGGTTTTGGTTTGTGATTACTTAATTCTAGACAGAGAAAGAGCAAGCCATTAAAAAATAAATAAAAAGAGAAGATTGAGGGGTTTGGCCTCAAAAACTTTCTTGTTGGATTACAGTGTTTACTTTCCCTGGGAAATGTGAAGTAGTTACTTACACTGTTTAACTGGGGCAAACATTCTTAGATCTATTTCTTATCCCTAGAGTAATATACGAAGAAAATACCTGCACATTCAGTCTTTGTTCTTTCTGTATTTTCTCTCTTTGATTTATCTCCCTATAAGAAAACAAAGGTCTTTTTTTTTTTTTTAATTATATGCATGAAATAAAGGCACAGAGAGTGCTCATGGCCTGCCTGGGGACATGCCATCACTTCAGAGGAGGCTTAGCGTCCAGGTGCAGATTTGGCTCTGTTTAGCTGTTCCTGGTGTTATACTGGGGCCTGTCATTCCTTACTTTCATTGTGATAGTCCATAAGGCCTCATTTAAAGAAATAATTGAAATGCTTGTTATAGTTTAATTCAGAATTTTAACAGTAGGACAGAACAGGAACTGCTTCATGGGTCAGACCCTGAATACGTCTGTCCATCACTCATGACTTTGCTTTCAGTGTGACTAAACCCAAGGTAATTTCTGGTCTAGAAATCCTTTCTGCTACTCAATCTACACATTTTTTATTCAGACATTTTCAAAACTTGTTCCCTCCCTCTCTTCCTCCATTTAAGCTTCTTTTATTGTCCATTGCACTCTTCAAGCATTCTCCCATCTTAATACTCAAGTCTGAATCCTCTGAAAGGGAAAATCCCAGTGGATTTAAGCAGGTTCAGAATTTTACCTTACATATGTCTCTACACCACTGTCTATCTTTTGCACACTGTGTGATATTCTGTGATTATGTGGCTATTTAAAGCAAAGTTGACCCCAGGCCAGGTCCTGTTGTCCCATTCATGTACTAGTTAAATGCCTGAGAACACAGAAGTTATTTTAACTGCAATATGGAAAGATGGGAAACATTAAGCATAACAAATACTTGTGTTGGTTTGGAGCACTTCTTAGCCCTACTTGTCTAAAAGCTGCTTTCAGAAGCTAATTCCTGTAGGGGTGCAGTTGTGTGAGGGCAACACCTCAGTTTTTGATGACAGCAGCTTGCTTTTGTGCTAAATCCCCATGTGCCACAAAACTGCATCCCATCAAGTTCTCACAGGACTCCATTCCAGGAGGTAATCCAGGAGGTAAGGTCAGCCTTTTCTGAGACCAAACCCAGGCTGTTATTCCAAGGATGGAGCAGTTACAGCTACAATATACTGTGTAGGGACAGAAATACCAGTGGGTTACCATGAGCAGTGAAGGACATGGATGGGAAAGGGTATGTCTGGCCACCAGTTCCAATGCTCTTATCTCAGGCAATAAAAGTGCAACATAAGCAAAAGGGAGAAGACATTATCATAACAAGGCTTTTGTAGCTTGGTGGCTGCTCACATGCAAGACAAAGTAAGAGGGGGAAGGAAGGAAGAAAAGGGGACTCATCTGTTTACTAAACTTCCGAACAGTTAGTGAAAGAGGAGAGGGAAAAAACCCTACATTCCTTACCTCATTTAAGCCAAAAGGAATGACGTAGATGTAAAGTATGAGGTCTTGATTATCTATTTTTAGATAATTTGTTGGGCAAGGAAGAAACCTAAACAGGGTTCAAAATGCCTGTAGTGCACAGTCCTGTAATATATAGACTTGATTACAATGTCTGCACGCCAAGACAAACAAAATAGTGTCCCTGGGAAGAAATACAATATTCCCAACCAGAAGTGCTTGTGAAAAGCTGCTTGTAACCCTGGCAATGAAAGACTTTGAGTGTTGGACCATGTAAAAGGAAAAGAACTGTCTGTACTTTTTTAACCAAATCCTCTCTGTTCTGTTTATTCCTCACTCCTTTTCGTTTCACTTTTTTTTTTCAGTATAGCAATCAAACTCAGAAGTAAATAGGAACTGTAAAACCTTGTAAAATGTAATGAGAGAGGAAAAAACCAACAAGGGGAAAACCTGTCCAAGTTTGTGCCATCTCTCTTACTGTCGTGAGTTTCGAATGGAAGTTTCATGATTTTTCTCTCATGTGTGCATGTGCAGGGTGAGGTGGCTGAGGTCTAGCAGGGTCAGGCCCAAGTCAGCAGCAGCACTAGTGAGATAGAGCCAGAAGGACTGTCCCCTTCACAAAGCTTGGGAGGCCACTGTCATTTTCAGATTGCGGCTGTAACCTGTGTGTGCCCTCCTTCCCCTCCCACACCCCCCCTGTAGATTTATATTTGTATACTTAATAGAGGGAGTGCCTCAACACTCCAGGGTAGTTGAGAAACTCCAACAACTGTGTCCACTTGCCCTACCAAAGTCTTGGTAGGATAGCAGAGTGCTTTTAATTCTGTTTTACAGATGGAGCTGCTGAGGCTTAGGGACGTTACAGGGTTTGTTTCAGAGGAAGAAGAGGAGCCATCACAAAGCATTACAGCCAGCAGCATGCAGGGTTTTTTGCCAGATTTCTAAACTTCTGTGGTTTTTAGTCTAACAATTGCTCCTGAGTAATGTAGCTGTGAATCTGTTTAATCAGAAACTGATAGTCTTATCTGCCTCTGTCCAGTAGTTCCTAGTATTTGATGGGGAAGCAGAACTACCAGATGAACAGTCTTCCTTATTTTTTTTTGATAGTTCCAATTCAGTTTGACTCTAGATAGTACAAGAGGCATTAGATACTTGTTTGGGGGTTTTACTCTTGCTTTTAAGGTCCTGCTAGAGGTTGCAGGTTGCATGTTAAACTATTACTTGGCCTTGAGGTATCTTGACTCAAGTCTACTGATTCCAAACAGTGCCACACTATCAAAATACCTCATCGAGGGGGACCTATCAGATCAGAGAGCAGGAAAACTGTCTAATAGTAAGACTTTATGGAAACATCTCCTGCAAAGGAAAAATGAAAGCACATTTCAGTGGTTATTGTCTTAGAAAGGCTGCAGAACTCTCCTATTTTCCAGAATACAGGCTAGACTTCAGAGAAGTCTCATGAAGCGTTATTGTGAATTTGTTAAGTGTTGGAGCACACTTCCTAAGACTGCAGACAAACTCACCTTTGGAATTGTACCTTCTCAAGCCCAGCAACAAGTGGGGTTAGAAGACAATACTTGCACTGATATCGGATCTCTGAACGCTGAACTCCTGTGTGTGGTGCCTGAGGAGAAATTTGTATTAGTGTATTGCCTGTGCTCCATTTTAAGTACCAGAGTAATTGCAGCAAGGCCAGGTGCATCTAGTGCATACAAAAAGGTAGCAAACCAGGAGCATAGAGCTTCCTACTTGTCATATTGCTGTTATCAAAGATGTTAGGGGCATGGGAATGCCTTCTGCATACAAGAGATGCGCTTAGGTCACTTAAGGGCCAATGTTAAGTAGTTTTTGTCTTGCTTATTTTATTTGGACTAACTTAACACAGCATTTAATTACTTAAATCCCCTTCATACCAACAGCAATTAGGAACCCACCTGTCTCCCAAGGTCCAGAGTTTAAATTCCATTTTTAAAGCAACATGAGTGCTTAAGAGTAGTATGCACAGCCTCTGCCTTGGCTGCAGCACCTTTGGAGGACTCTTATCTTTTACTGCTCCCATTTCTGGCCACACCTGATGGAGACAAGTAGCTGAACTTCTTAGGACATTAAAGTCCACATACCTGTGTAGGAACCCATTTTCAGTGATATTTGGAATTGTAAATGCATAAGTCACTTTTCAAGAGGCTTTTTTACGTAATAGATGCTCTCTGAGCATCCATGAAAGCAGTAGACATCTACTTGTTAGAGCAGTACTCTGGTCCCTGAAAAGTGCTTTATGCCAAGCCTTCAGTAGGCTTGATCAGATGCTCATCTGGGACTGTACTATGAAAATAATATTTATGGCAGGTATTGAGCAATATTTATTAAGTCAGGCTGCTGCTAAGTAAAGCTGCATGTAGAGGTACTTCTGCCTGTAAATGGCTGCAGCTCTCAGCATCAGTGAAGCTGGGTCACTTTATAGCAGCTCAGAGTGCAGCCTCTGCATATTATTGCCTGATTATCACAGCTTGCTCTTGGCAAGTGCCCGTTTTCTTTTGCCTTTTGGTCTAGACATTACAGTAGTGGAAACTGTCTTAATTTTAAGGAGCTCATTTTTCCACAGCAGATTTGGACGTAGCTTGTGTTTGACATGAAACAGGACTGCTAAAGCTATAGTTCACAGTCCTAGAAACACAAGTGCATAGCATGACAAAAACTGTATTTTTTTGTTTTTTCTCTATAGGGATGAGGCCAATTCTCGCCTTTCTATTTTTGTGTTGGTTTTAAAAACACTTTCTTCACAGTCAGAGTGGACCATCCCGCCCGGAAAAGGAAGAGTAATAAGAATGGGTTTACTCGGGTTTACTCTACAGGAATGCAGTCAGCACATCAGAAGCCCTTTCTTAAGCTGGCCTCATCGACAGCAAGGTTGAAAATTTTAGCAATAGCAATACCACGAATCTTTGGTAACAACAAATCTTAAAAAATGCTGACGGAGCCTAGGAGTAAATCTCAGTTCTTCCAGTGACCTGCTTAGTTGCAGACAGAGAGAGGAAGACAGACCATAAAAACCATCAATTATTCTCTTTCTAAACACGTTTCTGATCCAAAGGGTTAAGTACAAGACAACTAGAGGTGTGCACTCTGTTTAACATACAGCTAGAAGTAGGTAGGCTCATGAATGCCCATGTCCTGTGGACTTTACATCCAGTTAAAATGCTTAGGGTAATAAACCAATTTTTACTGCTATAGAAAGATGTAATCTACAGGCAGATATCTTCTTTTGTTTTCTCTCTCTCTTTTTATACTGCTTTATTTTGTTTGCATGCAGCCCAGGAGCTGCCCAAACCGTTCTCTCACATGATCAAGAATAAGAGTTAAAGTTGTGTTTCAGCCTGAGACTGAGCACAGTAACCAGAGCTGCTTAAAATGCACCTACACCTTCACCATCCCTCTTCTCCGGGGGTATGCTTGCCCAGAAAATGTCAGCTTGCCAAAATTGAGCTGTTCTGGGAGGCTTGTTGACTTTTGACCGCTGCCCTGTAGAATGGAGATGACTCTGACTGGACCTGGCAAGCATCAGCTGCCAGCTAGGCTTGGCTTCCCTGGAATTCTGATTCACAGGCAATGTGCTACCTGTCCCACCAGCCTGCTGAGGGCTGGAAGGAGCCTGGAAAGAGGAGTTCCTGAGCTTGTTTTTCTTTAGTAAGTTGGACTCTCAGGGCATCCCAAGTTGTAGCTGCTGTGTAGTATCCCAGATGGTGACACTATATTGACAGAGTAGGATGGCTTTCCTTTCTAATGAAATTTTTTTGAGAGACTTGGGGGAAGAAGAACATGTCCTAGTTCATCTAAGTTCTAGATTTAAAGAAAAATAATTAAAAAATCATACTTTTCAAAGCTGAAGACATCAGACAAGTGAGTTGGTGGCAGTACTGAGGTCCTATGTCTACATAGCTATGGTTTCTTGACAATCAAGTTGTAATTGTTTCCCCAGAGCCGCAGGAGGAAGGGTTAATTTTGGGTTTGGGTTGTTTTTTTTTTTAAGGAAGCTTTGTCTGGGAGAAGACTGCTCACAAATGCCAGAAAATGGAAAACTGAGAACTCAAAACACACGTTTCAGGATTCTTTCTTTCCATAATTTTTTTTTTCCCCTTTCTGCTCTGCTTCTTCAATTCTTTAGCGTTTAACATCTGATCTCCTTTCATTAAGTTTTTAATTGCTTGCCTGAGGGAAAGGGGTTAAGTTTTACATCTGCTTTTTGATTTTGATGTACTGTGGTTTAATCACAGTGAGATCATATTTACTCTAAGGGTATTGTTTGCATGCTTGATTTTTTTTTTTCTCTCCCTGTTGATGTCACAAAAGGCACACAGCCCTCAGACGGATTTGAAAAGGCCTTTCAAAGTCATGGAACGAGATCACACCCTTCCTTGGGTGGGGGGAAAGGAAACCGGTTATGAGGGTGAAACATACACAGAAAACTTAGTGAGCTAGGTGTGGTGGAATTTCCCAAAATATTAATAGATCTTGAAGGTAAGTCAGGGGATGTGGTCTGTGTCCCCAGAAGGAGCAACGAGAATGGCATTTCGGCACTGCTGCAGAACCCCAGGAACTCAGGGGGCAGAGGAATAAGAGGAATATGTCATCAGTGGATCCGTGCTCTGCCTCACTGTAGATGTTTCTGTCGCACACCGTGTGCGACGCCTGCGATGGCAGCAGAGCAGGGTGGGTGGTCTGGCAGCCCAGCAGCGCCGTGCCTTAGTGCCGGGCTGTTCCGCAGGGCTGGGTGATGGAGCATTAGCTCAGCGTGCCCTTTTCCAGCGGAGCGGTGGCCGCCGCGTCCCGCTGCGCGCCCCGAGCGCGGCGTTGCTGCGCAGGGAAAGGGAGC
The DNA here is from genome assembly GCF_000738735.6 of Corvus cornix cornix. Lineage (NCBI taxonomy): Eukaryota > Metazoa > Chordata > Aves > Passeriformes > Corvidae > Corvus > Corvus cornix. Next base: position 65,560,774 of record NC_046333.1, read on the forward strand.
GGCCCCGCTCCTGTTAAACCCGCCCGGCGGGCGCAGCCGGCACCTCGGGGGCTCTGTGCCGCTCACGTGGGCTTTGGGATACAGCACGGCCTTGGCTGCATCAGAAACACCTTACTTAACAGCTAGGACATTATGTTTCTGGGTAATTCTTCGTAATGCCTCTCACCCCCTCTCACTAAAATAAAACTGGACAAGCCAAAAAACCAAAACTCAGTCGACAGACAGAAGAATATCATCTGAGCAAACAAAGAAAGCCTGGCTTTTTTTCCTTCTTGCCTATGTAGAATTACCATTTTGGTGCTCTCAATAGATACGGAGCCAGAGATCTTTCTTTTCAACTTGCTTTTCCGTTGTGAAACATCAGGTATGGCAATAAGCTTCTGCACTCAGGGCAGAACACTGAACTATTTTATTCACACAGGCCAGAGCACCAGTTAGGATCTTTGTTCTAACCTTCATTTTCACATTTTTCCTTTTTTAGTTCCCCCCTATTTGTTCTAGCCTCCTAATTCCTTATTTAATAGACATACATTTGGATTCCCTCCCAAGGTGCAGGTTCACTGCTTTGCCTCAGTTTTGCAAACTACTTTGCCAACTACCTACAAAAAAAATGGATACACAAATATCTCCTATTTACTTAAAACGGAGTAGCTCTGGTGAAACAAAAACGGTTCTCAAACCAGAGCACTTTCAGTCTCTCACATGTTTATGTCACACTTGAATCCCAGTCTTGAGTGAACCAGTGGACCTGCAGCATCCTGAGCAAGAGTGTGAAGTGCCTGAGCCCTAGCTGGTCTGCTCGCTGCTTGCCTACCCTGCTTGGTGCAGTATTGTGTCTGCAAAAACTGGCAATGAATATTCCAGAGCATGACAGCCATAGTGCCTACTTTGGCTTGCCCCCCAGTGTGGTCCAGTAAGAAGGGGACATTCCTATTTTTCCTCTTTAACTTTCTGTGTAACTTGTCTCACTACCAAAAAAAAAAAATCCCAGACTGAGCAAACTCTGAAAATCAGGCCTCTCAGGCAGGCAGAGGGGCTGGGACAGCTTGGTGGGACATTGAAATAAGGCACTCACCTCTGTGCCCTGCAGAAAGAAGGTTTTCCATGTCACAGCTTCCAGGCAGCTTGGTGTACTTCAGCATGACTGACAGCCTCTGTTCTGGAGATCCACAGGACTAGAGAGTAAGGATATTTAGGGTGGATGAAGACCTGTCCTTAGGGCTCTGCGGAGGCTGTTGGCTCGTAGCTCTCTCATTAGCTGTGAAGCCAGTCTTCCAAATCTGTGTGTGGAAAACTGCCTTAATTTCCATCCAGCAGGACTTGTAATTTTTTGGGTGAGCAGTGCTTGACCAGAGAAGTATCTTCGCTAAACCGAAAACTTGAGGTTTTGGTGTTAGAAAGCAAGAGAGTGCCTGGAAAGTAGAACTATGGTCTTTGCCTGAGGAGTGAACTGAAGCATTACCATGGTGAACATTTGCAACCGGGCTCCTTATTTTGTTTTCAGCTGAGAGCTAAGGGAGCTCAGAGTTCCCAGAGCCGGGCGCAGGCTGACTTGGATGCTCAGGGCATTTCCCCTGCTGAAGCTGCAGCAGCTGCGACACCCTGCTGGTGCAGAGGCTCTCATACGTGCTGTGGTAGCATTTCCTGCCTTCTCTGTGTAGCAGAGAGAGACATCATCTTGAGAGAAGAAGCAAGAGTCTGCACACAGCTTGTTGCTGGCAATGAGTTGTTTCAGGTCTGAGCGTGGATGGAGGCTGTTATGGCCAAGCGGTGCTGTTTCGTAGTCCACTCCCCATGTCACTGCCAACAGTGAACATGCCAGTGCAGCTTTGTGTGTACCAGGTACTGCCTTTGCTGTTCATACTGCCTTCTTCTAGGTTTGAGCAGACCAGCAAAAGACATTTTGCAAAGCTGAATGTCTTATTCAGTGACCTCTGTCAGCTTCTATTAAGTAGCCTTTGTGATAAGTTGCTTGTTATAGATAAACCTGTTACCTACTGTGCCTCAAGAGTTGCTTTCCTGGCCAACACAGCACAATGAATGCTTTATTTCAGAGGCAGTGACACTGAGAAATAGAAAAGGAGATGGGAGCTGAAAAGAACCAAAGTTAAACTGCCCAATGGCTCTGGCACTGAAACCCTTCTGTCAGAAGACACAACAGAGCTGAAATTTCCCTCTCTTCTACCAGTTCTGCTTGTAGGCAAACCATGTATCTCAGAATAAAGCTCACTTTATACAGGGTTTTCAGCTTGGTTCTTTTGTCTCACAGGCAGAGCATTACTGTTGGGCCTAGTGCAGCCCTACAAGGGTATGTAAATACTTAAGCTTACTTTGGAATAGCAGTCATTCATTTTTAAGAAATCTAAAACATGGGAATCTGTTATCAAAAATATTATGTGATGGGTAACTAAAAGTGATCCAACGAAAACTAAGCTACTGGTTTGTTCGCAGACATTGCCCCCACCTTTCCTTCCTTTGTTCCTCCCTTCCTACTCCCAAGCTTGCTAAACATAGGAGAGAAGCTGTTTCTCATTTTAAGAAACAGTTTGTCCAATAATAGAAAACAGGGGTCCCACCCTCTTTTAGTGAAGAGCAGAGGCGATTTTCCCAGTTCTGTTTGCACATAAACTCTACGCACAGGAAGCAATATTAAAAAACAAGACAAAGCAGAACAAAACAATACGCCTCAGCAGCCAAGCACGGAGCAGGGATCAGTATCCTCATACTGCACCTCTGAGGGATGCAGCAGAAATTCTTTGAGCTTATGGTTGGTTGAACCTTTTCCTCGAGCGTTCATTCATTGTGGAGCTGGCTGAGAGGAGTGAAGTCGGCAGCCCTGTGCCGGGAGCTTGGCACCACTGCACTCGGCCCTTAAAGAGACCATTGTGTTTAATCTCGTAGCGTGTAATTTATTATTCCTGTGTTTGCTTCCATGGCTGTGGGCACCTCACACACGCTCGTTATCCACGTCACTGGATGTGTTTACTCTTACAGAAGTGGTAGCTCTTTCCACTGCTCTTTTTAACTCTTGCCTCTTCCCTCTTCTGCCTCAGCCTCATCAGCAAACACCCTCTTCATCCTCCAGACTATGAATTACAGAATTCTGTCCGTTCCCTTCACTGCAGAGAAGGCCATCCAAAACAGATCGTGATCTTCAAAGTATTTTCATGTGTCTTCATCCAGCTGCAGACATGTTAGCCATCAATTGCAGTAGGCTAAGGAGAGAGTAGACACCTTTGACAGTTCTGTAATAGACCTCATTTATGCAGCTGAATTTGGCCTGTAGTTCCTTCAACATCTGAGAAGAAAAACAGTTTACAGAGTCTTACTTTTTTAGTTTGGGTTCTGCAAGTAGGACAGCTGACAGTTTTCAGAGCAGCATCTTTTGCTCACAGTTGGGTTTCAATAGGACATGCATCCTAGATGCAAAAGAAAGAAAAATCTAAGGCATGCAGAGAATACAAATGGCACCTTTCCAGCTTTTATCTAATGGACTTTAACTGGCATTAAAGGAAACCTCAGACAGAAGATTCAAACTCCTGGTTCACTTTACCTAGAGAAAGCTTGAAAGCTTTACTTTTGTCTCATCCAGTGTAGAAAATTAGGATCATGGGCCCTGTAATCTGCATTTAATCTAGAGAGTATCCATTACAGTTCCAGTTCTTTAGAAAGTTTCTGACACATGACATCAGCAAAGTCTGCTGAGCCTTTTCCTGCAGCATGTTCCAGCTAAAATCCCCAGGCAGCAGTCATTAGGGTCGGGCTCCCTTTCACTTTGACCTGCTGACAACTGAGATAGCACTTTGTTTAACAGAAGACTGGAAAACTTCTGGTTTTCAGTGATTTTACATAAGATGCTTTCTACTGCACTCATGAGCCCAAGGTTAGGAGGAATTTAAGCTTTTTGAGAACAAATGTGGGGTTTTTTTGTTTTGCCTGTACAGAGCATTAACACGGTGGGGGCCTGACCCTGGCTTCAACTTCCACACATCCCAGTATTGCTAGCAAGGCTTGAGGACACAAAAGCTGATCTGAGTCTTTCCAATCAGCCATTAGCTGTAGAGAAGCACTCCTTACTTGAAGCACAGCTGCTGTAGCACAGGGGGCTCAGGAGAATGGAGCTGCTACACAGAGACCACAGGGTACTTTTGGCTTTTAAGAAGAGCTCCACTGCACCTATCATGTAGTTAATTTAATTGGACCAAAGGAGAGCAGCAGAGGCTTCCATTCTTAGTCTTACTAAAAGAAGGTGGTAGTTGCCAGTATCTTCATTTTATGAAGTACTGCTGATTTCTATAACAAAACAAAATTTTTTCCCTATCTAGCATCGGGTAATTTTTCCCCTGCCTTTACAGAACTTGAATTTGTACTTCTGCATCTGTACCACTCCTTTTTTTTTTTTTCCTTTCTATTAGGAATATAAAGGGACTTCTGTGCAACTTACCAGTTGTGAAAACAAGTTCCGAGATAATTTTCTCATTGCCCTTTCTCTATTGCCGATTTGTCTAGGAAATGGCCAAAAATTTTTGTAGCATTTAGTCATACAAAAAGGTCACTGCTGTGCTTTTGTTTTCTCATATAAGATCTTGGTGCTTGCTTGGTGCTGGTTCTCAGACAGTCGAGTGGACAGATCCATGCCTCTTCAGAGGCAATTAATTTCATGTAACTGTCCCCAGTCTCTGAGCTGATGAAGCCAATGAGGTGTATTGAGATACGGGCTATGATGCCCATAGAGTCAAAAAATTACTCAGATTTGTCAAATCTGTGGAGATGAGGCCCACAAGGGTTGAGAAGTATCTGTGATCAGAACTTCTTTCTGTGTGTGGAGGAGCAGAGACTACCATCTTGATCACCACAGCAGGTTAAAGGTACCTCTGTGGTTTCTAAATGCTTTCCTGGAGGCCTTCTGTGGTCACAATTTCATTTTTCTCAAGGCTGATTCTGCTGACTCAGGAAAGTGATTTTGACACTGTTTCTGAAGCTCATACTAAGCAATCCTGTGAAGGAAGAATGAAGTCAGGGAGATGCTCAAAACACAGGTCTGCTTAGCAGGAACAGTGCCTTTGCTGCTGGCACCAAGCAACTGGCTTAGTATTTCTGGTCCTAATGCTTATTTGGAGGAATATTTTGCCTGCTTCACTGCTCCATCAGTGACTGGTGCTGCTGGCATGGCTCTGGGCTATTTAAAAGGCCTCGGGAAATGGCTGTAAAACAAGTGGCAGCCAATTAGTATAATTCACATAATGGTGCCTGAGTTAACACTGACAATTAGAATCTGAAGCTGTTTTCGACAAAGGAGTTCTTGAAGCACATCCAGAAAGTGTTAACATGCTGCATGCAGGTGGTGAGAAGGTCACTGGGACAGAGATAATGAGCAACTGGGAAAAAAAATTCACATGGGAACTTTTATCTGCTCTAATTCTACCACCATTTCAGCTTTGTTCTGAGAATTGCTTTGCTGTAGAAGCTAATCAAGCTTTTCAAATACCTTTAAACTCCAAAGTGTAGAAGAACATGCATTTATCATCGATTTAGCCTGCTTGGTTTGTGCCTCCCCCACCCAACTGTCCTCCTTTAAACAGCTCCTCTGTGAAAGTCTTCTGTAAGTTGCACAGGCTCAACTAGTCCCTTAGGTAGATTTCCCCTGTGAAAGATGCTAGAAAGAGATGGAGTCAAAATAAGAGATTAACTTGAATAATCTGATTAGGCAGCGGCTTTTGTTTTCTGAGCTCCATGGGCTCAGCTAAGTAGCCCCATCGACATGGCAAGAGCATAGAGGAAGTGCTCAAGAAGAGGCCACTGGTTTTGACCATGCTTCAGTAATAGTTTTGCAGTCCTGCCAAGGCATGGACAAAAATTGCTCCCTACTTTATCTATATTCTCATTTCTTATTGTTGTTGACTGATGAGCTGAGTAGATGTACATAAGAGGGGATGGTGGGCCCCAGTGCTGTTGTTTACATGGCAATTCAAAATGGCAATCCTGCTTTTCCAAGCCAAAGCTTAATTTATACTGGCCTTACTAATGATGCTGATGAAAGGCAAAGCCAGTGTTTCTCATACACTTGAAAGCTGATCTTCCATTCAGAGAAGAGGAAACTGATCTTGTGCACCCCATTTCAGCACTACATGTCTTGGGAAATGCAAGTTTGCCTACCTTTTATGTGACATCTGAGCTTATCCCCCTTCCATCCACCACTCAGCCCTGCACACAATCTGCTGCACTGAGCAAGGTCAGATGAAAGTCTCTGTCTCAAGGAAGCACAGGGATGGTGGGAAAACATGAGTGTGTCAACAGGGAAAGATATAACAAGTGAGGAACAATAAAAAAAAAGTTCTGATATGTCCAAGGAGGAGGATAAATATGACAGATAAAAACACTAAACTGTACTTGATGCTATTCCTTTGACGGAGGAAAGACAAATCTTTAAGACAGCTGCATATCCTTTTTGGTGGATTAACACCATTTCAGTTTGTGTACTGCATCCAAATATTTCAGATTGAACACTCCAGATCCAGGGCTCTGTATATTTTTTCAAGTGCTTACAATTAGATTATAACCATCTCTGCTGACTGCCTTCACTGAAAATCAGGCAGTCATGGAGCAGCTGTTTCCAACACATCTGGAAATATCACCAGAGCCAAGAAATTAAATCTTCATGGCCTTTTTGAGGGGTCCAAGAATGCTAGTGCAGACAGCCTGCCTACTTTCCATTGAATACCTTGGCCAGTTACTCAGAACTGGATGTGCCATACAGGCCTGCAAAGAAAGAGGAAAGGGAGGTAGTTCCATCTGTGAGAGGAGGTGGTACTTATTAGTAACACATCACAGCCAACAACCTTACATCAACTCAGAGCTGTCTTAAAACTTCATGGCAGAGGTACTGCTGGGAGTAGAACCCCAACAGGACAGAGGTCAGGGCAAACTGCAAAGCCTGCCTGAAACACGGGGCAAATGCTTGGGGGTAGTAGAGCTGTGTGAAGTTCCTCATGTTAATGGTACTGCCCCACTTGACATTATCAAGCAAAATGCATCTAAGAGTGCTTAAACTATGTTGACACAAGTCAAAGACACTCCTTGGCTGCCCTAAGACTCCTCCTAAGTTACACACAGAGGCACTTTATGGTGCTGGTTGGCACCTACAGTCTTACATTCTTTGGCTTGTAACAGACCCCCAGAGATGGGCACTGCTTCCCTCATGGCACAGGCATGACCCCACTTGGAGTCACTGGGCACATTATTTTTTTAAATTATATTTTTCTCTTCAAGATCTCAGAGGACTCAGAGGAACCATGTTCTTTGCAGTTGTTTTGGAGGGGTTTTTTTGTGGTGGTGGTTTTGAGGCAGCAGGGGAGGAAGTGTTTTACCTATTAAGCTACTGCTATGCTGTGTTGTGTCCCTGAGGAAGTTTGCACAGAGTGAGAAGGCACAAAGCTACATGCAAAGATGAGCATTGTAGCTCAAAACCTGTGACATTTTGTCAACTTGTATTTTAGATAGCTTTTCTTACCAGGTGGTCTAAAGATCCATCACTTTAAGGCACCTGCAGGTGTCAGCTAAGAAAAGCCAGGCCACTGTCTTTACACTAATGGGATCTGCACCTCCATGGAAAGTCTTTTGGGACCCCACAAGTGTAAAAATGTTTGGCAAAAACCGCTCTGGATTACTCACTCCTTTTGAGTCTTGTTCAGGGTTTATTTTTAATGGCAGCTAGCTGGCTGCAGCAGTACACAGAGCACGTTTGTGGGGAAATCAGTGTCAAGAGATGAAGGTACAAGCCCCTCATTCACAGGAAGAGCACCTCAGTGCCAAGAGCAGAACTCTCCTGACTTTCTGTCTGTTCAGGTGACTAGGCCGTATAAAGAGCTTCTATCTGAGCCACTGTTACTGGAAAATTTCTCACTAGCAGTGTTAATAATGCATAAGCCTCTCATTTCTCAAACTTGGGACAGAGGAATCCTGTGCTGCATGATTTTCCATGTTATTTTGATTTCCTGCACACTTACTTTTCAAATTCAGTTCTTATTTCTTATCACCTAGAGTGTGCTTGAAGATATAGAAAAATTGTTTGTTGATTTGCTATTCTTGCCCTTCTTTCTCCACAGAATCTTATGGCAAGAGCCCTCTATGACAATGTCCCTGAGTGTGCAGAAGAGTTGGCCTTCCGCAAGGGAGACATCCTGACGGTGATAGAACAGAACACCGAGGGCCTGGAAGGATGGTGGCTCTGCTCCTTACACGGCCGGCAAGGCATCGTCCCAGGCAACCGTGTGAAACTCCTGATAGGTCCCGTGGTACAGGACTGTCCCTCTGGCCAGGATATGCCCAGCTCAGGATTGATGAATCAGCCCTTCAGCCACCAGAAGATCTACCAAGTGCCAAGCTCACAGGCCTCAGCACGGGACCCTGTCTACCAAGTGCCACCTTCCCACCAGAATCAGGGAATTTACCAGATACCCACTGGTCATGGTCTGGTGGGACAAGATATTTACCAGGTGCCACCCTCCGTGCAGAGGTGTATTGATGGTCCAGCTGTGATTAACAAGGTGTGTGCATTTGCTCTTACTTCATAGCTCCAAAGCAGCTCACTTGTGCTGAGAGAAGTACGTGGTCTCAGGTTCCTCCCAGGCTGGAGCGCATTTGGCCTGTGGCGTTCTTGCATTGTGTGTTCAAAAGAGCTGCTGCAGCAAGATGAACTCTCCCACTTATTAATGAACAGTTACATCATCTGCCCAAGTAATTTTTGTTTAATTAAAAATTATATACTGGCTTGATGGAGAAGTCACAGTGGGTCTAAACTACAAAGAGGAATCAATGATTGATGAGACAAGGGCCGTATTTCTAAGAGTGAGGGAGCAAGAGGATGGTGATAATGAGGGATGTTTTAATACTGAACCTAAATCTTTTAAGAGTGCACTTGATGTTTATCTACAGTTAAATTTCTTGGTTGAAAGTGAGAGCTGCTGCAGCTCCATGATGCAGCCATTACTGCAGCAGCTGACAGCTCCCAAGGCTCCAGTGAGAAGCATTGCATTGTGTGGGTCCCCCCTTATTCCTGCTGCCCTTCTTAAGTTCTCCCCATCTTCTGCCACTCCCTCATTTTACCTTCACAGGATACCTCTCAGGTATCCTGGTACACACAGTGCCAGGTACCCTGGTGACTGAAAAGGGTTAAGGAAGATACCCAAGGAAGGAAGGAAATTCTTTTGGCCTTCCTGGCCCCTTATTACAAAGCCGAAAAGAATTTCTTTCAGTCCCTTCATTCCCAGTTCAACAGTTCCAGATATCAGCATCCTCCTTACCTTTAGAGCTTAAAGCATAGCATTAATATCCAATTTATGTAAGCAGGTGATGTTTCTGTCAGGAAGTTCTTTACTGGTTTAAACTTTCATCTCCTTATTTAGGTTGGCAAGACCGTCTGTTTTGTGTTTTTCCCCCACATCACCCACAAGACAGCCTTTTTCATATCAGGCCTTTGGAAGACATCTTCTAATGCTTTTATTTCCTTGTTATAATTTCATTTTCTTTGATAAGAATAAATGGACTTCTTGCCTTCTGAGCAAGAGAGAAAGATCTGTGAAACCATTCCAAGTCAATTTATAAAGAGGTTTGCTTGCTCAGCTTTTCCACAGTTATGCTTTATAGGCTGTGCAGGAAGATAGTATGAGAAAATTGCACTTGCTGCACAGGCAGAGATAGGAGCTTTGTTGGAGCAATTACATGGGTTTTCTTGATAACTCTAATGTCTTTTCTCTCTTTTTCTCCTTTCCCTATAGACTACATACAGTGCAATCTTTTCCAGGGGCAGTACTGTTTGTACACAGTAGATACCCTCCGAGGTAGTTAGTGAGCACCTGGTAAATATAGCCTGTTGATGGGGCAGCAATCCCACAAAGAGATCTCATTTTCGGCTATGGCCGTAGGAAATGTCTTACAGCACTGTCCAGAGATGCCTCAGCTATCCAGCCTGGGCGCAGGAGATGTACCATACAGCAGCTCTGCACGAAGGTCTGCTGGAAAGCCCAAGGTATTAGTTTGGAATGAGCACTATGTTACCTTCATTTTAGGACCTGACTTACCTAAATGACTATTAGGATAGTTTGCTTAGCATAATGAATGTGTGTTTCTACTCTACACAGAAAGAGTTTTCCAACTGATAAGAAGTTTCTTCTCCCTCCTCCCACCCTCTCCAGCTCCAGTGAAACTAACAGGACATTCTGCATAAATCAGTTTGCTGCTAGGACTGTGTTAAAACCCTTGAAACACCAAGAGACTGAAATCTTTGTTTTAGTTTAAGTGCAAAGTTCCTGTTGAGGTGCAAAAATCAGAAGCGGTACAGCACCTGTTTTGTCCAAGTTTTTGCCTTGAAATTTTTTCAGCAACCTTGATTATGAATTTTTCTGAATTCAAGTCACCTTTAGAAAATTGAGATTATCTATTTCTCGAGTTGTGACTTGTTTTCATTTAATTCCTCTCAACCCATGAAAGGCCAGCTATGCTGCTAACTGGAAAATAACTAAACATGCATGTTTATAAAGCATTTCACCCTCAATCAAAGTAAATGCCAACCTGCTTAGCACTAGCCAATATTTGCTACTTGCTTTAGTCCTGACTTGAATTTATTTAGCCTAAGAATCCTTAGTCTCAGTACTCAATGTGTTGTATTAGTGGCAGGCAAACCTCACGGCAGAGTCCTGCTTTGATCAGAGGTAGGCATATCCCTTGCTCCTTGGAATTGCTCAGTTCTGCACTAAAAGGAGCCTATTGGGATTGAAACCGTGGCAGGCAAGAGACAATTTATTAGTGAGGGAAGTGTCTGATGTAAAACTACTCCATTCTTTATCCCGATCTTGCTAAACTGCATTTTTACAGCTACCGCTGCAACTCTCTGCTAATGCCTTTGTGAAAGAAAAGCCTAATTACAGGGAAGCACTTTAGCACTTGTCTCCTTTGTATGAAGGAACAGTCTGTCCTCCAAATCCACCTCCTCTAGGGATCAGTAAAAACAATCCTTAATATTAAGAAAAGCTGGGCATCTTGAAGATTTGATTTGGGGTCTCTTTGCTATGTCTTCCAAAATGAATAATCTCTTTTCTTAGACTTGTGACACCTGCTTCAAAGGCTTAAATGAGCCACTCTGCCTCCTTACATCACCAGAATCAGCTGGTTAGCAAGCTGCGTATTTTGGTAGTCTTAAGGATGCCGAAGGGTTTTGCTACAAGTTCTTGCTGTATGCAGCCTTCTCCCTTCCCGTAGCAGGAGCTAGAGAAGAAAACTGTGTCCTCTAGACGCCACTCTAAGCGGGACCAGCAGCAGTTTCTGTGCTATCCCTTTCTGCACGTGTCTCCTTGTTTCCCTTGTGCAAACGTGTGGCTTGGCTGCAATACAGGAGCTGCTGTCAGGCAGGAATTGTCTAGCCTCGAGCAGCAGTAAATCAACAAGCAGGCATGTTATTAAGCTGTGCTGAGGTAACGCATCTCCTTAGCCAGCAAGGCAAATCGAGTCAAAAAGGAGTCCTGGGGCAGATAATTACAGTGATTAATTGATTCTGGCCAAACCGGTTGCTGACAACAGAGCTGTATTGGCTCCTTCTTTCAAATAAAAATAGCACCTTCTAGAACTCACTCTACCAATGATAGAGATAACAAGAGGTGGTTTAAAATTAGCCTTGGTTAGCCCCAAGCTGTTGTAGCTCTGCTGCAAGTTCAGTCACAAAACAGTTCCACCCCAAAGTGCGGAGAGCGTCTGATGAGCGTAAAGAGGTGAAAGCTGTATCTTAGAATTCATTCCCTCTTTCTGTGCTCTGCCTTGGAACTTACCCTCTTTTGCTGCAGCCAGCAAAGAGAAGGAGCCTTCAGACAAATCTGACGTTCAGGAAACCTGGATTTTATCCTTGTCACAGAATTCTGCATGGTCTTGAGTGGTGCTTTTGCATCTCATCTGCAAAATATGTGGGTTAATTATGAGGGAATTCATTCTGTACAGATTGCTTTGAGAATATCCTTTGGGGAAGGTGCTGTCAAAGCACAAAGACTCTTTTGCATCTGTGATTAATCATTAGTTCACACCTAAGCTTTAAAGCAGGGAAAGCTACACATGGAAAAGAAGTCACTGCCATAATTTAAACACTCATTTTCTGATTCAGTGTTTCCCCTAGCTGATCTGTTGTACTATCCCTGCCATCCTGAAAATAGCATTGGCCAAAAAATTTGAGGGAATTATTTCCTTGTTGGAAAACAGCTTTCTGTAGGAACCAGTAGCTCTCAGGAGAACTGTTGATCAAGGAGAATCTGCACAAATCAGAATGAGACTGATGTTCGACCGGGGAAGAGACTGCACTGTGGGAGTTACAGGCCCTGAACTACTGCTCCCACAAGGCACAGACCAACTCAGGCAAATAGAGATTTATGCCAGCTTGGAACACATCAGCTTTTTTGTTTGTTGGTCTGTTTGAACTGGAACACTGCGGTTCAGCAAACACTCAGATTTATCCACCTTTTAAAAGTGGATAGAGCGGAATAGGGAAGGAACTCATCTTCATCCCTAGCCTATTTCCAAGTATAAACATGTCCTTGACAAATCAAGAGTTTCACACCCTGCCATCCTGCTATCTCTGCCTTTTTCAAGAGGTCACTGCCTTCAGCAGGAGGTTAGGGTAAACCATGGCTATGGGAACGGTCCTTGTTCCCTGGTTTGTATTTATGTTAGAGACATGCTGGTTCCCACCACCCCACAAGCAGCACCACCCTGACAATTCTGGCACGGACTTCAGTAGCAGGAGCCAGTTAGCCACATTATGACATTTTTCCTCCCAATTACACAAGTACTGTCCTAGTTGGGAAGAAACAAATGGCTGCTTATAATGTTTGTTGCAGAAATAAGCCTGCCTTTACGTTATTGTCTTCTTTTCCTTGCCTATTTTCACATTTCTGAAGTAAGAAGAGACAGACATTAAGCACAGTAGAGTTGTGTGACAGATTATTTCATTATCAGAAAGAATGGGAGCATATCTAGTGTTTTGCAGTTTGTTGGTAAAATGTATTTACATTCCAAGATAATGTCCCCATTTACCCTCAGGCCTGAAATACCAGTTTCCTGTGATGGGGTTTCCATAAATGGCCCAAACAGTGATCGTACAGTCCCTCTTTTCTTCTGCTTTCACATTACAAATTCTGCTTTGGGGATTTGTATCCCTTATAACAAAATATTGCTTCAGTGTTAAAAAGTGCTGAACACACAGGAAGTTTGTTGAGTGCAGCAGGAGTGGTAACACATACCTCAACATTCAGAGCTGCCTTTCACAAAGCATGCGCTAAAGGATGAAAATACCTCAAATCAAACGCAAGCTCAGTGGTTAAAACAGCACACAGCCTTTTCCTTAGGCTCGGGAGTCTCACTTGTAACTTTCCATGTGACGTTAATAGGAGAACAACCATGTTACTGATAGAAAGTCCATGCAGTTAATTCCTCATCCACAAGGCAGAGTAAACAGCAGTTAGTCACTCATGTGATTTGTAGAGAAGTATTTCAAGAAAAAGACTGCATTTTATTAGGCTGAGCAAATATATGAGCTCAACATTACTCCCTGTTCCTCCCTGAGCACAGGGCTCTTTTTCATCAGTTCTATTTGTAGACCAGATACATGCATTTTTCCCCTGGAGTATCAGAAAAAAAGGCCAGTTCTGCAATCTAATCCAATAACCAAGGTCTCCAGGGACACAAATCTGTCTGCACAAGGGCAGGATCAAACCTTTGCTAAAAATAGTATAACAATAGTAATAGTAATTATAATAATAAAAGAAAAATGCAAGTTTATGGGTTCTTTCTTGGTCGTTAGAAACCTAACTGAACCTTTGGTTATGTCTGAAACAAACCACCAAATTTGGGTAATCTAAATTGCCCTAAGTACTAAAAACTAAGCACAGCAGCAGAGCATTTTAGAAAAAAAATTCCACATGAGTGGAAAACTGATTATTCAGAAAGTAAATCGCATCATGAGGAGGAAGTGTGGTTTCTAGAGATAGGAAATGGGTAGATGAAGACAAGTTGCTGACCATCAGAAAACACAGTTCTAGTGAAATCTAAAGTCTTGGCAGGCATTCTATGATTTTTTAGATGTTTTGATTTGGAGGACAACTAATTAGCATCAGAATATCATCATTCCATATGTTTGCATGAAACATTTCAATTTTTCTTTTTTATAAGCAGTGGCAGTATTGCATCTTTTTTTTTTTTTTTTTTAAACACAAATCTAAATTAATCTTTCTCCCCAAACAGACTGTTAGAATGGGAGCAAAGTGAAATTAATGTAGTTAATTTCCTAGGAGACAGAAACCTTCCATAAAACAGTCCATCCTTAATCCTTAAAAGACAGTAATATATTCCCATTGGTTCTTATCATCACAACTTTTACATATGCACAATCAGTCATGACTGAGGTCTGGAATAATTATTATACAGATGCAACAAACAATTAAGGATGGAGTTTATATCTGTTTAAAAAGTATCTGTGCCTTCTATAAACTTGCCAAAGCAAGCTGTGTTAATCTAAACACCAGTTAGTAGGAGCACTTGTCTGTACAGCTGCCCTGAGATACCCATACAGAAATGGAGCCAAAGTACAGCTTGGGAGCCAGAGAACCTCTACAAATCTAATCAAATCAAATTGAGCTTCTTCCTCATGGAAGGTTTTATTTGCCTCTCTCTCTCAGAGCAGCATAGTTCCCAACTTAAATGATTATGGGGCACTTCCATTGTTTCTGCCCAAGTGTACATCTGAGAACACTCTTGTGGAATTGAAACTTTTTGGCAATGCTTTGTCTCAACCATTTTTTTGCCCACTGGGAAATGCCAATTCACAAAACTGAAATTGTTGACAGGGAATGATCCGTTCTGAGAAATGGCTTAAAGGAAGGGAAACAAGAAGTCATGGAAATACCCTGTTACAACAATTCCCAAATGAAGCTCCCCCCGCAAACTTTCCATCTAGAAGTTCAATATAGTAGGAAAGAAATAACAGAAATAAGATGAAGCACCTTAAAAGAACTAAAATTATTTGTATGGACTGAACCAAACTGGGGTTTTTTTGTGAGCCTTTAGGATTTCATGTCATTCACAACAAGACACTCTCTGCCCTACCTGTCTTAACACCTTTTCCTTTTTCTTTCTTTCCTCTCGTCCTCCAAACTTGCCCTAAATTTGGGCTTCTGTCTTTGAGAAGAGACAGTCATAGTACTACCAACACACAAAACAAGCACTGGTTTGCAAATGGTTGTTCATGTGACAACCTTTTTGAGGTGGGGAGACTCGACAGACTGGGCTGGCCAAAGCAAGATACTCTTTTTTATCGTGGACGAGAAACCCGAATGCTGAGGTGCTGAGTTTTGCCACATGCTTTTCATTTATCAAAACTGCAGCTCAGATTTAATCACAGGTTTCCAGAGAATGCTTTAGCAGATACACGTATTTCTTCACTAAAACTTACCACACAATAATTGGGGGGGGGTTCTTTCTCTGTAAGACCCATCCATAGACATTATTTCAGAGTTCATGCCTGTTCTATCACCAGTCCCGTAACACGTCAGCTTTTTAGCTCTGTAGGCCAATGCATGCAAAAATGATGGTGTCTCTGTCTGCCTAAATATGAGTAATTGTCATGGAGATGACACTGGCAAAACTCTTATCAAGAGTTTCACACCCCTCTTAAAAATGCTGATAATTTAATAGTAATGGTATGATTTGCTCATCTCTCTTATTATCTTCCTCTCCTCTCAAAAATGGGACATTTTCAGAAGTGTTGGTTTGAGTCTCTTTAATTACATTTTGTAAGCAAGAATGACTCGTACCAGAATCTTGGAAATACCCCTTCCCAGTCAGCTTTGCAATTCAAGGCCAGCCAGCACCAAGCCTGTTCCACTGAAGCAAGCAGAAATGTTGCTCATAACACAACTGGCAGAAAGCCCTAGAGCTGATGTGAGAGAGAGCAGGATCATGTCACGAAAACATCATAAAATAAAAAAAGTCCAGTCAAATCTTGCCAGTGACAAAATTGTTGAGCATTTTTTTGTGCTTTGTACAGCTCATTCAGTAAGATCTGGAGATACAGATCTTTTTATCTGCATTTAGTTTGCAATCATGAACATCAGTGAGAAAAAGGTTCAACACTATCGTCTAAAGCTACAGCTAATGCAAGTTCAGCACTATTCCACCACACTTCATACAGCCCTGTCATTTTATACTAATCAGAGCTTAGGACATTTATGTAATGCCACATATATATTTTTTTTTAATTGTTTGGAAAGAATAAACCTGCACTTCAGATTTAGGAAAAATACAAAACTGAAAAATAGTGTAATGACCCTGCTTTTGTGTACTGATTAATGGAAGAGGTCACACCAGAAGGTAAGAAGTCAGGATTAGTTGCAAAGCAGTTGGTTATACCCTTTTCATCAGCAGTGAAGGTTTGAATCCAGACCAGCTTGTGATATCACATTTTTTATCGTAGATTTGTTTCACAACTTCTGCTCTATATCTTCAAGACTTAAAACCCAAAACTTGTGTAAGTCTTGTTGAAATAATACAACCTCAAAATTGTAACACCCATTTTCATTACTTACTGTTGTTTACATGACAATACCACAGGGGCATTTTTTAAAACTGGGCATCTACTGCTGAGGCACTTCATAGACACGTTTAGAAGTTTCTGTTTAAATGCCCGAGCCTGCAGAGTTAAGCATTTTTAACTTAACACACCATGAGTAAATGATATCTGGACCTGCTTTAGATTTTGAGAGCACTTACAGCAGAATCTTCATAGGGTGTAGGTCTTGGACAGCAAATGGACATAAAGTGTAGGAGAAAAGAAGCAAGTTTTTTGAAGATGAAAGCAGCATCACGAAATAAATCAGTTCTGTATCAGGGTAGTATTTGTCATGTGTTCTTACCTTCACACCTCTGAATATTCTAAGAAATCTCACTTGTGAACACCCACTCAGAGACAGGCAGAGGTGTCACAATGTGCCTTGATGCTGCATTTCTTTCTGCTGTGTGCTCGAGCTGATAACTCACTCAGCCCACAAAATCAATACCGTCATTTCTGTCGATTTCCTCTTGCCTGGCAGAGACATTTGGGCCATAGGACTAGAAACAACTCACAGTTGCAGCTACAAGTCCAGTGCACCAGAAGAAATGCCTCTACAGGCTTCCTCCCCTCTCTTCCAGCTTGTGAGACTTGATCAAAGCTCTCCAACAGTTCAGTCTTGGCAGAAAATACTGCACCAGAACATTTTATAGTGGCCCAATGTTCATACATTATTTGGATTAAAATAAAGTGTTATGAGTTCGTAATCTAAGAACTATAGCAACTTACAAACCCAAACATTGGTAAGAGTGACAATCCTTAGCACATGTGAAACTCCAACCTTTACTCACTGGCAGCGGGGAAATACACTGTATGTTATTGTATACAGCAAATAAATAAGTAAAAACATGATTGCTTGTTTTTTTCAGAGCAGGCAACAGAAAGGGATACAGTAGGTATTACTGTCTGGAGATTCATTGTCAGTCACTGAAAATCCTGATGCAGCTTGCAGAAGACATGAGTGGAAACACTATGAGCTTTCTGTAAAAATGACAGAGTTTAAGCCAGCTAGCCAAATACCCAAATTACCTTAGAGACTGTGTTTTTTAACCTAGCCTTCCTGCAGTTCAACTTAGCCACTGAACCTTTCCCAAGGGAAAAAAACCCAAAACTTTTAAGGAGACACACGTGGCTTCCTAAGTACATGCAGCAGAACAAAGAGAAGGGCCAAGAGGTGGTTCACTGCCTGATCTGACATCATTTAATGGCTCTTGCCACTGCCTTGCAAAAGGCTAGGAGTTAAAGAGAGTCGGGATTTTTTTCTCCTTAATTCTCTGATAATATTTCCCCATATTCTCTTTGTCTATTTTCTGCTTGTTACAAGCCTAAGAGAGCCCAGGTGGCTGTTACATATCCACTTAAGAGGCTCAGGAACAGAATTTCAACCATTAGAGTTTCATATTAAATTTACAGATATAATTTACAACAGAAAACAAAAGTGGTTTTTTCTTCTTTCTCATTTCCTTACACTTTGATTCATTTTTCTCATATCCAGGCTTTGTGCCAGCCCCATTTCATGTACCACCACTTGGCCTCCTCCAGGGCAGAACTCTTCCCAGGGTAAGCAGTTGATGGTAGTAGCTCATCAGCTGCTGAGAGTTACCCGCGAGGTGAAGAGGAGGGCATTGTGGGGGAAAATACGTTTTAGTACAGTTCTTCATCTCGATTTAAAATACATGCCTCTTTTTTCCCACCTTCAAAAAGCACTGATCTATTTAAAAAGCAGTCAGTGGGCTCTCGGGTTGAGAGGCCGTACTGGGAAATAACAGGCTACCCTTTTCAGCCCCTCTCTCTGCCTGTGGTTTGGGTGGGGCAAGGTGTTGCAGAGGTACAACATACCTCTGATCAGTTCTCTCACCTGTAAAACTCACTTGTTTCCCATCATTCTGCATATCAGGAACTGGAGTTCATGAGAAAAGGCCAAATTCTGCCCTCCACGGTACTGCTATAAATTCAGAGTAATTTCGTTTGCTTCAGTAGGTTTATTTGCTCTTTGTCCTTGTGAAACAGTGTAAACTACAGTGTTGTGTATTGGCTGTAAGCACGAGAATGGTCTTCTTGTTGCCGTAGTTAGGAATGTTCTCTGTTGCAGCCTAACATGCATTTTAATCCTGGAAGAAATAGAATGTTGGTTTTTCCCCCCCTATATTTAGGGAAGAGGGATTTAATGAACCGCAGGACTGGATATTTTGTAAAGTACATGCACATTCAGCTCTTTTTTCTTGGTTAGGGACATGCCATTG
Organism: Corvus cornix cornix; assembly: GCF_000738735.6. Classification (NCBI taxonomy): domain Eukaryota; kingdom Metazoa; phylum Chordata; class Aves; order Passeriformes; family Corvidae; genus Corvus; species Corvus cornix. Next base: position 65,579,656 of record NC_046333.1, read on the forward strand.
GCATGGAAAAGGCCCAAGTAATTGCTTTTGGAAGAGCGTGGTCTTCAGCAGGAACAGAACAAACTTTCTGCTCAGCTGCCTTTGTTTTGCAGTACTGAAAGTTTGAAGGCTCATTACATGTTTCACCAGAGCCAAAGCTGGTCCCTGTTAGTTGCTCTGCATGGATTAAGTGGTTAACAATGTTTTGAGAATGCTGGGCTAGATAGTTTGTGGGAACACCATCTGTTTCCTTTAACACGTAAACAAGGAAAATTGCTGGTTTGAAATGCAGGGGTTTTTTTTATACTTGGATGACCACAGGCATTCTTAAAAGAGAAGAGGTAAAAGGAAAAATAATCCTCGTGAGGTATAAAGTTCAATGACATTTGTTAGAAAATAAATTCTTGAGTGCCAGACAGGGCTGCTATCCCTGTTCTAGAAGTGGGAAAGGGGGAACATTTCCTTTACAGTCATCTCCTTCCTTCTGAAGTCATCTTCGAAAGTAAACTACCGTCAAAAATAAAACCATAAAAAATTGTTCAACAATGCATTGGGAGGGCTGAGCTTCCCATTCAGAAGCATCAAGTTAATTTAATATATTTATGGGTGAATATCCAAAATCAAAAGTTACTTCTGACTGGGTTTGGTATCTTTCTTTCTTCATCTGCCCAGCTACCCCTCTCTTCCTCATACAGAAGAAGCAGGACAATGCCATGTCCTGATGTCCCATGTGAGGTCATGAGAGTAAGAACAAATGCCCCACATTTGCCTTAGTCAAGTAGTGTGGGCATTCTTTTAACTACTGTAACAAAATGTTTACTCAAGCTTTGGCGACGAGCTGCTTCTGTTCTGAATTGACCAGGAATAAGCAGTCCAGAGGCATATTTAGCTTAATGAAAAGTGTTGGAAGGAAAGAGGAGTGGAGGTACAACAGGAAACATTCTTGTACTCGGTACAGACCAGATTATCATCTGCAGGGGATTTCGTTGTGAAATTGCTCATAACGTGTTGTTACTGGATAATAATCCTCCACACACGAAAATATACCTGAGTCACTGGGAGAAAAAAGCTGTCTTTCATGTTATCAGCAAACCTTGGTTGTCGCTGGGTTTCTTAAAGTCTTACTTTCTGCCTCTCATATAACTCTTTTAAAAGCCTAAAGAGGAGCAGACATAAAAGCATTTGATGCATTTTTATTTGGAAAATAAATGCTACCTTAAGTAGAGTGCACTGCTAAACACAGCCCTGCAGACGTCTCAGGTCTTCTGTCCACGGTTGCACTTGCAGGCAGACTTCACTCATGAATACCCAGAATCAAGCATTTTGTGCTTTAACCTCTCACTTTCTTTGACAAAAGCTAGACACACCCAGAGCAGGGTTTTGTTTCAACCAAATAAAGGCGTTACCCTGCTTGACCACTGCTTTGGGTCTGGGAAAGCGCAAAAGTGTCTAGATGATACAAAAAGTCCTGCAGTGCTGAGTGAAACTGGCTTCCTTCATGTGGCCCATCTAGCTTTACTGTAGCTTTTTAGGATTGTATCACAGCGTAATAAATAAAACCAGTGGCCTTGTAGTACTGTAAATCTTCCATACAGCGTCTGGTATGTCAGGATTTTTTGAAAAATGGGAAAGGCCTCTAAAGATGAGCTACAAGAGTAACTGCAGTTGCATGAAACTCCTGTATGCAGAGTGGGGGAGACTCTCTCTGCAAGTACTGGGTATGAGCAAGCTTCTCTTCCATGTAAGTTCCAGGCTCCATGGTGTGAGGATATCATCTGCTCTGTGACCAGGGCTTCTTGTTACAAAGCAAAATACCATGTTTACCTGTAAGAAGAGCAAGTGGGTTTACTTGTGTGTGCTTAGGGACATGGCTTAGTGGTGGACTTGGCAGTGCTGGGTTTATGGTTGGACCAAATGATCTTAAAGGTCTTTTCCAACCTTCTGTGATTCTATGCCTTATTACCTGTGCTGCTTGGATCAACGCTCTTTTTTATATTAGAGGCCTGTGACTTTGCTCATGGAGATTAATTCTCTGAGCAAGAAGGGAGTGGTGGTGTCTTCAGTCCTGAAGGAGTTTACTCATTCAGCTTCTGGTGTAGAACAAAACTGAGCAAGGGGTTATAAAAATTTCACACTGAGCGACCACTATCTGCCTTTTTGGAGTCTGACACAGCCTGAGTCCTGCTTTGTCCATCTAGGCAACAAGCAGCAGGTGAAGCAGAGTCAAACTGCAGCAGCACATCATTCCTCCTGCTTCCAGCGCTGCATGGGGCCGCTGGCTGCCCACCATGAACACCCTGCTGTTTCTTTTCTCTGGGATGGTCAAGTAGTTTCCCAGCATATTAGCAAGCAGCCTAATGCCACAATGTTCACAAAAGCAGAAGGGCTGGTGGAGATGGGCTCCAGGAAACAGCCCTTTGTTTTTACTGTACATTGTCAGTTCTCCCAGAGGATCCCTTTAAAACACCAAATGACTCATTGAGGCAACTCCATGGTTGTAATTTTGGAGCCCTTGAAAGGAACCTCTGAGTAAACATTGCTTAAAACCAAATATTTCTGTTCTTCATTTGGGTAGAAAGCATTTGACTGGCAGCACACAGCTGGGAAAAGGATGCAAAATACACATGGCAAACTATTCTAGTCTGATCACTAGCCCTCACTGGCAGAAAAAGCATGAAGAAGTGATGTTGATACAAGTTAGAATTTTCTCTGGCAAACAGAATAATCCCAGTATTACATGAGAGTGGCCTGGGAGAGATACTGTCTGGAGTGACCCATTATGGGAAGCTTCCAATTACTTCAGAAAGAACTTCCTTGAAAGTTTTACCTGTAGATACCTTTTGCAATGCAGTAGGTGACTCTGTGGAACAGGAATGGCCTGTCATTAATGTATTTTTTTTAGATTCTTTTTAAAAAAAACTCATATGTACATAAGGCCTATTAGCCTCACACCCAACGGAGCGGGAGTTCTCTCATACGCAGCGCTCTGGAGACTGTATCGCTTCCAGTTCCTGTCTTCAGATGCTAATTCAAAGAAAAGCAGTTGCAAAACCCATGGTCTTCCCCGTCTGCCAGGCGTGACTTCCTCCTTCCCCCAAGGCCCATGCAGTCAGGGCAGGGTAATCCAGTGATTATTTCATGGTACAGGGGCAGAGACTACACAGCCAAATCTGGAAAAGTGAAAAGAAGGAAAGCCTGTGTTGTTAACATAGCAGAGAAGAGCTACGGGGTTGGCATGAGGGACTTTTCCCTGAAGACCTCTGTCAGGAAAAACTCACTGTGAAATCTGGCCAGGATGCAAGGATTCCTTTCAGCAAAATCTGCCACAGGATCCTTACTGACCATTTGAGCAAGAAATGCTGTTATGTCTTACATCAGTTCTAGGGATGGTTAGGTAGCTCTGGTACAAAATTTTCCCCAGCTGAGTACAAAGCCACATCTTATACGAGCCTATGTAATTTGCCATTTTGTGCCTTTGGGTTGCAGTGTTTAAACGTTTTTCTTAGAGCTAAATAGCACCAGCAGAGGTTAGGATGTCAGCATTTCCACTACAAACCCAGCTCTCTTTTGGGGTTAGGTAACATCTCTTTTATACCACACTGCACTGAAATTCTGCTGTGCAGATGCTGTCCAAGACTTAAGGCATTTCTTTTTCACCAAATTTTATTTGTAGTCATTATGATAGTTAATGGTTTACAAAATGTCAAAAAATGTAAATTCTAAGCTTTCTTGTTTTTCACAGGCTGTGATTGCATGATATACTTCAAGAATGGTTTGACATTTCCCATCTCTTAGAGAAACCAAGCAGAGACAGCATAAATTGAACGTCCTGCTTTGGAAGGCTTAAGCATAGCACTTCTATGTAAAGAATTTCCCTAGCCACAACTCACATTCAGTTCTCCAGGATGCTGTGCTATGGAGCGCAGTAACACAAGGAGTCCTGCTGGAGGTGGGAAATACCTCTACAAGCAAAGGCATAGACTCCCAGAGCCTAAACATAATATTTTAAGCCTCTGACAACGAGTGGGGACACTCACACCTAGCAGGATCAGTGTACACACAGCCCTGATCTCAGCGAGTGGGTGGTGTAGCCATCACCTCATGTGGTCTGTGCTAATGGGAAGTCAGTGGGAAGAAGGGACTGAGCTCTCAGATGGGCTGGAGAATCTGTGCTTGAGAAATAGAAGACAGTGTAGAGCACTAGCAAACAGTCATGTCAGGGCTGGTCTGGAAAGAAAAGATGGTGCATTTGTAGCTACTAACACTCATTTTAGGGTGTTCAGCTCTCAGAAGGGTATGCAGAGTGGTGTTACTAACATTGCCAATGAAGCATGAATGTTAACAGGAGTGGATTGTTTATACCCTGTGCAGTTACAGGAAGAACATTCTAAGATCCTCAGAGACTTAACATTTCCTCTTTTTCTTTCATCCACAGGTAATAACACCAGTCCGGTCAGGACAAGGTTATGTTTATGAATTCCCTTCCAAACACCAGAAGGATGCCTACGATATCCCCCCCATTCGCCCTCTCCAAGGGGTAGGTACCAACAAAAGTGCGAACAGGGCACAAAAGGTGATGAATTTCTACCAGACTTTTATGAGCAAGGCAGGTTCTCTCATTTCAGAGAGAAAATATGTTTTAATTAGATGCCATGGCTTATTCACAGATCACAGACGTATTTCAAAGTTTTATTTGATGTTGACTGAGATTTGGCAGCACACCAAAGGCAAAAGTCCCATTTGTTCTCTCTGTTTTGATCAAAGAGTATATCTAAACAGAAGAAACTTGCTGCCTGGGAACATTTTTTTCCCCGTACTTTGTTGTTGCATAGTTGACAGTAATTCACTCAGTAAGGGTAAAATTATCGCCTAGATGAACAGCTGCTATGCAGGGAGTTGTTTTCACCACCTATTGACTGCACCACGAGCTTGAAATATATGTTTGTTCTGGGGGAAACCCTTAGCAGTCAGTCCCCAGGACCACAGACATGTGGAGTGGATGGTTGCAGGACCTGGAACTCACCCAACCTGGATGTAAGGGTGTGATCAGTTCTGGTCACGTGTGCTCCCCTGTTCACCCCAAGAGGTATCTGTAATAGACTGACCCTGATTTACCTCTCAGGATGGAAGTCAGCTGTGACTTCATTTCTCCAGCCTGCTGTCCACACAATTGCCCAAAGGAGACCTAGCAAAGTGCATTTCCTCCTAACTGTCCAAAATTCTGGGCAAATCTAAGACATTCTCCCATATGAAAAAAACTTGAAGAGCTCTGGTCATGTTCAGACTTTTTGAGAGGAGACACAGAAACTAGGAAAACTCATCTGATAGCAGAGGTTTCCATGAGGTGACTTGTTTCTGTAATCAGTTTATTCTTTCTTCAGATATATGACATTCCCCCCACATCGGTTAAGGGGCCTGCACTTCCAGTTCCCACGGGAGAAGCAAAAGCTTTAGGAGTGTATGACATACCACTTGCCAAAGGGGTAAGTATTACTCTGTTTCCACAAGATCCTGTATTTTCGTGTCTGACCAAAGACATGTTCAAACAAGGGTTCATGTATGATCCTGAAGGAAAAGGAGATTTAGTACTTCAAAGATTTCCTTAGGTTTTTAAACTGTTAAAACTGGTAAAGTGAAGCACTGCATCGAAATTAAGGTTATGAACTATAAACTGGTAATTAGACCTACATTATCTTTGTGGCAGCATGCTGCCTTTTTGGATTTTTCTGCTTATGAGAATTTGCATCAAGATGAGTGATAAAAAGCGAGATATTAAAACTGACTCTCAGTCAAACTCAGGATAGGTAGCTGACTCTTTGAAAGTCAATAGCAGATCTTCCATCCCAGCATTTTATAGGCCATATGGAAGATGTAAAATATTCTGCTATTCTAGTCAAGGGTTTCATGTTTTCGGTTCTGTGATTCAGGTCTATGCTGCACCTCCATCTGCATGCCAAGATGATACAGCCCTGAGGGAAAACTTGCAGGATTTTTCATCTCCAGTGGGCCACAGTGTAAGACAAGAAGGAGTATATGATATTCCTCCTCCCATCACCAAAGCAACTGGAAAAGAACTTAATAGATTTTCTCCTGAGAGCCTGTTATTGCCAGGTGGAATGCCACAGACACAGAGTGTTTATGACATCCCTGTGAACCATCAAAACCAATTTCTTGGACAGCAAATTGCACCTGAAAAAGATGTTTATGATACCCCGAGAGGAACTGCATTCCCAGGACAACAGACAGGACTTAGTGAAAGTCTCATCGCAGAAGGAAGAGAAGGTGTCTATGATGTTCCCCCACAAGTCCTCCAAGACAATAAAGGCTTACAGGATGTGACTGATGGGATGAATAGGTTGTCTTTCTCCAGCACAGGAAGCACGAGGAGTAACATGTCCACATCTTCAACAACATCAAAAGACTCTTCTCATTCATCATCAACTGCACAGGACAAAAGACTAATCCTTGATCCAGACACTGCTATAGAGAGGCTTTATCACCTCCAGCAGATGGTGGAGATAGCTGTCAATCACCTCACAGCCTTCATTACACCAGACTGGCGGTCCTATGGATATATGGAGAAGCACATCAATGAAATTCACGCTGCTGTGGATAAGGTAGAGCAGTCACTGTTGGAGTACCTCCAGTTTGCCAAAGGATCGGCAGCCAATGCTTCGTGCCTGTCCGAGTTCAGCCTCCTCAACAAAATGAGGAGGGAGGTGCAAAGGCTGGAGGACTCTCACCAGATCCTTACCCAAACCAGTCATGACTTGAACAGCTACAGCTGGTCTTTGAATGTCCTGGCTGTCAACAGAGTGCAGAACAAGTGCGATGACCTGGATCGGTTTGTTATGGTGGCAAGGACAGTCCCGGACGATGCCAAGCAGCTGACCACTACTATCAGTGTCAACGCAGAGCTGCTCTTCAAACAGGCTCTGGCCAGCTCCCGTTTCAAAACCGTACCAGAGAATATAATGAACGCTCCTGACTGTGTCTACGACAGTCCTCAGATGCAGCGTCACGGAGAAAAAGCACAGACCCACTGCAGCTCCCTTCCCCTGCTCCTGAGTAAAGGCCAGAACCCTTACAATGCCACCAGTGAAGTCTCGGAAAAGAGCTGGATGGATGACTACGATTATGTTCACCTGCAGGTCGGTAAACCCAACACCTTGTTCTGCACAAGGCCATGTAGGAATTGTCTGTGGCTTTTGTAGAAGCTGCTTGTGGGGAAGTAGCAATTGATTGTCGCGCTAATGCATATTTGAGAGTAATTTCACCAGGGTGATTACTTCCTCTCAAACAGGACTGTTGCATATGTGATAGGGATAGCCTTTTGCTCTGCCACACTATCTTTGCATTTTCTGTACTCTTGGTGGTGCACTACCAGTGAGAAAGGCAATACAAAGCAGCCTCTTTCTTGACCTGTAGTTGTCATTTAGCTCAGGAGCAGTTTTGATTTAACACAGTCTCTTACGTTATGCAAAACAGGGTAAAGAAGAATTTGAAAGGCAACAGAAGGAGCTTCTGGAGAAAGAAAATATCATCAAGCAGAGCAAAATGGAGCTAGAGCACCATCAGGTATGTTCTCCCGGGTGTATAATCACCCTGAAATGCAGTGTTCCTCACACGTAAGGAGCACTGGTCAAATAGAGCAGGAGGGGCCCTTGCATTAGCAGTGCACTAAGGATACAGATAATAAAATGCAAAGAGTTTAAAAACTCTAAAAGCTTACCACGGAAGAGAAGTGAGCTTCTGTGATGTCTCACAGCAGGTCAGTCACAAAGCCAGCTTGAGAACTTGGCTTTCCTGGCCCACCATCCAGGGCCTTAATCACTGGACCGTACTGAATACATGTGCCACCTGCACAGCTCCTCAGTGAACATCAACACCATCAGCTCATATTGTGCTGAACATCATTTTTAGTGCTAAAAAAGTAGGTCACAAGATCGAGGGCTGTCACTTTTTCCTCATATTAATTCTTCAATATGTTGTTGCCATATCGTATGGCAGAAAATTGTACAAGCAATGAGGAGGTGAGAGTTAAAGGGTTTTCATCTCAAAATCCCACAGAGATGACAGCTTTTTAAAGATTGTGTAGGAGTCATTGGCACTTAAGTTCATCTCTCTCACTTGTGATTTCAGAATACTCCAAATGAGCAACAGCCTGTAAATTCAGGAGTTTGGGTTGTTGGGTTTTTTTAATGCAAATAAAATATTGTAGGTGTTTCTCCCTTCTGAACTCCGCATGTTTGGATTTATGGTAATCAAAGCACTTGATCCTTTTTACTTAGCACAAGGTCAACATAGGATACCCAGGGGTGTCCCGAGGCATGAAGTGAAATTGTAATACATAACATCTTACAAGAATACTCGCTGAAGAGAGCTTTTGTTTTTCCTTTCAGATCAATCAGTTTCAACGCCTTGAGCAAGAGATCACAAAGCCAGTAGAGAACGACATCTCCAAATGGAAGCCTCCGCAAGACCTCCAGACCTCCCACGACAGCCGCCTGCTTTTGTTCTACTCTGACCAGTGTGAGACTCACTTCAACTCCCTCCTAAACGCCATTGATGCCTTTTTCAGTTGTGTCAACTCTTCTCAGCCCCCCCGGATCTTTGTGGCACACAGCAAGTTCATCATTCTGAGCGCTCACAAACTTGTGTTCATTGGGGACACGCTCGCGAGGCAAATGATGACTCAGGGCATGTGCAACAAAGTGATGAACTCCAGCAACCAGCTGTGTGAACTGCTGAAAAGCGTTGTTCTGGCCACCAAGGCAGCTGCCTTGAGTTACCCCAGCACTGCAGCCCTGCAGAAGATGGTGGACCGAGTAACAGAGCTCTCTCATCACGCACAGTTGTTCAAACTCTCACTGGTCCAAATGGCATCCATGTGATACCTAGCAGAATCCAATCCGTGAGCAGCAAAGCAGAAGAGCAGACAAACTGGAGCTATTTTTATGTAAATGTTATCATTTTCTAGATATTTTTTATTAAATATTTTAAATACATTCTTATGCATTAGAGAGTCTAATTAAATCAGGGATCTGGGAATATTTTCTGGTTCTGTATTATGTTTCTTATACACATTTAGATTTGTATACACAGCATATATGTATATGTTGCTACCTTCCCTAAAACATCAATTAAGCACCTTAAAAATTATATGTCAGGTGAACAGTGCATATCTTTTGTATATACAGCCTGTTTCCTCAGCATATTTGTTAACTGGATGCTGCACTCTTTTTGTTTCATTCCATCTTGATGCTGGTGCATGGGCTTGGTTGTGAAACCTACTTGTAGCAATCCATGAAGCAAGTGTAATGGTTCTCATAGAACTCCATTCCCTTCTTAGAAATTACTTTCTATAGGTTAATTCTGTGAAGCTCAACTCCTCTTGATGTTACTTTGTTGTGTAAAACATTTGGTCATTCTGACCAACATAGATGCACAGCTGCAATGAGCAACACATCAATCAAGGCATACAGCATTTGGGAGAAAAGCATTTTTAGGCCATGTAAGAAACAGGACCTTCTAAGGAGGAAGGCAGAATTGTATATATTTAATATCTTTTGGCATTCAGATTTCACTGTTTCTAATAACTGTGCAACATGGGATTTCAAAACCATGGATGGATTCCCAGCAATGTAATTTCATACATGTTTACTTTGTATGTCCTTGCATTGGCAATTTAATTTTAACAGTCAGGCTTGAAAGCCTTATTGTTTATGGACTCAGAGTTATCCTGAGGGCATCCCAGGATCCATTGGGCTCATCTTTGAGGCTGTGGATGAGCAGTGTTTCAAAATACCAATCCCTTTCAGAAGGATTAACATACAAATTGTATTTCGTATGGAAAGAAAAGAGCTTAATTTGAAATAACAGATATTTAAACATCTCTATATCATACACACAATTTAATGAAGAATAGCACTTAATTTTCTAGGACGTGTAATTGGGAATTAATTGCATCTGTTGCAATTCTGACTTCCATTCAACTACTGGGCTTTTTTTCTGGAATTCTGTTGTGTAGGTACTGGTCCTTTCTGCACTACACTGTTGTTGCCAAAAATGACATCCTGTTTTAATGGGACCGTTCCATCAATAAGCACACACACTCCCACCTAGTAATTTTCAATGTAGACCCTTAAAAACTGTTAGCAGAGTGTTAGGCTCCTCTAGACATTTCATGTATGCTGGTCGCTCCAAAACCCATATCAGCTTATTTGTCATCATTGCCTTCTGTGAACCCCCTAAAAATAAGTCACAGAACACCATTTGCCTGTGGTCCCCAGCCTAAAAGCTGTGCTTCAAAGAGAGCAGTAGCTCAGGAAAATTCCAGGTGATTCTGGCATTTTTAAAGCAGAAACACTACTGTCCTTATTAATTCAAGGTGGTCCCACATGAATGTGTTCAGAGCATTTGCCAGATCTCTGGCAACTACATGGTTGTGAGATCAGTAGCACCTGGAAAACAGGCACTTCTGCCTAACTCCTGACTTTCCCATTTTGTAGCCAAACATGTGCCTTATTAAAATGGGATTTTTTGTCTTAGGTAACAGAACTGTTTCAGCAGTGTATGAAATCCTGCAGCCTTAATGTATTGTCTTAGAGCGAAGACCACTGTTCGCTACCATAACATTCCAGAGTGCAGAACATTCCTGGAAGGTCAGTGGAAGCCAGCACAACCCCAGCTGGCTCAGGATGGGCTCCAAGGCTCGGCCTGGTGTAACATTCTGAAAGGGCAGTTATGATTTTGTAACCTATAACCAGTTGCCAAAAAAAGCAATCTACGTGAACCTGTTTTGTACTGTTGTTGTTTGGGATTCTTTTGCATTTCCTTGTCCACTTTTTTCACTGTATATTCTTAGAAAGTGAAAATGTGTTTCTAAGTGTAGTGGTTATGTTGATAGTTCGTGGTTTCCAAAGGAGAACCTTTATTGCAACCCTGTATTACAGTTTGTTATCTTGTAGAGAATCATTTTGAAACAATTAAAATTACTAGCTTTTTTTATATAAAAAAGGCAACTTGGTCTAATTTTTTCTTGTTTTCAGAGTCTTCTAAGCATATTACAGGGCAATTTTGCTGCTTGCTAATACAATCAAAGCCATTCTAAGATGAGGAATTAACTTTCCATCTTTTCACTGGTCAGTGCTTATAGTGTGAAATGAGAACTTGGGGGTTTAAGAGGAAGGGACAGACAGTTTCCCTGCCTGTCCAGAAGCAGCATTTATCCAACTCAGCTACACAAGCTAACAAGTCCAAAATACAACTATCAGAGCCTACAGTACACTGAGCCACAGTCCTGCCCCATTCCTTGTGTGTATTCCTGCTGTTTAAGTTGCATCCTGAACCACCTCATCCTAGCACCGACAATGGTCCTTCAGGTGAGAGTGGGGCAGTTCCTCTCAACAGGATCCCACAGTAAGGTGGGGTTGCAGGACACAGATGTGCCTTCCACCCTTTCTGGCCTGCTCTCCCTCTCCAGCCCTTACTGGTGAAGCCATGATCCACACAGGAACTGGAAAAGCAATTTGGCTCAGTGCAGGTACCTTTCCCTGCAGCCCAGTGATAACAGTACCCCTCTTCTACCGCATGCCAGGTTGAGCATTATGTGGGTGTGAGTTCCATCTGAAGCAACCCAATGGCTTTAAGGATCAAAAAGTCTTTCCCAAAAGTTACTTTCACATTTCACTGCTGCCAAGGCACTCACTGCCCAATCTCCTGTCAAACACCCAGCAGTGCAGGGAGGAGAGAGAGAAAGCCCAGGGCTGGCACTGTCCTTGCACCAGTTTTTGGCTGCTAATGAAAGACATTTCTGCCATGAAGCCTAAGAGCAATGAAAACCTTGGGAGCAAAGTGCTTGGTTTGGCTCACCACGTCCTTTGCAAGGGGACAGCTGGGGATGCAGGGCTCCTTCCAGAGAGTGCTCCATTTTGCTCCCCTGCTAAATTTAAAAAGGTCAACAACAGAGAAGGGACTGGACAAACAAAATAGTTCAGAATAGAAACCAGAGACTCTTTTTTCCCCTCCCTGAGCCACAATGTCCCCATGCAGTTGTCAAGAAACTGCTGTTGTTTGGCAACCAAGTTGATGGCCAATGTGAAATGACTGTCTCCTGTCCAGTGTGGAAAAAACTCTGCCTCAGGCTAGTGGCAAATGCAGAACACACATGGCTCTTTACTCCATACATTAAGTAATTATTATTTCATGTTAATTAGAAAAATGCTTCCTTCCTCTTCCAGAAGGATGAGCAAGGGAGAAAGAGGCAAAAGCCATCCTTGAAATGAGCAGATTTTAGAGAAGTTACCAATTCATAATGACACAGGACATAATTCATACTTCACAACCCCCTGCTGCTACCTCTGCCATTTCTTGCAAACCAGGGTTGTGCAGCTCCTGCCTTTTCCATAGCCATGCACCGCTGCAGCCTTGGCAGATCCGCTGCCTGCTCTTCCAGCACAGGCAACATGGGTGAAGGACACCCACTTCCCACACCATTGCCTGATGCCAGAGTACACCCCAGCATCTTCACATCCTCTGTAACTTCTAGGTCCTGGAGCTTTTGGCACTCTCTGACATGAACATCTGCGCTGTGTTTCAGAAGTGTCCCCCCCACACCTATCATCAGCTCTTCAGAGTGTTGTCACACCAGTGACACCTTCCCTCTGCCTACAAGCTAAGCATCTGTAGCTTTTCAGATCCAAATCCAGCTTTTCCTTATTGAACCTCCACTTCCAGGCTGCCTGCTCTACCTTAACATGCCTCAATCTCAACCTAAAGGCTTTAGAAGCTCATGGGATTTTCTCCAAAGGTAGCTCTTAACCTTCCCTTGCCATTTCTCCTCTCACGATGTCCACAGCTTTAGTTGACATTTAGACAGAAACATTTCCCGGGCAAAGGCAGGGTCATGCCAGTCCCAAGAGATGACACAAAGCATTCCTTCCTACTCCAAAAGATGCCTGTTCATTTCATCTTAGCCTGTTATACTGGCAGTTTCAAAGGCTGCATGTGCATATCTTAAATCAATGGAGCCCTTTTTCTGCTAGAAGGTTTTCCCATCTCAGAGATGGACTGTATAGATAATGTAGATTTGGGGTCTTTTTAAAAATAATTTATTTTTGTTATCAGCACCCAAATTCCACCTACAACAGCAACTTTATCTGTCTAGGAGTCTGGATATAGCTCTGTGGCTTTTCAACATCACAGTAAAGCTACAGTTGTATGTAGTACTGCAAAATCCTTCCCAGAAATTCTTCTGGATAGAAGAGGGCATTGAATCCCAGGCTTGAGAGTACCTGCATAAACTGAACAGCAGCAGGAAAAATATCTAATCCAGCCCTATTAAAAACCTGTTGACTTCAGAGAGAGCAGGAATGATGCTCAGCTTCCTGGGAGGTTGCATGAGGGGTAGCACAGACTCTTAGTAACTTGTACTACTTAATTTTCCCTCTGATGTACTGCCCAGAGACAATTTTACTTTGATTAAATTAGAGCTAAATTTGGAGTGGAGTTCACATCATGAGCAATGCCTGACTGTGCTGGACGTATTGCCAGCTGTTGGGATCATTTAGGAAACCCAAGTACATCATTCTCCATTCAAAACCCAAATATTTAGCCTTCAGCGCCAGTGAGTTATGCAGGGTAGGAAATAGCCAGTCAGCTGCCTGACCTTGGAAAAGACACCTCCCCAGGGCATTGATTTGAGCTCCTGGGAAGCTGCTGGGTTCATATCGCAGGGGGTCCGATGCTGGTCAGCACCGGTGTGCCACAACCTTCCTAGAGAGAGCGTCCTGCAAAGAACAACTCTTCCAGGGGTGGTGGCAGGCCTCCCTGGCAGCAAGTGTAGCAACTTCTGTGCTACAAGCGATTCCAGCTCTTGTGATTCAGCTCCTTGTGAAATCACCCAAGGCAAACTTGGGGACAGAGAGACAGGAGCCTCGCTTGGCAATTCCACAGAGGTAGCTTTTATTGTCCAGCAGCCCCTGTGAAGGGAAGGCCAGAGACAAAAACTCCCTCGTCACGGGCAGAAACAGGGGCTTTTTATGGGAAAGGCAGGGGGTGGGGTAGAAACCAACTAGCCAACTGGGTACAGGCTATTACCATACAGAAACAAGGCATGCTGGGGGTGGTTCACTTTGTCACCATGACCCAGGAAGGTTGCTTATCTCTGGGGGGAGTCTTTTTGGCCTCAGGCCTCTCTCCTCCAAGGGACTGCAGAGAGCTCTTGTGCCAAGGGCTCACAGCCCTCCACAGGTTCAGATCAGGGTGCTCTTCATCCCCCCCACCTTCCAGGTCAGTGGCTAGGACCACTTAAGGGTGGCTTCCCAGAGTAAAGGACCAACAGGGATAGTTTCAGGTCAAAATTTCCGGGCACAATCTGGGCATGCACACAGCTGTAGAGGCCTCCTCTTCAGCCTCTCAGGGCAGCAGAAAGCAGTAGCTGCCCATCCCATGGGCAAAGCTCTTTGTGCCTCCTTATAAACCCTTGCCTCTGTGGAAACAGTCTTTGCTCTCAGATGTGTGGATTGCTGAACAGGAGAGACTGAAGTGCTCAGAGAGGCAGTGCTGAGTAGAAGATCACTTTTCCATCTCTCCTGGGGTTTAATTTGCAGTAGTAACCTCCTCATAGCAGTTTGTGCTTCAGTTTTGTCTTTTCAGCAGACAGTATCAGGCTTGGCTCAACCCACAATCGAGTTGCAGTTTGCTTTCCTCTTTCTGCAACTCTCCAGGTTTAACTTCTGGCGCTAGGCCCCCACAAGCAAAGCCCACCGAGTCACTGCTCCTCACGGGAATTCACTTTGTTGCTATTGGCCTGTCCATCTCCATGACTCCTCTGAGTCCCTGCCGAGAGCGAAGCCCAGTGCCCGGGAAACAGGTGCCCAAGGAGCACTGCTGCAGCTCCAGTGGCCTCGGCATCCCCACCAGCGCCCTGACAGGGTTTTCCTTTTCTCTGCTGCACACCAAGGGAAAGGATACACGCAGCAATTCAACACGCCGGGCTGACTGTGGTAAAACCAGGAGCGGGGAGCACGAAGTCTCGGGTCTCCAGGAGATTCACGAAGCTCAGCTCATCGCTCTGCGCTGCCTCGGCTTTGCGGCAGGAACAGCAGCCGCAGCCCCCGCCCGCAGCGGGCTCCCGGAGGGTTTCACATTCCATAAGGCCGGGCAAAAATCAAAATTCCCTGGTTCCGTGCAGGCTCGCGCCCACGGAGTATCGGCTCCTGTCAGCCAAGGGGGATGCAAAAACCCTGTTGCTGAGTGGGAGGAGTTGTCCTCTGAGATCAGGAGGACTTTTTTTCCTCATTCCGTGTAATTTCCCTTAATTACAGAAAAAGTGATCAGAGCCCTTTCATTGATGTAAAGCTGCAGGAAACCAAATTCAAGAGGCCCTTCACAGCTTCCCACTTAGCCAGCTTTATCTTGCTCAACACTGCAGCCAGGGCTGCCCAAACCATTGCCAACCAGGAAAACACAGTAACAATGTCCCAGAAGCATCTGCTATTTATATGAAGGCAGACTTAACCATCGTTAAATGAAGGTTACGGTGAAGGACAAGCAGAAAAATCTGGAGGAGGAGAGCAGAGGACAGGAAAAGAAAAAGCAAAGCCTGCTCCGGCTTTAAATTTTCCTACAGAAAGGAATCAAAGTAAATATTAAAACTTTTTGTGCAGTTAGAGGACCCCAGGGCATTTTGCCATGCAGTGATCCAAGTCCTCCTTTATTCTCAGTCAAGCTCAAAGACAAAAAGCCACAAGGGTGAGTGGCCATGAACATGAAAAAGAAAAGATAAACTTCTCCTGTTTTTTCACCCTATGCTTTGTTTTTATGCAGGATGTTAGGAGCAGCCCACCCAAAAGCCTTTTATCTCAGGAGGTGACTTGAGCTGGAAACAGGTACCTGTAATTAACTTGCATTCCAGAAGGGGAGAAGTTAACTTACCTGGCTTTTCTTCATGAGGCATGTCAAAGAGAAATTAATTTTTGATGAACGAGCATGTGCATTCTGCAGTGCTTGACCTGCAGTTACTTTTCAGGCCCCACTGCTCTAGACATGGCTTTCGCTTGTCCACTCGCAGATGTGCTAAAGGAATACGCACAACAGCCCTGCTGGAAACCTGTACCACTTTCATGGGAATTGCTACAATGACCAAATGGACGTTGCCAGAGCAGGGCTGCACTGCACAGGACACCTCATTCCACCCTGAAACAGCAGCAGGTGGAGCTGCCTTTGCTCACTGAGAAGTTAAGGTGGAAATGCACAGGTCCCTTGAATGCAGGCAGCACACAGAACCACTGGCTCCATCAAGAAGTAGAGCTGCTGAAGACACCAAGATACACAAATGAGAAAGCTTCTTCCTCACTCCCTCCTTTTCTCTCCATGGGGCAGTGATGTTCAGAAATGCCTCAGTTTGGATCAGCCTGTATCTGCTCTCAGTGTGAGACACCTCAGATGCAATTCATTCTGCCCACCTAAAGACATTTGCATGGGAAATATCATCAGAGTCCCCTTTAAACTTGACTAGAGCCCGATCTATATGATTAAATCTACTTTAGGATGAGATAAATCCTCTCTGGGCTCCATCTTCTTAGGTCCTCAAGGGCATCTGAGACAAGCAGCTCAGGTGCAAATGAACACATCATACCCTCCTAAATTTTGAGGCTGATGAACACTACCTGGAGACCTGCCTCCTGAAACTTGGTGGGGCCACGTACACAGCTCAAGTCACAGCCTGAACACTAAAACACTCTAGAAATTCATGGACTTCCTCTGGCCCACCAAGCCTGAAGCTGGTATTGGTACCATCAAAGCACCCGAGGATTCAGCAAGTCAGGGCACTCCTGGAGCCTGAGGCAGCAAATGTCACAACCCACATCCAACCTGAGTACCCCCAGTCCTGCCACCTCCCCCTGCCCTCAGACAGCCTCCAGGCTTTGCAATCAGCCCTGGCTCTGAAGCCCCATCAAATAAAACATGCTCTGTGCCAGATGGGGGAAAAGCTGGACACACAGGTAGCTCACACCTCTGTGCCTCCACTCTCCCAGCAGTTTTCTTGCCAGCTCTGCATTTGTAGCAGTGCAAAGTCCAGGTGGTTACAGAGCTCCTTGTTTAGGAGCTCCCAGCCTGAAGGATTCCTGGGTTAGGTTGTTCTTCCTTGTACCAGAACAGAGAAACACAGAAGAAGAGGAAAATAAGGCAGATTTCCTTAAGGTCACAGAGGTGGTTGATAGGTGAGGTTTAGCTCCCCTCCATAAGTAATCCTGCATATATCTCTGCCTTGCTGGAAAAGTGTAACAAGCAGTTTCAGACACTCATTTCCAGGGAGAGCATGCACCAGATGCCAGGTTAAGCAGCCTTGGGCACAGCAAGGGCTGAATCACCAAGAAAGGCTAAAGGAGAGTCAAACGACAGAACAACTCTTAGTTTTGAAGTGTTGGTTTCAAAACTATTTTCTGACAAAGTGAATTTCCTTTCTTCTTCTAGTTCAAAATGTTTTGTGAAAGTCTTTTTTCATTTGCTCCGACTGCTTCTCCACTACCAGCACATATGCCTCATCTGGTTTTTCCCTCATTTTTGTCTGTTTTTTTCCTCATATGGGATTGAAGATGACACAACTGCAAACAGTAAGTACCTTACATGGTGAGTATGTACATCCAGATGAAAGAGTTTTCACATTTTTGTTTTCCTCTTCATGATATTTTAGAAAAAGAACACCTTCTAAAGAGCTTATTGTCGATGCTGTATCTAATGACACAAGCAAAGCCTTGTACACACCAGGCACTGCCTAGGCAGTGACCTGCAGTGGCAGCTGGCAGCACAAGAATAAAGAGTCAGGTATTTAGGCACTGTGCTCATTAGCTGTTAACCAGACGGAGAAGTGTCAAGATACTCCTAAGCTACTTCTGCCCCACCAATCAACAACACATTATTGGATAAAACAAAAGCACCCACTTGGAGGCCAGCACAGGATACCAGTATTACCATATAATCCAGACCCCTGCCACTGAGCAGTTTTGCAGCAAGTGATTCTGCCTCAGGCTGTTCTAGCACAGGGGGAAATCCCATAATTCATATATTTCATATGGAGCCATTACAGCTCATCAGCTACTTATCAGAGGGGCTCTGCTACAGTTAACTTTTTCTGCTAAAATTCCCATAATAGACAGACACAGGAGCCTGTGGCATCTCTTCTACAGCAAATCAAAATCTTTGGAGCAACCCATCTAATCCATATAAGTTATTCACAAGTAATAACTTCAGCAGAAAATGCCAACCTCTACTTCCAGGCAAGGCAACAGAGCATAAAATCTCCATACCCTCTGATCATTGCTCAGTTTCTCATCCTATAAAAAAAACCAATCAAGTAGAAAAGAGAAATTCAATGCTTCCTACCTGAATGCATCCATGGCTTCCCAGGAGGACATTGTATGACTAGCAGCTAGGAGGCCATTTAAGCAGGCTCTGTTCCTCAGCCATGCTGCTTTTCCACAGGCACACAAAAGCCACAGCTGTGGCTCTATCACCAGCTGATATCTATTTTTAGAGCTCACTCCACATGCACAGCAGGGAGTCCACCAGGCCTGATTTGTCTCTAGCCCTTGCACTTTAGGTAAAGAACCAATAATACCTTTTGCACAAGTAGGAACTAATTACCTCTTCACAGCTTCCTTACACAGGTGAAATCAGGTACAGGAGGGTGGGTCAGTCTCACACCTGCTGGCTGCAGCTCAAAGCCCAGAGGCAGAGCCCAGCTCTGAGCTCTGCTGGTCCTGCTCAGTGTGCAGGGCATCCTGGGCAGGAAAGGCTGCCATCTCCTCCCATGTGCTGCACTGAGTGCTGGCTTCTTACTGACTGCTCATAGCAGTAAACATGACAGCTGTTCATGAAACAAAGGAAGGGTTTTCTTTATTCTCAACTTTGGAGACTTTTTTAGGTGAGGGGATGTGTGTGTATTCCGTTGGTTTTGTTCTCTGAGCATTTCTAGCTATCAGCCTGACAACATCGAAGAAAGTAAGAACTTCCAGGTGGGTCAGGCCATGGAGAACACAGCCCCATATTCTATTTCTGAAGGGGCATGTGGGTCTGCTTAGGGTACATTCACAAGCCAACTCTCTGTAGTGCTCACAATCATTGGATGTTGGAAGTTAGGAAACACCGCACTGACTAAACCTCTCATTAGCCTATGAACTTGGGATTTGCCCATGGAAGTATCCATTAGTTGGTATCTGCAGGTTCATAACCTTATCTTTGTGACATCCTGTAGCAGATTGCAGGTTTTCATTACCTACTGTGTGAAGTGTTTATCTACATATGGGACATCCAAGAAATCTGTTGCTGCAGCCACCAC
Organism: Corvus cornix cornix; assembly: GCF_000738735.6. Lineage (NCBI taxonomy): Eukaryota > Metazoa > Chordata > Aves > Passeriformes > Corvidae > Corvus > Corvus cornix. The sequence continues at coordinate 65,598,980 of NC_046333.1, forward strand.
TGAAGTGCTTGGCAATCCTAGAAAAGACGCTGCTCCTGTCATGTACCTGTACCTTCAGTGTCCTTAGTCTGTTGTGTGTCCTTCCCAGAGAGGGAAGCATGCACTGAAACCACTGGCCCCACACTCCCCTCATCCTTGCACACTTTCTTCCTTTCTCTAGAAGAGGCTCACCCTGCTGTCCATCACAATTACTTTTGAAGCACCCTCCAGTCCTGGTTAAAGTGTTGATGAGGAGCATATCTCACCTAACATGAACTGAGAGCAAGGGTCTTGGAGAAGGGAGAAAATACAGCGTGACTAAAGTATTTCCTGGTTTTGTATATGGATCCTGGCTAGTCAGCCTTGGGTTGGAGTCTGGACAAGAGAAAAATAGAAGCCCTGTCTTTTTTAGCACTTGAACACCACACATACCAAAGGTTGGCTTCAGCTGTTCCTCCTGTTGGCCACAGGGCAGAGGCTTCTTCCTCCTGTCCAAGCTCCTGCAGGACAGGTGGGTGGCCACAGCTGCAGTGGTCCAGAGCATTGGCAAGCACCTCCTTTCCAGTGGCATTTGTGCTCCCTATGGAGCTGCCTGCTGCCAGGCAGAGGAGTGGTGTAAGAGCCAGTGCCACCCTCAGCCCTGCTAGGGTGTTACAGACAGCCCAATTTTTAATCACAGCATTTCATCTCAGTTTTGACTTCGACAGTCTCACAAGCACTAGAGATCACTAACACCAGAGCAGCAGCCTTCCAGACCCAAACAGCAGATGAAGACTCCTCAGGCACACACCTGCACAGCTGGAATAAGACTGAATTTCCCTGGCAAGCCACACAGACTGGAAAAAAAAAAGTTGTTTGTTTTTAATGCCAGCAACCCTCTAAGTTTAAATGCTAGATTTGCTAATGGAGACTCACTGTAAGTCTTGCGTAATAAATGTTTTCCCTCAATAAGGGGAAAACAGGTTTCTCCAAAGTCATGTGCAACAAAGTGCTTCCTCCTCCCTTAGCCTGAATACAGTCATCAGCAGTGTAACTCAACAAGGCTCCCACTATATCTCTATCCCCTAGCTTTTCTCAAGGATTTTGGTCTTTAATGGAGGAAAATATTACACAGGCTCCTGTCCCCAAGTCTAATATTAATATTGTGCTATTAATATTATATTTTATATTAATATTAGACTCCTAGTGGACTAATACTAATATTAGACTTTGGGAGAAGGTTTTAAAGTAAGCTGATCATGAGCCCTTGTTTTACCTGCTCAGTAACTAGCAGGATTTAGACCAGCTTTGATGGGATGGAATTTCACCTCACATCTCTGCAGTGAAACTGTGAGAAGCATGACGATGAGTTAAGACAAGCAGACCTCTCTTGGCATTTCTGAGACCTCCCTTCTTGAAGCAGATAGTTTGGAGGTCACTTTTCTTTACAAAGTAAAGCAATGCACAAGTGCCCCTAGACACTAGGCTCCATGCGTTCCCACAGCTTTTTTGGCACGCAGCATACAGCCAAACAAACAGGAAGCCCGCTCAAATCCTACAAGGAGCTGCCCTTGTCCTTCCCAAACCCACTAAATAACAGCAGAATTACTATTAAATAAACAAACAAACAAACAAATAAATAAAGCGACAGCAGCGGCAAAGCAGCTCAGCAGCATCCGCCCTGCCAGGAGGGCCCGTTCCCAAAGCCTGGAGGCCCCTGCCATCTAGTGGTGACTGCCAGTCCCAACGCGCCCTTCCCACCCAAACTAAAACCCTCCAGGATTTTACTATCTCTTTCTTTCTTTAGTATTTCAGACTGGACCTGCACAGCGGCCGGTTCACGGATAAACGTTTTCCACTATCCACACCGTCACCCCAGGGTTCGGGAGAAACGAGAAGAAATCCTGGAAGAAGAGACAAGGAAAAGCAAAATCAAGTCTACCCTCAGTATGTGAATCTTTTGCAAAACATAAAAACTAAGGCTGCAGTAAATGTCACTGCTAGTACTTCGGTGTCACAATTGTTAAATGAACCTCGTGATTTTGCCCAGAGACGCTGTGGATGCCCCATCCTTGAAAATGTTGGGTTGGATTGTGCTTTGAGCAAACCTGTCTAGTGGAAGGTGTTCCTGCCCATTCAGGGAGGGTTGGAACTAGATGATCTTTAGGGTCTCTTCCAACCTAAACCATTCTGTGATTCTATGATTTTGGAAAATAAAGAGGCTAACACAGAAATTCAGTAAAAGACCTGCAAATCAGAGCCACAGTGAAATTCACAGCTTCCAGCCTTGGCACGGCTCCTCTGCTGGCCTGGAGGACCATGCTGGTTCGTGTTTGCCAATGTGCCCCCAACCCACTGACACCAGAGGTTGATCAGACTGGTTCTGTTCTTGGAAAACCAAAAATCAAGTTGTGCCAGGATTAGAACTCACAGCAGATGCGGTGTCACCCAGCCACCAACCCAAGAGGGCTTATGGGGATTATCAGCACTGCAGAGATGCTGCAGACCTGGCATGTCAGAGCCAAGCACATCCTCTGCCTACACCTTGCAGACACCCAAGCTCAGCCCCCTTACAACCATCCAGGTCATCAGGCAGCATCTCCTGCTTCTTCTGAGGATGTTCTCAAAGCAGGGTCTACCCAGAACTTGAGGGTAGCAACTCTTGATACTTCTAAAAACTGAGACAACTCATGTTGGATACAAGTGGTGTTCAAGAGACAGATTTTGATGCATTCCACCATGGCAAGGAAATTGCCTAACATTTTTAAACACGGAAAAGCTAACAGCTGATCATCTGACATCAAAAGACTCATTTGTCACAGGAACTGCAATTAACTCAAAATAAGCAAGAAGATCTCACAAAGACAGAAGGCTACTGATTAAGTCCTTAAAAAAGGAGCAGGGCACTGTGCTAGGAAGTTCAAGACTGACTTTAACAAAAATTCAGGGTTGACACAGCCCCAGTGGTTCAATTTCACACACAGTAGTAGCAAAACTTGCTTTGAGCCACAGCCTGTGTTACTTGTGAACAAACAAATTTGCTGGTAGAAGGCTTTCAATTCCCCATAAAAGATGTTAAAATACTCCAGTGCAGAGGAGAGGAAATTGGTATGACATAGAACAAGGTACTCTCCTTTGCAGTGTTCTGAGGAAAACACAGTTCACATGTAACTTCTCATTTTGAAACTTCACTGTTACCTGCATAGAAGGCTAGATGTTTAAATAGAGTGTGGACAGAAGTCAGCTGCCAGAATTGTTCAGCACACCCAGACCCAAGGAAAAGGAATCACAGGCAAGTACCCCTCAGGCCACACATCCCACATCTTCTTCTTACCCTTCTCAGTTCAAGTACACTGCCAGCATTTGGGATGAATCATGGTGGCAGCACACACAAAACAAGCCAGCAGAGGCAGGTACACCACAAATAGTATGTGTGCAATACTTGGACAATGACCCCAGAGTGGCCACATTATGGCCCCATCCCATCCTTCCCTACATATTAGAGTCTCTCAGCTACCAAAGTTAAAGGAACATTTGTGCTATTCATTTCCCACTGTGGAAACTGAAAAGCCCCATGAATAGAAACATATGGAATATAAAGCCCAAGATGTACTTGATCGTAGTGTCCCCCTTTGTGAAAATAAGGGCATTAGTCTTGGTTTGATTTCTGCTGATAAGAGATCTCCTGCCTCTAAGAGACTTCTCCCCTACATTAACACAGCCCTGCCTCCTCCAGAGGTGACGACACCCTCAGACATCAGCACTGGTTGGTTCTTCTGTTGACTCCATAATGCTGTGTTGTCCACTCACAGGTCCACCTTGACATTCCTTTGCCTGAAGAAGCGTCCAACACTGCTACACGTCAACACAGTCCTAGGTCAGATGACAGCCTTTGCCCAGGCTCTATGAACCAGTGCCAAAAAGTCTCCCTTCCTTATGTTTTATGATCAAAACATAAGAGCTGCTGGTTGACATGAAGAACACAGCAATACTCATGTCTTAAACGTTTAACATAAATCCCAGCATATTCACACTGCCAACTTCCAGCGTGATCCCAGATAAAAGATGTTTGTATGACCCAAGCAAGATGTAACACAATCTTTTACAAAGATTACAAAGATTAAAAAAAACTGGCATGGTACCAGTTAAAACAGCTCTTGGTAGAACTTGCGGCAAACTTGCACAACGGCACCTTTATTCATCCCACCAGAACAGACCACAAAGTGGTTCCTTGGGATCAGCACCAAAGCAAGCATGTGTTTCACAAGCACCTGACACCAGTTGCCCATCACTGATTGTTCTCACTTATATTAGCCCCCAACACACACCACCACATACAAATCCAACTTTCTGAGGTGAAAAGACCCAGGTGCTCAAATCATGTAACACCAGGACATTTTGCTGCACTCCATTAGTACCCTGTTTTTACAAGTGAGAAGAGTAGGACAACAGCAAAACAGTTTGTTCTCTCAAAGTGTTTCAGATTTTTCTTCAAAATCTTCTTTTAATGTCTGATTATTAAATAAAATAACCCAGGATACAACGTATGCATTTTACTTAACAGCAGCAGTATGAGATGAAGCACGTTCTCACTTCCTTCTCCTGTACATCTTCATTTCCAAAGTAAGAACTTCCTACTTCACCAAGACACTTATTTTAAAAAACTAGTCCACGACCAATCTTAGAAGCATCAAGAAAAGCAGAGTGGGGAGGTGGTTTGATTTTTTGGGGTTTGTTGTTTGTTTTGGGTTTTTTAGTTGCTAAAATGAAATTACAACTTTCAAGGTATAAGGCAGAAAAAAGACCTTTACTAACAACTGCTCTAGAAGATATACACTAACCTGCCCTTTTCAATGAAGTCATCTGCAGGTACTACACCAGCTAGAATGTGATTTTTTACAAGTCTTTTGTAGTGTTTCACTGCTCAAACAAGCAGTCTAATTCTACAGACAAAATCCCATTCAAAAAAACAGCCAGAAAATCACTCAGGTCAAGTATTCATATCAAGTCTCGTTACTTTATTTTTCATCTGTGCAGTCAGTTAAAAGAACAGTTAATGATGAAAACAGACAACCACAGAAGCTTTAGGTACAGTTTCGTAACACTGATGAAGCAAATGACTACACTGAACAGATTCTTTATGCTGGTCATTTCCAAACGAAACAGAAGGACATACACAGGTCTAGTTCAGTGTAAAACCTGATATTAAGCAGCAAGTTGATCACAAATTGCAGCACTGTCATATACAACACAGGAAATTACTGCTTATTCAAAGTTACACAGCCCCTGCAACAAAGATGATATGACTATATTTAAAATAAGAACCCAAAATACATTCAAGATAATGGCTGCAACAATAAGGCAATAGTTTTAAAAACAGATCCCGCTAAACAAAACAAGACCAACTGTGTAACCTGTTGCCTTCATAAGGTTTCAGACTTGGATGGGTCAATTCAAAGTTAAGTGCTTACCCACCACTAAAGTTTCAGAAGAACATTGGTAAGAACACCTGAAGACATGAGTATATTGGACTGCCAGCAATCACAACCCAGGTCTTATCACAAGTATGCATCCCACACACACAGCTTCGCTCTTACACGTTTGCATGAAGTGCCCTGTACAAAGATTTCACTACAGTTTCCTTCAAGAAAAATTATACATCGACAGAAGACATTAGCATTCCAAAATTCTTCCAAACCACATTATATAATATACCTTTGGCCTGCTACTAATAAGATCATTAAAGCTATACACTAGGCAGACAGCATTATTGGCAGCTATGTCACAACATTAAAAAATTAGCATCAGCTACTGTTTTAAAGAAGAAAGAGACTGAAAATAACTTTGGGGAGTGAAATGTACACCTACCGACAGCAAGGAAGGGAGAAGGAAGTCATTTGGCTAGAGCAGATGAGATACCCAGACATTCCACGTCCATCTTATTGCATATTTTATCAGTGTCTGCATTCAAACCCACACAGATTTCTCCTTCATTATCTTGCTCCAGAGTCTTCAGCAACCTTCAGAGCTACCCTGAACTAGCTATGTATATTGTCATAACTTCACACTTCTTCACAGCTCCTAGAAGCAGGGACTATGTTACTGTTTCTTAACCAGGGACAGCATAGGCATCAGCCTTTTGCTGTCTTCTGTGCACTAAAGTCTAGGTAAAGTGAAGTGCAATGGAGTGTCAATACCCTATGTCAGTACAGAATAAGTATCTTTATTTGTAAATCTATATCAGCAAAGCTTAAGACAAAGATGCTAATTTCTTAAGAAAAATGTACCAGTACTTGATTAGCACTGCTAGACTGGAAGTCTCACCATGTGACAAGACAGAACTACACAAGAAAACTGTGACATTAAGTTGTGTGAGGCAAACTGAAAGCAGCAGGGAACAGAATCTGATTGCTTTTGCTCTGTTTGAATAAATGGGAATCTTACTAATTAAAAAAAAAACCAACAAAAAACCCCAATCAACCATCATTAGACATTCCCTTGCCAGCACACAGGACAGAGGAGGAGACTATCAGTATTTCAATATGTGTTTACACAGTATGTGCATAGCACTGCCTGATCATGCTTCAAAATGTAACCTTATGCTTAATACATCTATGCTAGCAAATAAAACAAAGTCTTTTAGACTCCAAAGGAAAGTCAGGGCTGATCTTATCTTATATATTTTAATACTGAAACATTCAAACGATTTTAACAAGTGAATGCCCCTCACTGGATTTTGAACACTATTCACAGCTGACAAATTAAAACATAAAGGCACTAAATGAGTGCTCTTTTCCCAGATGTAGGCGTACTTGATGACAAACCTAAATGCTGCTGCTTTTTGCCATATAATTGAACCAAACCACAATTTGGAAGCCATAGGTTTGAACTTCTTAACAACTGAAAATACAAGACCAATTTTATAGTCCTGATTAAGTTTTTATACACAGAACAATGATCCAAACACTACCACATATCCAAACTTTGAGAGAAAACTGAAGCTGTTCAAGATGAGACCTGCTGGTAGTTCTTTCTCATACACACATCAGAGGTGGTACATGCTTGTTTCTCCTCTTTCCAAAATCTCATGCATCAATCTTCAGAGCTGCTAGATAAACAGAAGTGGAGCTCTTCATTCTGAAGTGCAATGTCAAAATAGCTGTATAACTCATTCTCAGAGAAAACCAGAGCAACTGCTGATTACTGGTAAAAATCCGTAAGTCCTCCATCAAACGTGAGGTACCAAATTCCCTGCTGGAACACCGTCGGAGCGTCCCAGTGATGGCTGACAAACTGGTAAGAGAGCCTTAACTGCTTCCAGGAAAAAAGTTATGTCAGATACCAAATACCTGATGCAAAGGTGTACAAGGAGAGCTAGAGAAGTGCTTAGTATCCAAATACCAAAAATGACACTTCAGAATACCAAACAGTGAGTAGTGGATAACCCAGGCACCTTCCCATCTCCAACACAGGTTGGACTTGGAGTAAAAGGTTCAGGAAAAACATTTGGAAGCCTAGCAGGACTGTTTAACCTGTAACCCTTCTTATATACAAAAACCAAGAAAACAGGTCTTGCCACCTGATTGCATTCTTTACACCTCCTTCTTTTTTAACAAAAGAGGAGATAATAAAAACCTCCAAATCACGTGCATCTAATATGATTTTTCATATTTCCTTTATACTTTTTATATATACAAGAACTTAACTAAAATCTCACTTTAGAATATATTCTAAAGCAGGATATTCTTTCAACTGATTTTTGAGTTCACATGCTTTCTCAAGGTTGAAAAAATATATATATTCATATACACCTAAGGAAATAAAACTCAATTTCACTATATGTAGTTACAGTGCTGTAAAGAAAAAATAATTTATAATCTATTTTAAGTCTGAAGTGTGTACTATGTTCAGACTAATGCAAAGGCTAAGCCTATGGTCCAGGACCTGTTCTTCAGCTGCATGCTGAGATAGGAGATACAGGAACTCAGCATTTTTGTAATGGAGATTTCTCTCCACCTCTCCATTCTTCCAGTATTCTATGACTTGCTGCTGAAGCCCTCCCTGAACCTCTACTGCAGCAGCATCATCCATTGGTAGCTCAGAAGTAAAGGTCCACAGGGATCAATGTTACCTCTTAGGTCAGTTTGTCAGTACGATCACACCACTGAGGACACAGTGCAGAGGTATTAACCATTCAGTTACTCAGACATTCAGTGGAGTATTTTAAGTCGTGTCTTCTGTAGGTGCCCTTCGCTGCCGAGCCGATTTCTGTCTCCCTCTCTGAGGTGAGGGTGGAGTTTCCTGTTCAGCTTCAGTTTCTGAAGGCTCGTTGTCTCCCTGCTGGGACCCCGTATCACCTATCAATTCTCTCAGGAATTTGAATTTAGACAAAAACAATTGCCAGACCACATACCATCCTGCAGGAGAGAGAAAAGAGGTACTGCTTAGTTACTTCATAGAAATCGATCGTCAGCTCTTGGGCAAAGTACATCACAAAAGGGAAAAATCAGCTCCCATCCTCTATTTGCCAACCCCAACAGCCCTCCACAACACATTTTACAGTCCTATAAATACCAATTCAACTTCATGAAGTCCATCCTCATCCAGAAGCAACACTGAAGCTCCAGGAAAAACCCTACACTTTCCAAATTGAACTGCCACAGCAAGTAGTTGGGTGATCACCATCACACAGATGAAGGTCTTAGTTGTCAGGAGGAAAGAAGTCCTATGGTTATATCTCAAATAAGGACTCAGGACTCATTACACAGGCACTGTGAAAAGATTGCACTAGAATTTTCACCCTCACTCAGCAAACACTCCATTCTAGAAATCACATTTTAAAAGTTGCATTACATAATTACTATGAAGCACACTTGCTCAGATCTTCAAATTAATACCATATTTTATAATAAATCCTATTCTGAAATGGACAAGGTCTTCCTTATGTTCACTAAAAGACCACATCCCCCAAATTCAAGGAGATCCCTCACTATGCCCAAATCCCACTAAATTAAAATTCACATTCTGTGGTAAATTATGTTCGGATCTACTGCTAAAATACTCTAGGTTCCAAAATTATGCAAGTAGAGAGATGCAATGACCACATTTTTAGAAAGTCTCTTAAAAAATACTTAAGAGCCACCTCCTCCTCCTCCTCTCTCTTGCCTAAGTGTTTCTGTAACAGGTAGCCAAAAAAACTTTGAAAATTCTGGCTTAGGTTTAGATATATTTATATCTGCTTTTTATTTTGAAAGAACCCACCAAACAGGAATACAACTTCTCTGTGAAATACAGTTAAGTGGAGCAAAATTTAAACAGCTTTTTGAAAACAAATGCTATACAACCATCATTTGCAAACACCAATACCCATCTGGCCTGCACAGAGCTACATATTAATAGTCCCATTCTCTGTTCAGAAGGTTTTGCCAGCTATTCAAGCCTATACTGCTGACCTATTCAGATATTAGGAGCCCTATTTTACAGAGCTAGGGAAAACTGTCCTCCCAATTACACAGCTGCCAGCAGAAGCAGACTTCTGAGAAGGGATAACGGACATATTAGAAAGGGGGGAGAAAGACTAATAAATAACTAATAAACAGGTAACACTTATATAACCACAGCAACTCTGTATTTCTTCCTCTTGTAATATGAGTCAATATAGGCAATCTGTTGCTTATGACAAAAACAAGAGCCTACCCTTCTCCTCCTTCCTGGAATACTTTTCATACCCTGCAGTTTTTTAATTTCAGTAACTTCTCTGCTCCTGAGGAAAGTTGAAGGAAAGCTTTTATATGACAACCTTTTATGATCTAAATTAATTCCTTGAGTCTACACAAGTATTTCCTTTCCCATGAACGCCTAAACCCTTAAATGACTTGTGACTAAACTGAATCTGATGTCCCGCAAACGTATTACATTCCCTTGCACCTAGGAAAAAAAAAAAGGATGGTAGATGGCTGGGTTTGGCTTCTCTTTTCTTTCAGAACTAAAAGTAAAAATTGAGGTAGCAGCTCTCTGAAAGTTGCTTCTACTGAAAGGTATTTCAAGTCTCTGAGACCTTCAATGCTTTGTGCATTCTGGAGACCTTTAACCAATTCATTTTTCTTGTAGTTATAAACATCATTAGAAATAATTAGATTTCCAAGAGCTATGCTCATTTCTAGTTCACAAGGAAAAAGATGCATGAAATATTTCAAGTAAATACAAGACACTTGCAAGAAAGTGCAAAATATTACAAGGTGTTTAAAAATGTCTTCAACTCCCCAATTTGTTGACAAAGTTTGAGACACTTGAGTTAGAAGTACATGAGAAATACATTTTATTAAATTCATTTAAACACATGGTGGGGGAACTCTCAGGCACAAATTTTTTCTTGGGGTTGCATTTTATTTGGCTATTTAAAATCCTCACCTGCAAAGTGAATTATCGAGGGGCATTACTTCCAGAGGAGGGAGGGAGGAAGGAAGGGAGGAGGATGAGCCAAAAATATTCAGGGCATTCCCAGAAGTGTTTTAGGGGACTTTACAGAAGCATGACTTGAGTATATTTGGTGTAAATAAATATTCCATTAAGGTAGGTATTTTAACTTAAGCTAAATAAAGTGAACCACATGCTTCCTCTATCACTGCAAACAGGCTACTTAACACCCAGAATAACTACAGGGTGTGTGTTGGGGAAATACTAAAGACCGTACAAAGTTCAATCACACTCTCAAGAAAAACAACACTAATTTCTTTTCAGTGTTTGGTCTGAGTTAGAGAGCAGAGCAGAATGGTCTAAGTACCCAAAACCCCGAGTACCATAAACAGACTCCAGAGCTCTAGGTCCAGACTACAAACAAGACAGTGTAAATAATCAGCCAACGAGACTGGTTCTAGCAGCCAAACAAACAGACCAGTGGTAACAGGCAGGTGAAACGAACCACGGTGCAGCGGGTTGAAAAGAAAATTACAACAGGCTTAGCCAAAGATAATAGTTGGAGGGCGACCAGGCTTGAAAACGAGAATTTCAAGAACTGCACAAGGTCTCCTAGTCTGTACCAGAGACCTTTATTAGGTATAAAATAATCAAAGTAGAAAGATTTCTTTCTTTCACTTGCTCTAGTTACCTTGCCAGCTTGGATGGAAGGTTGGAAAAAAAAAAAAAAAAAACAACAAAAATCCCTAAAACAAACACACCTGTCCGAATCAGGTTAAGATTGCCTCTTCAGCTGAGCCTCCCTGTCACCTCACTGTTACTAAATAAATAAGAATTTCCTTGGAAGTAACCAGACTACAAAAGAACAAGTCATTCCAGGTAAGAAAAAATCTCTCCAGCAACAATATCAACTAAATACATCATTAAATAAAACCACACACACAGACACAAAGCCTGGAGGCAGATTCACACTACTGAGTTACCTCTGAATCAGAAGACAATGCATTTTCTATTAATTTCACATTCTTTTAAGAACACTGCAAAATGGTAACACCTGGCACTGTGCCATACTGAAGAACTGTATGTTACATAGCAGTGTTTTTAGAAAAAGAAAATAATTGTAAACTAATTTAAAATACACACAAAAATCCAAGGAAAATGGGCATTTCTATGCATTCTTGTCTGTATGTAGCTCAGTTTAGTTTCGCAGGTTTTTGCTGTAGAGCTCTTCCTGGACAGGTAACTGACACCATTGGTTTGCATCTCTAACACTTCCACTTTGTTCAGGTAAGCTGCTCTCAAAGAAGTCCTACTGGTTTAGCTTCACCACACACAAAACATTTGATTAGAATCAGTCTTTCACTACTTGCTTTACTTTCTTCAGCTATTTGATTTACCTTTTAAAATCATCCTTAGCTTGATTGAGCCTGTGGAAGCCAAACAGCACACCCATAACACGCCTTCAGCAAACAAGCAGTGATGACATGCAGACTATAATACATAATATTTCTACACTAATTGGTGAAAGAAGTTGCCTCTCAAAGCAGTAAGCCAGACCAAACATACATTAGCGCAGTGCAAAGCAGGGGATCCAGCTCTTGATGTAGCAGATACTTGAAACCAATGTTGTAAAATCTAATGTACCAGTGTTTTGCAGAGAGGCAAAACAGCAGCTCCCAGCCTTGCAGAGTTTAGTACTCACTAAAAGCTGGGAGCCACCATCTCACTTAAAAATTACACAGCCAGATGCCATGCAAAGACATTTAAGCCACATTTGGTACTGTGCCATCAGTATGTCAACCCCCCTCTTATAAATCACAGTGCAACGTGTTTATGAAGATGGGACTGCAAGTCAAAGCCTTTGACTAACTCACAGCAGATCTATGTAACATCCATGCAATTCAGATGTTAAACAGATTTTATGATTTGAGTAGATTTCATTAAAACTACTTTTTCCACTACTTCCCACACCAGCTCTTCGTTCTTTGTAAAGGGGAAAGAAACAGCGATCCAACTACAATGTTACTCCCACTCCAAAAGTGAGGGATAACAAGTCTCAGGCCCATCTATTTCATTCACCTTTCACTGGCTTGTATGCAACAGCTAACAGTTTTCTTTATTGGAGCACATTTTCCTCTTCCGTTTGAATCAGGAAAAGCAAACAGAAGAAAAACCCCAGGGTTAATATGGAGTGCTGGGGAAAAGCAGCTTGATTTTTCTTATGTGAAATACAAATGAAACCAAGAAAGGAAGGATGGTGATGCAGTAACTGCACAACACAGAGAAGATCTGACTTCCAGTTCTGAACCTGCTGTGGAATTCCTGTGCAGTCTCGCAAGATCGTTTTACTTTTGTGTCCCTACTGATTTGAAAATAGGATGCTATCACGCCAGAACATGGAAACTAATTTAGAACTGGGGTATCACCATGGTGAACGTTGCCTATATTCAAATGCTTAAGTGTCCATCACAGAAAATTCTAAGTAGCTACAGCTGCAAAAAAATGAGCATGGAGCTTCAGATGCTAATCTGAGATTTGGGAGAACAGGGTTCTACTCCAAGCTCTGTGTCAAACAACTTCTGCAACACCACACACAACAACAACACAACACACTTCAACCACATCTCTGAAACAGTGCAGCACAAGTATACTGCCCTAGGGGACAGCTTTGCTATGGAGAGGACCAGACTGAAGGAAGCACTGCTCTGACACTGGAATAACAGAGGACATTAGGTGACATGGTGCTTGGCTCTGCACAGCTCCTTAAACCAGCTCCGATTTAATGCATCACTACCACTTGCTGACTGAGAAAAGGAAACTTGCTCTTTTCTCATCTCCCATTTATAACAGTTTCAAAACTCAACTTCAAATTAAAGGATATTTTCTCTTTATAAGTTGTCTAATCAAGCATGACTTTACTCATCTGTTGAGGTACTTACAAGAATCGTTCATTGAAGATAGCTACAAAACTGTTTAAACAAAGCATTAAAGAAAAGTTATTCAGGCAGAATTGCAGGCTGAAATGTTTTCCCATCTGCAACTGAATTCAGACTTGTGAAGTGAACCACACATTCATTTCAGCACTTAGAGTTACATGATTTTTATTTTAAGGTTGTACCTCTCAAACCGCATTTCATTAGCCTCTTTTGCCAAATGAGATGAACATTTCCATCTGTTCCAGTGAAAGCACTTTGGCAATTTTACTTGGCTCCATGCATTACTACTCTGGGAAAATAAAACAAATACACAGAGGTAATCAGTACTAGAGCTCACCTTGGCTGGTATTTTATTTTATCCTATATCTTTGACTATGCACAAGTTCCTCCCATCTCAGAGGTATGTGGGATACACAAAAGCAGCAGTAAGACCACCAGAAAAAGAAAATCAGACAAAGGTGGGAATAAAAGAAGTGGAAGGAAGTTATCTTAGTCCCAGTTTTAAAAGAGCAACTGAAAATTTGCTGTGTTTACAGTACCTCAATGGTTTCTATGTCAGATGTGATCAGTTTACAAATGCTAGCTGCAAGCCTCCCGTGCTTCCCAACTAATTCAGATTAACACTGAAAGTAGCAGTTGCCAGCATCCAGACATGTTTAAAAGAAATGAGGTCATTTATTCAAAGTACATTTATAGTCATAAATGCCTAATTCACATTGCTGAAGAACAAGTCAAAGTAACTTCTGATAATTTGTGCTCTGAATTTTATCTTTTCACTTTGAAAAAATAGTAAAGTGAACGTTTTTCTCATTATTTAAGTTTTGATAGCACTTATCACACCATATGTGGATGGGCAGCAGAAATCCACATGATCCTAGAATGTCTCCTAGATATTTAAATCTATTACTCTCAGCAGGCAATCACACCATGAAGCCTTTTATGAGCCACTCAAAATCCAAGTCCCAGGTCTTTACGTTCTCGGCCCTGTAAGTTCCTCTCATTAGGCTGTTTCAATACCTCTTGTCAGATGGCTGGAAAATATTCTCATCATCAGATCAAGCTTACTCCAGATTATATCCAGCCTTTCCTATGTCAGATTTGTCCATTAATTTGTATGTCTCACTGGCTAGCATTTACTCATATCCTGTCACACACAGCACTTGGGCAGCTTCTTCTCCACCTTCTCACCTACAGGTCTCTATTCTTTACAGGCTTCCTAGGGATTGGGAAACTGCCTATCACCAGCACAGATAAACAATTAAATTCAAAGTAGCTTGTACTCAGCTTTTTTTCCAGTAGTGGTCTTGACACTGTTTTCCTTGAATATTTTCCATGGCAAGAGAAGTATAAGTGGCAAACCAATATTAATTAATTAATAAATGCTGTGTGATGGAAAAATAATTACAAATACTATAAATCACTATCAAATCCTATTGAGTCACTTCTAACAGGGTAACAGTTCAAATTCCTCCCCGAAAAACCCAATGAATGTGTCAGCTTCCTGTGTTCAGTACATCTAAAATATAGGTGACTTTTAGCAATCATTTTATAAGCTCTGACACTGATTAAAGTAAAATACAATGAAGGATTCAAAGCAAAGTACTCATGGAATTCAAGATGAATGTCCAGCATGTAACTCCAAACTGTTAAGTATTTACAAGCCACTTAAAAATAAAGTTATTAATTACTTCTGCTCTCTTTAAGCAAGAAAGCACTAGGCAAATGGTGATGTTAGCAGCCAAAGTTCATGCTTAGCATTTCAATTCCATTTGTCATATACAGACAAAAGCAGAAAGACCTGGAGAAAATGATCCTTGTTTTTGAGTTTGAACTGCATGTTGCAAAACTCTTTCAGCAAGACAATAAGCAAAGATCTTGTATGCATACTTTAAAAATATAAAAACCCTAGCAAGTACTGCACTGCATCTTCTAGAAGTTGAAAAGTGGACAGTCAACGCCTAATGAGGGTAGAGAAACTTGAATAAATATCGACTTAGGTCACTGTTTAGTCTGTAACAACAGACAGCACAGGACATGCAGGAAAAGAGAAGACAACCAAGGAAAGTATAGCCTTGCAGTTCCAGTTATCAGTATTTCACAGATTTCCTCACCCAAGATAATGACCAAGATGTTGACCTTTCTTCCAGGAACTTTAAAGGACAGAAGTTTCAGCATCCAAAATACTCCTTGTTAATGAGCTTGTAAATGATTTCCCCATTGTGTAAAAGAAAACTTTTTGTTTTCAGCCTGTTGCTTGACCATTTAACTTCATGTACTCCAACTCCTCTGCAATGATGACATTTCACAATGCTTCCCACTTCACCTTTGACATGCTACTCGGTGGTATAGCCATCACCCAGTCTCCAGTCATCTATTTTCCAGGCTTGACAGACCTAACCTGTTTAGTTTCTTCATGCTGAAATAATTTCTCAGCTCTCAACACAGAATTGCTAAGCAAACCCTATCTTTTTAAAAAGAAACAGGATTTCATTTTTTTTAATGAGGTAATACACTTTAACAAGAAGATACACTGTGTGAGACACACACATATGGACGATTCCTATAGCAGCATAATGACATTTTCTCTTCTATTTTAGGCTTCTAATGTTTGATTTGCTTGCTATAAAGCATTACACAGATATTTTGGAGAAATCCTTGCAATTACTTCAGTTAATCCTTTCTTTGGGATAATAACAACTCAGTTTGATTTCAGTATATTTCTCCATTTAAATTACATGTGTATACATTTCACACTATGTCCATTACTTCACACATGTTAATACTGGACTTCACTTCCCATTTCACTGTCCAGTCCCTTGATAAGGCAAAATCTTTTCTCAATGCTTTGTCATTTTGACAACAATTAGCAGTTTCTAAACTATTAAACATCAGTCTTCACTTTGTTCCCTCAGTTTTTCAGAAACCACTTGTAAACCCGCCTGGCACCAAGGAGCCAGGTGGGGTTGTAAATCTCACAAGCCTCTCATCACATATTATGGCATAGTTTGAATTTGCTGGTGTTATTTTGTTTGTTTGGGGAGCTCCAAGCTCTAGCCGCAACATTCACACACTGCACGGCTGATTCCTTCCAAGAACTCCAACAGACCTGCAAGTCATGCCTCCCATTGAAAAAACCCTTCTTTCTGCATATATAAAAAAAAAAAAAAAGGCAAGCCTTGGATGAATCATCAAGGGGAAGAGACCTTTAAGATCATGTAGTCCAACCATTCACCCAGCACTGCCACTGTAACCCCTAAATCACTAAACCATTATCCAGTGCCACATCCAGACACCTCTTGAACACCTCCAGAGATGGTGACTCCACCACTTCCCTGTGCAACATATTCCAATGCCCGACCACCCTAACAGTGAAAAAACATTTTCTCAAATCTAATCTGAATCTCCCCCCTCTCAGCTTAAGGCCATTTCCCCTGGGCCTCTCACTGCAGGCACAGTAGATGCACCTCACTACAGCCTCATGTCAGGTGGTTGTAGAGGGCGATGAGGCCTCCCCTGAGCCTCCTCCTCTCGATCTGCATAAGAAAAAAACCTAAGAGCTGTCTTCAATCAATTCTAGCAAACAGATGTCAGACGCTGAGGGATGCCAGTCCCGACTGTACTTCTTGCACTCAGTGGCATTTCAGACCCGTGCATGTAAGAAGCACAAGGTGACTGCTCAGGAGTCTCATCACTAAAAAAAGCCCTCCGTTTCAGAGGAAACACCGAATTAGACACCGAAGTAAGGCTCTGGGAGCATATCAAGGCTGGAAACGACTCGGGAACAAAGCGAAGAGGGCGCTGCACACCACACACACTCCCCCACACGCTGGGGCACGGTGCCCTTTCACTTCCCTCATCAATCCGGGCCAAGAGGAACCACCACGGATTGCGAGCCCGCCGCGGCGGTGCGAGGGCGTGCGGGGAGCACCAGCACCGCCCGCCGCAGCGGGGCCAGCAGCCGTCCCCTCGCGCCCCGGCACTCACCGCACAGCATGAAGAGCAGCACGCAGGCCAGCGTGGCCACGATCACCAGCAGTGTCAGCCCGATGCTCTGCCACATCGCGCGGCCGGGGGGAGCCGAGAGGACCCGGGCCGGGCCGGCGGCCACAGGCGCCCCGCTCCTGCTCCTCCTCCCGCCGCCGATCGACCGGCGGCCGGGCGGCGCGGGGCTCCCGCAGCACCGCGCTGGCGCGGCGTGGTGCGCGGGAAGTGCTGGGAGTTGTAGTTCGTCTTCCTCCCCAGCCAGCCGGAGCGGGAGGGCGATCCCCGCCAGCGAGGACTACAAGTCCCGATGTGCCCTGCGGCACGGTGGTAATGGCGGGGGGCGGTGAGGGCTGTGTGAGGGCCGGGGCGCGGCTAGTGTGGTAAAGCCCGGGGGTGGCGGGGGCGGCGGCGGCTGGAGCCTTGGGCAGGGCAGAAGGCCCGTAGGACACACGGAGAGGTGATTCAAGGCCAGGCTGGAGGGGGCTTTGAGCGGCCTGGTCTGGTGTAAGGTGTCCCTGCCCGGAGCAGCAGGGTTGGAACTGGATGATCCCTCACAACCGTTCTATGATTCCATCGCTTTTTGACTTAGATTTAGGGATGGGGTAACCTGATGTCTTAATCCTCTTTCTCCCTCTTCCCGTTCCTGCCCTTGCACCCCCCCCAATGGGATCGGTACAGGGACAGCAGGAATATCCAGGCCTTAGCCAAGGAAGTGATTGTACACCTGTGCCACCCCGACGTGGTTCGAATTCCACCTGACCTTGGCTCTTGCCCTGTGTTGATGTGATGGTGGCGCATCAAAGTTGGCCCTTCCCACTTGAAAGAAATCTGAGGAAATATCTCCCTGAATTGCGAGATAATCTTGATTGTGATACGGACTTTGCTGTTAGCACTGCAATAAAGTTATAATTTTCCTTTGTAGTGTAAAAGAGGCTGGTTAATGTTTCTAAAACTACTGAAATGTGTGTAAATTCAGTACTACAGAAGCTTAATTTCCCATGGGCATGCCACCTTTGCAGTGACACATCAGAGAAAGCTAGTCCAGTTCTTTGCTTCTTTTATGCAGTATTTAAGAATCTCCTCGTTTAAGTGAAGCTAAAAATTCTTTTGCTTTCCTGAACTCTGAGCATGCCACATGCCTCCTCCTTTCAAGATATCTGTAAACCAAAATCACCTGCATGTGCATTCCCCCATCCACATCCTTAAATTTGCTGTCACTTCACCAAATCAAACTAGTGCTCTCTTTCCAATCCTAGCCTTCTTTTCGCAGCATTTCAAGCCCCGTTTAATACTCTGCCTGGAGTATTAAACCACTTAGCATGTCTTTTGCAAGTATCATTTAATTTGAAACATGTTTTCTATTATTTTTTAAGTTTTAACTTTGACACATCTGCCAATCTTTAAATGTTACTGAAATTCTCCCCTCAGCACTTGTTACATATACTTAAGGAAGGTTTCTTTTGTATTGCAAACAAAGCAAAGTAGTAACAGTTGCTACCATAATAACTTTTGAAAAATAATCTTCCTCCTAGCTGCACTGTTCTGTTTCTCTGATATCTCTGATACTGCTTATCATCTGCAGTTAGAGTAAGTTCTCTGGATATGGCACTGCTACCTTCTCTTTTCTGTAAAATAGCTGTCACATTTTAGGGCTATTAAAATATTCCAAATACATCATCCTATGGTTCCAAACTGTAATAATAATAATAGTATTTGATTAATTCACATCACATCCCCAGGCATTGCAGAACCACGCAGCATTCAGAACTGAAGAAAGATTTAATCTTGGAATCAAGTAATTCTGGAGCGATAAATATATGTGATCCATATATATAGGCCTTGGATATACATGGATATATATATATATATATATATTATATATATATATATGTGTATACATGGATCATACATATATGATCAAACATACATAGTACTCTTCAAGGCAATATGGCATTTCAGGCACACAGTGTGATTCTTGGGGTGTCCTGTGTCCTGTGTAGGGCCAGGAGTTGGACTCAGTGATTCTGATGGGTCCGTTCCAACTCAGCATAGTCTGTAATTCCAATAGACTAGGAAGTAAAAAGTGAAAACAAGTAGCAATTAGAGTTCTCATCTGTTCTGTACAGGTAAAGGCCTTCTAATCAATGTATGCTCAGTTTGGAAAACCTTGATTTTACTTATTTAAGTGTCCCTTTCTCTAGTTCATTCACCAGGCTAGTCACTTTGTTGTAGAAGACCATCAGGTGAGTTAGGCATGATTTCCTGCCCATAAATCTATGTTGACTAGTCACAACTACCTTGACCTTCATGTTCTTGGAGACCACATGAATTCCAGGAGGATTTTCTCTATGACCTTTCCAGGGACTGAGATGAGGCTCACAGGCGTGTAGTTCTCCAGACCTTCCTTCTTGCTCCTCTTGAAGATAGAGGAGATGCTTGGTCTCATCCGGTCTCCAGGAACCTCTCCCAGTCAACACTGGATTTCAAAGCTAATTGGGAGTGGCCTCGCAGTGACATCAGCCAGCTCTCTCAGCAGTCAAGGACACAACCTCTCAGGCCCTGTAAACTTACAGTACTTCCATTTTGTGTAAGTGTTCCCTAACCTGATCCTCCTCCACTGAGGATGTCTCCCTTGCTCCAGACTTTCCCTCTAATCTCTTGCCTGAGACTGCTGAATGCCAGTATGGATGAACTACTGAAATTGTCCTCAGGACAGACATAAAAAGGACTTTCTGGCATAGTGGCTGAAGCACTTAAATAGGAGATAGATGTATAGGTGAGGATAACTGGGGCTGTTACACTATAACCAAGCCATGAGATACAAGAATAAACTCTTCCTCCTCCAACCATTTGGTCAACACAATCTTCGTTATTCTATTTTTCCCAATACATGAAATAAACCCTTTCTTTTGAGCCACTTGGGACTGTTGAGACTGTGTCAGTTGAGACTTATATGCAGATCTCCATCTGAATGAAAAAAACCAAACATATTACATGTATTTTACCTAAGCCTTTTCTTCAGACAAAAGTTAATTGACACAGATAAATACACATCTGTCCCACTACATATCATTTCATGTGCTAATGTGCCAAAAATCTATGCCATGTCAATGATGATGCATTTGGGATAAGTGAGCTGCAATGTGGGCATTGTTATTTTTCAAAATCCCATAAAATCACACAAAAGAAAATGGAATTACTGATGGACACAAGAAGTTTTCTGTTCACTGAGTTTCAGATATAAGGTTGCTTATACAAATCTATTCTTGGTATATCCAGTTCCTTAAGTGTATATGTGTAAAGTGGAGTCACAGAATTGGATATAGCTCATCCATTCCCCAAGGAGGATGGAAAAACCCACTCATGACTCTATGACCTTTTAACTGTCCTCTCGTTACATGCTCGCTGCATACAATCAATATTGTACATTTAACACTTTTTCCTATGATGTTCAACCCTGATCAATATTCCCACATCTTCTCTCAGCGTGTACAACCAAGGCCACGCTGAGATACATTTTAGGGTTGGGGAAAAGAGGATGCTCAGGCCATCAGGCAGCAAAAGGACTGCAGCACCAGACCAGTGAGGGGGCACTCAGGGGGCCTCTAGCCAGCAGTGCACCAGACCATGGGCTGGCTCACAGCAGCAGCGTTTGACATGTTTCCTCAAAGCAGCAAGGCCCCACAATGCTGTGAATAAGAGAGCTAAAGACTCTTTAGCTCAGGGAAGGGGGGTGCAGATGCTGAGGGCACAAGCCTTATTTTCAGGGTGTAGATCTGATGAATCTAGACCAACCAGTTGTTTTACAGCAGCCAGTTAACCACTGTTTGTGTTTGCATAGCAAGACAAGGGGAGGGATCTTATTATCCCTCCTTCACCAGGGAGAGGGCTGAGGCAGACAGACACATTTGAAGTATCAACTGATTTTCCATTGTCCCTTCTAGCCTGCTTTTGAGCTGGCATGTGGGGAAAATCCCATGCCTCCCTTTATTTGTAGCACAGCTTTTGCTGATGTCAGGTACTGCTGTAAGTGCTCAGCACTTCGACAAACCCACACTCAGTTCCCTAGAGGGAGGCAGCAGAAAGAAGAATGAAATAATTGACTAGCTGTAAAAAAATGACATGTAAATATCATAGAAATTATATTGTATAAGGCAAGTATTCTGGTCCTGAAAAGGAATTTTGGCCACTTAAGATTTTTTTTCTCCTTTTCCAGATCCTTGCATCATTCATGGCCTCCTGGTTTTTATTATCATCCGCATCCCACATTGATGAAGTGAGTCTTGCCGAAGGCTATTATTGTAAATAAGGCTTAGTAAAATGAATATAGGCAGGAAGAGCAAGTTAAAGTAATCCAGGCAGTTTCTGTTCTACAGTGTCCTAATTTTTTAATCCTTCTCTTGGCACACATAGTATCTCTGAGGGTAACTGGCAACCATATTAACTACTGAAGCCAAAATAATGTATAGGAGCTTGACTGCCTATCAGTTGTACCCCAGAAGCTGGACAGGTAGTGATAGTTCATGCAGAAAGTGCAAATTGTAGCCCCTTCTGCTATTTAGAATACACTTATCGACCTTCCCACTGCTGACTTTCTTTTGGCATTGATGCACTTCTCTTTCCTGGGTCAGGAGTACAGAGAAAGACCTCCTTCCTACCCCTTTCCCTCTGACTTACATTGTTATTCACGATATTCATATTCACTGTGAGCTCTCTGGTGTAGGTCTCAACACAGCAAGACCATGGTCCCAAACTGGGACCTCCACCTGCTACCCTAACACCAAATACTAGTGGCTGTAAGAGAGAACATTCAGGTCCCTCCACAATTCACAGCAGTTAATGCCAGCAGGCTCCTCACAGGAGACGTGCAGACAGCGAGGAACAGCAAGGAACTACAGTCTTTTGTAACAAGTCACCTCCAGTCTTTGCTTTGGAGCCATCAATCTTTTCCCAGTTCTTGCCTGACTTAAATGAACAACACAGACTATTTGTATAAAGATGATAAGCATAGGAGGGATGAGAAAATTCTACTTATGTTAGTTTATAGAATGCCAAGCTATATAACTAAACTGTATCTGTGACTGCTGCCAAGGACTTTCCCTGTTGCAAATGCTTTCCAGCTGCAGCCAAGCCTTTTAAGAGTAAACACCAGCAGTGCTGGTTTGTGTCCGACAGAGGGTGCTAAAACAAAATATTTACTCCAAAAACTTCAGAGCTCCGCGATTGCTCAATTCAATGCTTCCTCCAGCATAAATTTATTTTGACTTACTTTTTATTTTTCTTGCTCGCAGCTGGCAATTTAATACAAGCTTTAGCTTTATGGACATATTACACTAGCTGTAGCTTCAAAGCTGAAAATGACATTTAGAAAGAACTAACCATACCAGAGAAAAACAAAGGAACAAACTTCCAAATTTTCACTTTATCCTGATTACTCAGATTTGATTCCATGCAGTTTTATTACTGACAGTTCTGAGTTAACAAAAATAACAAAAATTAACAAAAGTTAATGGAAGGAGGGGAAATTCTTTACTGTGAGGGTGGTGAGGCAGTGAAACAGGTTGCCCAGGGAAGCTGTGAATGCCCCACCCCTGGCAATGGCCAAGGCCAGGTTGGATGGGGCCTTGAGCAAGCTGATCTAGAGAAAGGTGCCCCTGCTTATGACAGAGAGCTTGGAACTAGATGATCTTTAAGGTCCCTTCCAACCCAAACCATTCTATGATTCTATAAAATTCTGTCACACTGACCTTGTAACTCCCTGTGGTGTCACTAGCAAAATCGTAATCTGCAGGTACATAACCATTGTCCTGTGCCAAAAAAAAATAGAAAAAGAATGGATAACAGATGGAAGATATCCTCTTCCATCTGAGCTAGATGCTCAGAGACAGAAGAGACGTTTTGCCAGTGAGTTAGATAGATGCTGCTGACAGAACAATTTTGTGAAACAGGCATGTCCTGAGTTTAAATTCCAAACTTTGGAAGAGGTCATGGTTAAGGGGAGTGACTGCTAATAGGTGACATGGTAATGGGAGACAGAAAGACTTTTCTTTCCTGAACTAAAACTTTACCGTGCTGATTGAAACTTAGTGGGAGCTGAGTGTTGCTGGTAGTTGATCAGTGGTACCGTGTCCACCCTGTTTCCTACTGACCTGCAAGCCCAGTGGGACCTGTCAGCTCTGAAGTCAGTGCAACTCAAAGGTGCTTTTCATAAGATGCAGAGATGTCCAAAATCTGACTGGATATAGCCTTGGGCAGCTGGCTGTAGGAGGCCCTGCCTGAGCAGGTGGATTGGACCAGATGATCTCCAGAGGTCCCTTCCCACCCCAGCCAGTCTGTGATTCTGTAAATTAGGAACTTTTTGATAAGGTGCAACCTAGAACAACCCCTAGACCAGCAGTACTCAAGCTAGCTCCCTGTGGTATTGCACTTCGAACAGTGGTGGTTGTGTAACAGCATCGCCCCAGAATCAAGTGCTGTTTAAATTGCCTTCTCTTGGTCTTGTTTTCAGGCAATTTCATCTGGAACTAAGCAAGTATATTTGTCCATATGTCAACTTATTTTTCTGCCTTTTATCTCAGGACAATATGCTGTTCAACAATCATTGAAAGATGACTGGCAGAGGTCTGCTGTGCTTGGTGCCTGGGATCCAACTAAATGCATGGCATCACTCTCCCTACAAAACAAACGAATCCAAATCCTGCCACAGCCCTCAAGTCTCCAAATTCAGGTAATTAGATAGGTGTTAAAAATATCCATAATGCTATTGCAGCTTCTCTTAAATGCCACCAGAGTCACTGGAGATGCTATTGTTTTTATAAAGAAAAAGTTTCTACTCTAAAAGAAAACTAGTTAAAGAAGGAAAGTATTAATTTTTATGAATAAAATGTGTCAGGAGCAAGGAACTAAAGAAATTAGAAATGTGACATCTTTACCAAACTTCAATATGTGTTTCCTTTTTGTTTTAGACAAACAAGAATAAAGACAAAAATACCTTGTATTACCATATTCTTAGGTCTAGATTTGGCTTGACACACTAACCCAGATTGTTTTGGACTATAAAGAAGTTGGAATAATAATTGTGAAGCCAAAGCATTGCAATGCACTGGGTCACTACCATGTTCCTCTGCCAGTCAGCTTCCAAACTGCTCCTTGCTCTACAGCACATAAAGAGTACTGAGTCTCTTGGACAAAGAGGACAATTTTCTGCTTAGGGAACAATATTTCTGGGGACAAAATAGATATCAAAAAGTATTTCTCCTCAGTATTTCAAGATGGTTTGTAATGACACAAAGAATTAAATGAATAACCTGTGGAAAAGATGAAACGGGAAAGGCTGGCAGGTCAGCCTCAGGAATTGCAGCAGTTAGTGTAGACTAACGTGCTGGAATTTGGAAGCTTGAGCAAACAAGTTTGTGTCTGTAAAAGTGAGTTAGAAATTACATAAGGACATTCTTTCATGTGAATCTTCTGGCAGTATCATTTCTGGGCAGACAGGCAGCCCTGGGAGGATAGCCATCGTCACTGCCCTTGGTGGATATCTGTGTGTAGATCCAAGAGAAAGCAAAGGCTGAAGTAGTACACAGACAAAGAGCCTATCAGGAAGGAATTCTCAAGGTCCAGAACATCAGTGCTACATCTTGGACAAATACAGCATGTCTGTACATCAAGTACACTTCAGTTTGTGAAGATGACACCACTCCTGCACCACACATGGTCCCCTTAACTTATTTCTGCTGTTTGTCCCATTGAAACCAGGAAACAAATCCCTGAGCTCTGGTCAACAAAACTATGAACACACAGAATTGAGAGGGCAGCAATGGAAGTTCATGTATGGATATGTAACTTCGTGACAATTTTTCCTTTAGAAAATAAAATAAAAAAGTGAAAAGTATGAATAGATTTTAAGAAATGTTATTTGGATTTCATGTGCCAAAGACCTCTTTATTAAAAGCAGGGGTAAAGAAGCAGAAAATTTTCAACAAGCTTTGGTAGTTTAAATAAATGTTTTATAGTAGCTGCAAGACTTTGTTAGTGCTCAGAACAAAAATGAGTTCTGAAGGTATGAGATTTTGTGCTTGTTACACTGAGCACAAAGCCACTTCTTTCCCTGACTCTTTTTCTGTTGTGTATCAATGGCTGAGTTGCAATGGGATCAGTAGTTCCTGTTCTGTGTGATTTTTGTTTCCTTCCTAGCCAACCTAAACATTTGCTTATCAATCCCTCCCTGACAGACAGATCTCCTAGGAGATGCCACAGTTAGAATCATAGAATCATTTAGACTGGAAAAGACCTCTGAGATCATCGAGTCCAACCTGTAACCATTAGGTGATGGACCTCACTTTGGCACAATGTGTGGAGGATTCAAGGCTTCAGGTTAGAGAAGTTCAGCTTGCAAATACAAGTGCTGGGCCATAGACCACGTTGAATGCAACGGATTCAGTGACTCTCTGCTCCCGAAGTGGCCCGACAGTGAATTGAATCTTCCCAGCAGGGTAGATTCCAACAAAGGCAAACGGCCACCATCTGCCGTGGCAGCTGAGTCGGTGATGGAACAGCACCGCTCAGCCTCTCCCCCTCCTCAGCTGCCGCTCCCCACCACCTCCCCATCCCTCCGCTTTGCTCTGCCCTCCCTCGGCGGAGCCCCAGCCGTCCCTCCCGCCCGTGCCCGCCCTCAGCCGGCGGGGGCGGGCGCGCCGGGGCCGGGAGGAGGCGGTGCCTTATAGGGCGGGCGCGGGGGCCGCGCCTGCAGAGCCGCGCCGAGCCCGGCGATACCCTGGACAGCGCCTCGCCGCCGCTCCGCCGCCATGGTGAGTGTCCCCCCTGCACCCCTTCCCGCACACACACACACACACACACACACACACACACACACACACACACACACATCCTCCCGGGCCGCCTGCCTCGGAGCCGCCGCCTCCCTGCCCTCCGCTCCTCCGGGGCCGGCTGAGAGCCCCCGCTGCCCGCCCTCCCTCCTCCCGCGCCGCTACCCCCGCTGCTACGGGCCACATTCGGGGCGTGATTTTTCGGGGGGAAAGGGAGGGCATGGCCTCAGATGCCCCCCAGCCCCCATGCGAGGCACCTGAGCCGCCCGCGCGGGTCGGATCGAGCGGCGGAGCTTGGACATTATGGGGAAGGAGGGAGGGACAGAGACCTTAGGGAGCGGGGAAGGAGGGAGGGAGGGAGGGAGGGAGGGAGGAGAGGGAGCACCGGGGGCACCCGCGCAGCGCGGGGAGCCGGGCGGCGTGCGGGGACAGGCACGTGGAGGAACGGGGTGGTGGGTGGAGGCAGGGATGAAGAGAAGGAGCAAGAGATGCGCAGCCCCTGGGCATTCATCTCCCCGAGCCCCCTGCGCCCTGCCCCGCTCCGAGCAGGTGCATTCTGCTCTACTCCGAGACGCGTTTGAGCGTGTTACATAAACCGATTATTCCCGTTAATTTGTTATCTTAATAGAAACTCTTGCGTTTGCCATGCAATCTGTAGTAGAACGCTTTATTTCCCCCCCATGTAAGGAATGAACAATGGAGTTTTAGATTCCAGTTCAGCATTTAAAAGAGTTAAAGTAGAACAATGAAGTCACCAATTTAGTGAGCAAGACCGATTCCCCATAGCACATTATGTCTTTGCAGTCATAGTAACTTTCCCAAGGGGGCTCATCCTGTTTATAAACAGCAGTGCATTAAGTGTAATGCTGACCGTACAAAGTACGACAGTATCAAAGAAGTATTTTGCAGCCTTAAATTTTGAGGCACATTGGGATGAATAATTTGGTGAAGTTTGTTATATCAGAAGCCTGAGACATGATTCACAACAGAGCCTAGTTTTTCTTTTATATGACTTAACAACAAAAATACTTTTCCCAAAATGTCTTTGCATCATATATAGTAAATTCTGCTTTCCTTGAATAAAAATCAGTTTGGATCCTCCCTCCCCCCATAAATCCAGACATGAATAATATTCAAATAGTCACTCCCTGAATTGGAATTAACTTGAGTCCTAAAAGTCGTGTATCCACCTGCTGTCAGTCTGAATCTGCTTCTCTCCTGTGTATTCTATTTGCCACCAACTCAGCCTTGGGATGACAGATATGAGAAGACCCTATTGAAAAGACCTGAAAGGGTGCCGTCGTTTATGCTGCCTAAGCCCCCTTAGAGTGACCCCCCTACTACATAATTGAATTCGTATTTCCTATCAATTTGGAATATAAACACAAAAGCTATGACTAAATTACCATAGCTGCACAAAGCCTAAGTTAATACCAGCCACTGCTAATGTCTTCCTTGTGACAGAGGAAGAAGGTTACAAAGATACCTGGTGTTGCAGAAGGCAATGTGCATTATTTATCAGTAATTGGTACAGATAATACTCAGGTGCTCAGGAGTACTGGAAAGAAAGTTAAAATACCCTGAACTAGTTAAAATGTTTCATTTTGATTCTTTCCAGGGCTGAGATGAAGTCAGTTATACTAGTGCAAGTCAAGGAAGCATTAGTTGGTGACATAGGCATTGGCAACCTCATACCAATGGAAATTATAGCTGAGACCCACCCTTAACTGTTCTTTCTGGTTCTTAGAGCTGTTCAGTTCACCTTGACATTTTTCTTGAAATGGCCAGAAGCAATAACCGGAAGTTGCCATTCAGAGCTACACATGGGTTTGCATTAGGAAGTTTTGCTCTTCTGTAAGTCCAATAACCTCAGTGTTCAAAAGCTGCTGACATTGCCCAAGCTTTGTTACTTATACATAAAGGCATTCTGAAGAAAGAATTGCCAATCTGAGAAAATCCTTGAAGTGGTATAAAGGTTGAAGGTTGCTTTGGCTCTAAAAGTTTAAAAGAGCGTCCTTGGAATAATAGTTACTGAAATGAAAACCTGAGCTATGGATGAAAGCTGTTGTAATGATGCTAATGCAGGGTTAAAAGTTACAGCACATCGATTTCTAGATGGACCTGGAGCTTGAGGGCAAGGGGTCATAGGGACATTGGAGTATACTACCAAAGTTATCAGGAGCAAATGTAGGACAAACAGATTTTTGGCCCAAGTGGTAGGAACATTGACCAAGCATTCCCTTCTCTAGTGGCATAGAAATAAGCAGGTGTATGTTGCTAGTGTTCTTTAAACTCGATTGAGAGTTTTTTCAGCATCCTGGGTGTTCAACAACAACAATCACTATTATATGTAGAAAGTAGTGTAAGAAAACCTTTTTTGTTGTTGTTTTAAAACCACATTTTGCTGAAGCAGCAAACCACTGCCATCATAAAGTATTAAGTATTTCCTCAGCATCCTCACTGTATGAGGGCAACCACAGTGGGTTGGTTCTTCTGTTTATGTAGTTCACTGCAGCTCTCCTTGCTTCAGTGAATCTAGGTCAAATTACACTGCCTCAGGATTTGGCTGCACCCTTGAACTTTAAACCGATTACACATTTTGATTTGTCAGTGTATTTTCCATGGGGTCAAATCCCACTTTTATGAAGTAAGAGGGTGTATAACATTGCACAGTCATGGCAACTTATGCTTACAAAAGACTAGGTAGCACTAAGGTAAGCATAAACATGAGGACTGTATTTAGTAGTTTCCATGATTTATATCTCTACAAGAATCCAGAGGTAGAGGGATAGGCAGAAGCTTGAATATGTTTTTCATTTCCCTCAGGGGCTCTGATACCCCTGTAATCTGAAGTCAACACAGAAAGACACCTAACTCTTCTAAGCATTCATAAGCCTCATGGCCACCATATCAGGATATGGACCTTGATATGTGCCTACACTGACTGCAGAATGGACACAAAGGGCCCTAGACAGAGCAACAAATGCCTCTTCTTTGTTGACAGTAGCCAAAATAAACCCCTGTCTCATTGTCCACTGGTGTTAGTTTCTCTGAATACTGCATGAGAAAGAGTATTGCAAAGACGATGTTCTAGCCCCTGAACAGTGACACGCAAACTGGAAGAGAACATTTTTCAGCAGACAGAGATCAACTCAGCACAAATACCTGATGACACAACATCCAGTGCTACAGCACCCACAAGATCTCTCCAGCTCCATCAGAGTGAAGAAGGAACAGGCTACAGCAGCCCTGCCATTCAGGACAAGAGCAGGAAGGCAGGGGTTTGCCAGCTGACACAGAATTAATAAGCTATGAGAAAATGTGCTGAGAAACTGCGTATAGAACAGAAAACATAGACCCTACTTGCACAGAAACTCAAGAAGAGACACTGAAGCCTTTTGCACATGGTAGAATTGATTAGGAAAAAAACCTTCCAGGAACTGAAGTAAGAGTCCACCAATTCGTTTGCATAGTTACAGATACCTGCTCACCAAAACCTGCTTGCTGCCCTTGGTGTTGATGCCTTTCATCTCTAGGAAGATCCTTTGGTTCTTCAAGACTGATCAGTGTATCTTCATTACAAGCAGTCTGACTTGTGAAAAAAACACACTCCTGTTGTTCATCAGGCACTTGATTTTGCATTCCTTTAACTTTGTAGCATCTCTTGATTTTACTGAATAAAAGGGTTAATCATATGAAAACACTTTAAATTTCAGTCTCTGACTCAATCAAATTTGGGAAAAAAACCCGCAATAGCATTTTCTTTAGGTATTAGTAAACTCCAAAGTAAGGCAAATATAAAGGGCTGGTTATTCCCTGATCTAAGCAAAATTCAAGTGTAAATAAATAGAATAACATCGTAGTTCTTCCTGATGCTTTCATGCCATGCTATATGAGAGTTTTGTTAATCAGTGCCTGTAAAACTTTAGAAGCTGAGGCATTGATAAGCCTCATACAGAGTCTGAAGTTTGTATTCAATGATAAAGTAATGTCACAAGTGCAGCCTGATTTGTAATTAAAGAAAGTAACGGAGAAGGGGGGGAAATTATGAGGATGGAATTAAGTGTACCATTGGTTGTTCCAGCCAGAGAGCTGCTGGGATGAGCCTGCCTTGTGATGCAGTGGTAGAAAGGTACAAAGAGGATTGCCCAGCTGTAACAGAGAAGAAACACCCTGGGACGTGCAGCTCTGTCACATTATACATGCCACACTTCAGACTTTGAGCACATCAAATTTATCAACCAATTTGTGAGCGCCTGGCAACAGTGGAGCTTGTAAATCCATTATCTGCATACACTCTCCATGGCTTGCCTTATCACATGCTAAATACACGAGCCACAATATCTGAATGACTGCATCTTTACCCACGGGACTGGTGCACAGCTGACAAGTAGAGTAGAATATGAAATGAAGTGAATATTTATGACTTCTGTGGGGCTTCTTATCTACCTAACAGCAAAAGCCACTTTTGCTTTTTGAGGACTAGTTAAATTCAGATCTAGGAGGGTAAGTAGAATCCTTTACATCGTCAAGAAATGACAATTAACATTATATTGTCATTAATACTGAAAGCACTCTGACTTGATGTCAGTCTGACAACAACAGAGTGATAATTTTAAATATTGAGTTCATCTAGCTAATGACTTTTAAACTGCACTGCATTTCCTTTTCCTCAGTCAAAACTGACTGTGATAAAGTGATAAAGGTCAGCTCTCCCATAGTGAAGGAAATCAAACCTTCTCTGGTAGAAATTTGTATACAAAGATATGTAATTAGAGAATAAAGAATTAAGATCATTTTCATCATAGTTTGGAGAGATTTTGATTTTTTTTCCCCCTAAGGAGGATGGATATGGAAATGGAGCAATAAGTAGTTCATATTCTGTGTCATCATTTGAAAACCAAACACAGCAAGAAATGGAAATTAGAAGTAGGGTGACCAAGTTTTAAATAAATATCCTAAACCCAAGCATAAGGAGCCACAACCAAACTGTTCTTCCCCTAGCTCATAAAGAACCTCCTACAGGATGCTAGTCAGTAGTCACCATTCTTGATGCTTTGCAGCCAGTGAAGACAACGTGGTACAGCAACCTAACAGGGGGGATGACTTACACACATGATAAAAAGTCTACAGCTGTTGTTATTTCCTCTATGTGACAATAACTGACGCAGTTTACAGACATTTTGTATCATTAGGGCATTACCCTGCAGCACAGTCATTAGCATTTTTATTCTGAGGAAAGTGTTGGTCTGGGTGTTTCCATGGTGTGATGGGTTTAAGAGTCTGGGCTCTAAAATTCCAGTTATGTGTGGATTAAACTCTAGGATACCCACTGTTGGGGCTGATGGTGAAAGGGAGCTAATTAGCTTGTGCACCCTCTTATCCTGTGCCAGCAGACAGCGCTCTGTTATTTGGGTTCCACACACTTTTAAGAAGATGTGTCCTTGGAGTTCATTGGGGTTCATTTAGGGTTTTAAAAGAGGTAAATTTAGAATTGCTTTGGAGGAGACATAAAAGAACTTCCATACTCTCTGTTTTCTTTATTAAGCTTGAAAATCAACTGTCATTTCCTTTCCTCTCCTTGCCCAGTCTTCTTTAAACATGACTGAAATCCAAAACATGAATTAGCATTTGAAATACAGGGTTTTGCCCTCAAGGATTTAAGGGAGAAATGGAAGGAAGAAAAAAAGTTAAGGACCAGTTACCAGAAGAAGGTATTTCCCTCTTTAATTGTTGTTTTGTGTTCTCAACTGACACTTTAGAAAACAGGCATCAGATTCTGTTTCACTATTTCCCTATATTACACTTGCATCTTCACATCCAACTAGAAGTAAAACTATGCTTTGTTTCTTGCATTTTGCTGTAAGCATGGATAAAACTGTTCCAAAAGGCAAAGTGCCTTCAAATTGGCAAGGAATAAATGGTTGGCAAACGTTTTGAGAGTGATTTCCTTGTCAGGGAATTGGCACATCTCTTGGTAAGGCAGTTCTGAATATTACTATCCACACTCGCTTTCTCTCCAATTGCTAGCTGCAGCCAGCCAAATTGCTTCTGCTGCAGTTTAAAAGATTAGTTGTGAGGTTGTGCAAGTTCTGATCTGGTAGGAGTTGGTATTTGTGTCAGAACCATGTTTTACTGTGCACATGGTTTATTTTTTTCAGAGTTTGTCAATAGTCCATGCAATTCCAGGGGGAAAAAACATGAAGTCTGGTTTTATATTTAAGTGTTCATCAATTTATTTTTAAAATATCTTTATGTATTAAGTAGTTTAAACTATTTGCATTATGTCTGGCTACTCAATATTATCGTCTTCCCCAAATTCAGATGCTTGTGTGATATGAAAAACATCCCATGCAATGGGATATTTTTTAGGAACAGCTGCATCTGTCCTCTCAGCTGTTAGTATTATGTGCCTTCCTGGAGTAGTATTGCAGTGTTACTTTGCTGTTACACCAGAGACTGTACTGTGGATTTAAATCTTAAAATCAGCCCTTCTTACCTAGGAGTACCCTCTTACCTTGACTTGACTTCTTTCCAAGACTTATCTATTAATACTGACAGAAGGCTATGCATGAAACCAGACAAAAACTCCATATTTTCAAGTTCATGGAAGAAAAATGAAAAGTCAAAGACCTAGAACACAAATATATCCAAAATCAGGTTAGTGAAGTCTTTATCGGTTCCTTTCTTCTTCCCACTTCCTACTGCTACTGAAAGCAGAAATGAGAGATGTCTTCCAGCCAGCAGTGATCATCACTCTCCAAAGAGTAGACAGCTTATTTATGTGTTACCTAAGAAATCCAAATCTTCTCCCAAAAATTAGGTACTTCCACTGACAAACGTGTTAGAAGAATCTGGATTCATCCTTAGAAACAGCCTTGGAAATTTTTCCTGTTCAAATACTGGAGTTATTGGCTTTATCTTGCAGCTTGATGATTAAGAAACATGAGAAGGTATTTTTCCCCAGAAAAATAAAGTCATCACATCTCTAGTTTTACAGCATTCTTTTCAATTTCCACGGCTCTGTTTTCTGGCAGAAATTTATATATTCTCTCTAAGATTTTTTTATTTTTCTGATGTGTGTCAAAAGCATCACAGGATCTTCATACTCTCCTTTGAAAGCTGAGATACAGCTTGTGATTTCTTGGTGCAGAAACACATTTGAAACTTGTCTTTAAAACTGGCAATTTGTACAAGGCAACAGAAAAGGTAGCATTTAGCTTTATTGTTCTGCAAAATACAAATAGCTCTCCATTTCAGTGAAAACTGAAATTAAAACCTTTTAGGTTTAATTCAGTTATTTCCTTACTGCTGTCGACTTTGTACCCTGCATTTCAATAGTATCTGCAAAAACTCTTTGAAGATAGAAGGCTAGATGAGAGTTATTTTGGTTGCAATAAATTCAAGAAAACCGAAAAAATGTCCCTTATAACCTATCCTGGAGGAAAAAGAACCACTTTTTTCCCCTTTTACATTTACTAAATTAACAGCATCATTTTATTTCAAATCTGGTGTAACTAAAATGTCCCCTCAGGACTAAATTGAATATTTTTTTTTCACAAAATAATTTCTTTTTCATCAATCAGGAAGTCATTTTCTTTTGTTTGCCGGACACCAGACACCTTTGGGAGATGTCAGAATTCAGATCAGAAAGTGTTTTGATGGAAAGGTACAAAGTTGAAAGCAAAGACAGAGAGCAATGTCACTAGGACAGGTGTAGAAGGGAAACAAGACAGCACTATCCCATTTTTCCCCAGATGTGTTTTCCTGAGTTTAAAGGCGTGTGAGCATTTCAATATTCTGGCTTGTTAAACCTCAGGTCTTGCTGAAGTTTGACAAGCATTCTGCAAGCACTTAATAAACCTAACAACTCCTGAGCACTCAATAGGATAAAGAACATCCTGATCTGCTGAAAACCAGACACCCATACTAGTCCCCTGGTCTTTGGCAAATTTGGGATTTCATGTGTTCTTGCTTCCTTTACAAAGGTGTCCCCCCCACTGTTCCACCTCCAAACATGAACAGCATTGATAAGACACTGGTGTAAGTGTAATTCTCAGGCGTTTTCATTGGATGCAATAAGGTGGTTGTTTAAGCAAAGAGGATACAATATTATTCAAATGATGATTCAATGTAAGTGAAGAACTCTGAACTAAATAACAAAGTAGAAAGCAAAGCGAGATCATTAAACACCTGTGACACATCATTCATCAACCCAGCATCAGATGGGGTTTGAGAATTTGTTACCTGAAATGATGATGCATTTGACTCCATAAACCAGTTTAGGATATACTTTGATCAATATACAGTTGATCAGCTCCTCAGGTTAATACTGCAGGTAACTGAGTTTAAATTAGGAAAAAGACATATGCACAGTCAGAATGAAGGAAGCTTTCAATTTCAATTAGAGCCCTCAAATGACACAGTGTTTATACCTAGCTGGGGAAAGTACCAGAGGACATCTTCAGACATCACCTCCTGGTTTCTTTCTTATAACCTTCATAAAAGAAATAATTTGAAATAGATGGATTTTCTTTAAAATCAGTGATGCTTGCAATTCTTTTATTTTACTTGCTTACCTAACTCTCACAGCTATCACACATTTACCCCCTCACCACATTTATAGATCACACAGACTTAAACAGAAGCATATATTTCTTACTATAGTTGGTTTTCCTGGGGAAAGCTTCTTAGTGCTTCTTTTTTGCCTGAAACATCTTAGTATTCTATGATACTAAATAACTAGATTTACCATTATCACCTTTGCCACTCTTTCAGACAATGCATTTCACTGGCAAACAATTATTCTGTATCTGCTAGCTGGTTTTTCTCTCTTAGTTGATGCTTTTTTGGGTGGGGGTTTGAGTACAGAAGGTTCTCATTTTATCTGTTTTTAAGGTTTTCTGTATTGAAACTTAAATCAGCTGCAAGTGCCATCCGTGCTGCTTCTAAATTCTCCTGTGAAAAAATGTGTTTATTACATTTACTTGTAAGCCATTGTCTTCAAATAGTTATTCCTAACAACACACATTTAATGCAAAGTAAGAAGTGATGGTTATCCTTCTTGGAAACCTGAGCTTGTGAGGATACTCATCTTCTGGAAAGCGGTACTTGATCAGTGCCTGTGATGTGTATCACGTCTCAGATACTTCAAGCTGACCTTGCCAGCAAGTCTGCTTTCCTCCCACCTGCTATCTGTCCACTATAGAGCAGCACTGAACCTCACTGATGCTTCACTATCAAGGGAAGCAAAATTTTTCCAAATGATCTCTGTCTTTATAATGACTGTCTCTTCTGAGAACCAGTTCAGTCAGTCGGGATGGGTGCGACAGCCGCCGTGGTGCAGCGCTCTCATGGAGCTGTTATGTCACATGGAAATTCCCAGCTTCGGTGGTGCTTGACTTTACAGGTCAGCTTAGGCTGATCCTATCAGATGATCTTCCTGAATGCTGAGGAAAGCTAGCTGTGTGAAAAGCCTCCACCAAGAAAGCTGATCTTCTAATACTGGACATAATCACAAAGGCACAAGATGTATTGCAGGACCAGCAATACCCACTGGAGTACTGGATGTCTTCTAGTCACATTTTCTTTACACATAATTAGATATTGTGACATGCTTACCCTTTTGAGTTTTTCGGGTTTTACTTTTCTTCTTTCAATCAACAGTTACTGGTAAATGGTATCTAGCATCAAATGATAAATTAGAAGATAAACGTCTATTAAAACTCACAAGCTTGAAATCCACTTCATTTAAAATTTAATGTACAGATTTTAGAAATAGATATTTTTTAGTTAAAATTTCATGCTTCTTTCCTGGAACAATTTATACTAATTGAAAAGCTTCCTTTACTGAGTTTTGTACCCACATTTGTCACACAGACGTTAGGCTGTTTTGTACATGGGTAGTGACCTCGAAGTGAAATTGAAAGGCTTTGCATGTGTTGGAAGATTAAGGCTGAAACCTTAGAAGCTGGGATGTGAACTCTCTAATCCTCAGCAGCATGCTACAAACACCTCCCCCTCCTCCATTCTTTTCCTTCCCCTTTTTCCACTTACATCCCTATAAATAGCTCAGGAAAGGGTCTATCCATTTGGGCAGAAACTACAAGAAATGGCACAGCAAATGACTGCAAACCAAGAAAAACTGTTTCTCTACTGGGCAAAAGAACACACCAAGATCTCCTTCACCCAAACTGGAAGAGCAAGAACAAATCTCTGAGCTGAGTGCTGTTAATTTTAAGGATGTGGCTAAAGCAGGATACAACATGACCTATCTTACCAATCCTTGCATGGAGAGCAACAGGTAGAAAACGTGCACACACATACCTCAAACTTCAGCACTGAGTTACCTTGCCAGAGTCCTTCATTCCCTGTTTTTAAAGAGAAATTAAGATACTAGGGGCCCAGTGAGTCTGGCCAAGGGGACTGTTACATATGTGTGGAACTCTGCTGGTATCTCCAGCAGCCAGCATGGCGTTTACTCATAATGTGTTGGGTCATAATTGTGCTATGAACGTGCCCCCTCATCAATCTCCTACTTCTTCCAGGGGCAAGGGGATAGGAATTTGTCCTGGTTTAGTGTCCTTGTATAACTCAACAACTTGAGCAGGTTAGACAGGGTATGTATCAGGGCAGATTTTGCCTTTGGGCAAGTACTTAGCCCAGTTTGACTAAGTGTTTATGGGTGCAATTTTCCACAAAGGAAATACAGCTGGGCAGAATTCATCTTAGTAGATTTAAGGTATAAATAAGACACTCAGTAGAGGGTTTGGAAAAAACAGCAAACACATAAGCATTATTATAGATGTGCTTTTGTGGGTTTTAATCCCACTTTGTTCCTTTCTGGGCTTTCTGAATTTACAGATGTCAGTAAAAATCTTAATTTACAGGTGTTCCTTTTAAATGTAATTCTAGATTTACTGTTACAGTGAAAAGCTTGAAAGTATGACTTTAACTTATAGATTGTGTAAATTCATGGAAACAAGAACTTGGTGATTTAGCACAGTAAAAATGCAGGGCAGAGGGGATTTGATTTGGGGGATCTATACTAAAGAAGTCACTACAAAATCTAGCCAAGAATATGAACACCTGTCTGCTCCTGTTGCAGCTGTGCCAGCTGTGCCAGCTCCGAGGCACACACCACCATTCCTTTGCTGCAGGTCACTGTCCTCCACAGCTCCCTACATGAACTTGCCACAGTGTATTTTAAGAGCTCCTGTTTGGATATTTTCAATTAACCAGTCCCTTTATCTGAAATAGGTAACAGCTATACAACCAGCACTGCCAACAACTCTGCAGTGGCATTCCCAGCCCAGGGGAAGCACAGATGAGAAGCCAGTTGCATGGGAGTCCAACTCTCCAGCGAGCACAGTGGCTTTCATGGTACTTAAAATGCCACATATGTTTAGCTCTGATTTAGTTTTTCTGTATGTCTATGAGGAGTTCAGGGCAGTTAAATAATTGCATCAACTGAACACTGTTTCGCTCATGAGGATGAAAGTATTTTCAGGACCATT
This sequence comes from Corvus cornix cornix, assembly GCF_000738735.6. Lineage (NCBI taxonomy): Eukaryota > Metazoa > Chordata > Aves > Passeriformes > Corvidae > Corvus > Corvus cornix. The sequence goes on from NC_046333.1 coordinate 65,636,615, forward strand.
ATTTGTTTCTGAAAAAATAAGGTATCCTATGTTACAGTTTTCTATTTGCTCATGGAACCTTTTGTATTTAAAACATGCTTCTGCACACATTCTATAGCTATTGCAACTTTAAAGTACTTCAGGAGTATGAAATTAAGAGTAGTGAACTTCACAAATTCATTAATATATTGACTTACATGTACTGTTAAATGATGCAAACAAAGTCTGCTGCCTGGAGCATTTTATAAATTAGAAGTGCATTCTACTTTATACATCCTGACTAGGTGACTTTGTTATTGTTTTGAAACAAGTGTTAATTACATGTATGTAGGAAGTCAGTTTTTCCAACATGTCTCACAGTTTTCCTTCTTTGTTCTGTGCTTCACAGGCTGTATTCAATCTTCTACTGCTCTTGTCCTTAGCAAAAGTGTCTGTAAAGGGCATTAACACTGCAGGAAAAAAGTCTGAATTAAGCAATTATTTAGTTAATATTTTACAAGTTGAGTTTTTGACCTACAGTTTTCTGAAGGGCTGCTGACAATTGCCTGTCAAAGAGTGCAAGATATAAAAAGCACCCTAACGCTTTATTTCATTTTTATATGTTTACATTTTAATACTTTATTTTAATTTAGTTTCTTGTCCTTTAAAGAGAAAAACACACAGCCCTACTTTTAAGTCTGCCCAGAGGAGCTAGAAATGCTACCCACACAGATTTTCAAATAATCCTTCCTTGTCTCCCCTGCCAGCAGCCAAGCACCCCCCAGCAACTCGTATGAGATGTTTAAGAAACTCAGGCAAAACTGTTCAGTGGGGGAAAGCCCTGGTCAGGGAACACATTTTATAAAATCCTTTTTTGATCCCCCCCTGCCTGTAGCAGAAGGGGCAGGCAGTCCCTTGTACATTAATCCCTGTTGGACACAGTTGCAGACATCTGGGACGGCAACCAAGAAACCTACTTCTTTGGCATAGAGTGCCCTTTGTCTTCCTGCACTGCCAGGATTGTGGGAAAACCAGAGCTCTTGCTTTTGGGTTTTTTTGGGTGTTTTGTTTTAGTTTGGGGTTTTTTTAAGGTTCTTTGTCCAACAAGCCATGAGATCGTGTGCAGAGGCTTAGGATCTCCTATTCATCTTAGATCATGAAGTTTGTTACAGTAGAAAATGAAGAGATTTTCACAGCACCAGAAAGGATATGTTGTCAGCTTGTCCCTGTTTCTTTCTCCAGAAAAACGATCAATTGTGTATGCCAAGTACAAAATAAAGCCCTGCATGCATTATACTAACTTATGAAATCAGGTTCTCAGCAGCAACAAAATCTGTCTGCAAATAGCGACGAAAACAAACTTATCAAGATATGGCATACTGAGAAAACTGAGCTGCCGTGTAAACTTGTTGTAATTCTCCCCTACCATTTCATTTGCCCCCTGTGCCCTTCTTGTTTATTGTATGGGTCTAAATGTAGGATGGGAGATCTTAGTTGCACATGTGGCAAATTTTGTGCAAACACTCTATACCTGGTATATTTCTGGGGAATATTCTGTTCCAAAACCAAATAATCTGGTAAATCCATAGCCTTAAAGGGGTGATTGCCTCCTTTGTTTTGGTAGAATTATTTTCCTGTGCTTCTCAAAGTGCAGCTGGCTGTCTTGCTCTTATATAAGGAGAAATTACATACTGGTTCTTCATACACAGGTGTCCTTTACCAAGCCTAGTTGTTTGGAAGCAGGTAAGTTAAGCTGTGCAGGCTTTCGTATCACTGATGTAAAATTAATTCTGACACTGATCTGTCTTCCCAACGCCTTGTAAAGTCAACAAGAGCTGAACAGACCATTAAGAAAGCAAACTGTAACAGAATTAACCTCTCCCTAAAAGAACTCTGTGCGGTTCTTTGCCTGTAACTTTAAGACCTGCCTGCTCCAAAGGAAATTTTCTGTTATTCGAGCCAGAACCAGTTCCTGAGGATGGTTGCTTTGCTTGAAAAAGTGATGCATTCACTTAGGCTGTTAGAAGGAGGCAGAATTTTTATCTATTCTTTCATTTTTAACTGATATCCTTTTTGTTTATTCCTTCACAGTCATACATTCTTGTCACATCGTCACTGACAGGAATTATGCTCCAGCTCAGGTCATTCTGTCATTTTAAATCTGACTGTTAGAGCAAAGGAAAAATGAGGTCAATAATTGCTACCATTTTCTTGGGAACTGACAGGCCACATCTGAGATCTCCCTAGAGAAATCTTCTTTAATTACAAGTTAAGCTGATGTTCCCCTGTGTAGCAGGTAGAATTGAGCAGGATTACTTTTAAAAGGATTGCACTGATCTGCTTTGGTGACAGTTTCATTTTGAAATTCTGATAACAAGCAAGAGGATGGATTATAAAGATACGGTTCTTGGGAGTGTACATGACTGACACATTGCAAATTGGGCCATGACAGCAACTCTTCCTTTTTACTCTTCTTTTAAGGCCATATAAAATCTATTTTAAGTGTTGCAATTGGCCTGCATTATTTTAGTGACTACTTAGTATGATCGCAAAGAACATAGCAAAAAGAGTTTGGAAATTGTAGAAGGGAAATCATGCAAGCAGTGATTCAAGAAAGGGAATTTTTTGTCTTGGAGACACTGTGACCCTCAGCCTTTGATAAGACTGAGCAATGAAATATGTGTAAAAGGCAGAATGCTTTCAAGCACTTCAATTATGAAAGGGTTTTGTAAAACTGAATAAATATTAATGGGTTCTTAAATCACTTTTCTTCTAACCCATGGAACTGTAGTGCAGAAACCTCCCAAATCCCTTTTCCTTGTACTTAAAAAAAAAAAAAAAAAAAAAAAGCTTGAACAGCTAATTAATTTTGCAAAAGCAATTTGTCTCACAATAACTGATCTGACAGTAGTGTGACTGGTAAAATAATTCTCGCCTCATTTTATGTGAGCAGTTAGTATTTTCTATGACTCCTAGCAGGTTGCACAGTCCAGAAACAAGACTGATGTCTGAAATAGCTCACACACTTAAAATGTTTTCACTAAAATTCTTCTGCCTCTTAGTGGTTTCTCACCTGTGGTATTGATGGTGTTTCAACCTGATTTGAATCCTGACAGAAACCATAAAGCAGCTATTTCTCCATTCTTATTCCCATATGTGGGATGAGCAGGTGCAGTGGTGAGCAGGACTACAAAACCAAGTGAAAATAGACCTCTTGTTAAACAAAATTTAAAATCCCAAAGCAGAAGGAAGCTAAATATTAGCATGAATATTACGTTTTTCAGAAGTGAAAAGTCTGGAGTATGTTGGCTCCTCAGCTGAAAACAGCTCAAACTCTCATTTCCAATGTGAGTCACCAACCATCAGCCCACAACTGATCAGGCCTGAGAGAAAAGTGTTCCTTCAGCATCTCCTGCTTGTAAAGGCCTCTCACACAGAACTGAGGTGCTTGCAAAGTGCCCGCTTTTGGCAGCAACCCCCAGAGCCAGGGAATCAATTTTCAGGAGTTTTACACCAAGTAAAGCGTTGCACAACTCACTCCACAAGTGTAACTGCACTAAAGCAATACATGCTGGGGTTTGGGCTTTTGTCATGCATTATTATAAATTTGGCAGTACAAGGCAGAACTTGCCCTTCTACTTCACTACAGCTAAAATCTGGCATTTTCAGAGAGCCATAAGAAACCTCTCTGTAAAACCTCACAGTATCACAAGTTGAAACCCAGTCTTTTGGAGGGAGAAGGAAAAAGTAGAAAGCAGGGTGATTTTTGTTAGCTAGGAAGAGAGAATGAAAACACAAACAACAAAGCTTTTACAGTTTGATCTTCATTTTGTATCACAATGCTTTAGAAAGGTGAATGTTAGAAGATCCAAAAGTAAATTTAATTTTTTTCCCTTTCATTGCATTGGGTTATCATCCATTGCATTTTCCTAAACTCCCTTATGTGTGAGATAATGTTATCATTCCTTAAGCTGTTGTTTCAGAGAAGCATTTCAGCAGCAAGGGTAGCCTGCAGATTCACTCCTGTAAAAAACAAGAAGAAAGTCAGCAGTGAGGGTGGATATTGCAACTCTAGATGAGAGGGATTACAGCTGGTGTGGGCCATGTGCCTGCACTGCAGTTACAGCCATGAGCAGGATGGGGTGCAGGCATGTTTTAGGAAAGACCAAGCATAGCAGGTCTTCTTGGGTCACTCTGCTGTTCCGAGGTGACCAGCTAAAGCCTGGCCTGGAGCTCAGAGACCCGAAGCAGAGTGTACATGCTGTTTTGGGGGGCAGTGAGCAAGCTCACCAAAGGGATCTGCTTCCTCGGGGTGAGGAACACTTGTACTTAAAATTTGTAGCCACAAGTGCCGCGTGGGCAGCAAGGCAAAGGCTCTGCCTTTAGTAGGCCACTGTTTCTCTTAAAGCTCTCTGTGAATAATACTCAGAGAGCCATGAGATGCCTAAGGAGGGGTTGTTAAGAGAGCCGTGTGCTCTGACTCGTGGAGGCCACCCAAACTCACACTCCACAGAGGAATGTGTGGAGGTTTCTCAACCTTCAAGCCACAAAGTCATCTGCTTCCCTTTCACCAGAGGGAAAGATAACACAGGAACAGATACTGAAGGATGGGGTTGGCTTTCTGCCACCAGCTGCTTTAGCAGAAAATGTGAATTAAGTCAGGGGAGGTCTGTGCCAAGTCCCTTCTGGCCTTGCTCTTTTCTGTGGTAGCTTCTATCTGCCTGTGGGAGCTGTTGGTTTGACTCTGCTCTTTCTCCACTGTGGGCAGTGTCAGGGGGTGTTTGCTGGATCCACAGTTCCTATTGCTTTAACATTCTGGTCTGGTTTGGAAACACCCACAAAAAGTACCATTGGCACAAATGGAACTGCATAAAGGTGACGTTATTCACCAGAGGCATGTGAAATCGGCACTGAAACTTGGTTTAGGTGCACATTTGTCAAAAGATCAGCTCCTAACTCCCCAAAGAGAAGAGGCATACTATCAAGAGGAAAAATTTCTTCTTTGAGGAACCTGGTCTAGTGGAAGGTCCCTGCCCGTGGTAGGAGGGTTGGAACTAAATGATCTTTAAGGTCAAACTGCTATTCTACCTAACTTGAACTCAAATCTGACATCTTTTTATGACTTTCTTAACTGCTTGGGCTAGCACATCCCCCTGAATTTTTGAGGGTGGTCAGCCATCACCAGCATCAAAGAAAAAGGAAAAATTGGAACTGAAATAATTCATCTCAACATCTGGATTCTAGTCCCTGCTCAGACACATACTTAAGTTTTCCATAGGGAGACAAGAGCTGTAGTTGAAGAAAAATAAATTCCAGAGTTAGCTGGTAGTCTGAGGCTCAGGGCAGATTTAGAATGCAAGCTGAAAGTCCACTGAAATACAAAACAGAGAGCAGGTGTGAACACTGGTATCACAGGCACCCCCGGCAGGCTGGCTGCTGCTGCTTGTATCCAGGTACTGCTTCCTTATCTTGGCTGTGTTTGCAAGGGGAAGTACTTGTGTAGGTGCCCAGCTCCAGGAATAGCTGCTGGCAGTCAGAGGGAAGCAGCCACAGCTGCTCAGTTACCACCCTCCAGAAAGGGAGCTCCTGTTCCCTGTCCAAGTCCATCTGTCTGTGCAGGGAGCCTGGCTACCACAGGTCCCTTGGGACCACAGAGCTCATCAAGACACCTCAGCATCACACAGCACAGCACTACACCGCAGACCTCTTGGAAGAGTCAGCTCTTCCTTGAAAGATCTGAGAGAACACAGAACTGAAATTGAAGATTAAATTAAATTCAGTTAGCTGGTGTAAGGAGCATCTTTTAGCATGCTCCTGGTAATTTAGGCAGTTAAATATTCTGCTTCAGGTTTGATACAAATACTACTGGCAGCCTCCTGCTTCCCTTCAGGCACTGCTAAGTCCTGCAGTAAAATTTCTCTGACCAGCAATAAATTAAGAGAATCTGAAGTCAGGCCACCTAGGCAGCTTAAATGATAAAAGCTCTGACTACATTTAGCTGTGTCTTTCCATGCTTACCAAACTTTGCATCCGTTCATTTTTTATGCCAGAAATGGCCAGCCAGTCTTCATGTTGAGGAATTCACTGAAATTACATTTTCTTCCAGGTGGTGTAACCTGAGCAGCTACTGAGGGAAAACCTGCAAGCCTGCCTTCCCTTTGCAGCTACCTTCCGCTTATCTTTGCATCCTCAGTAACACCACCAACTCAGTTCCCTCTTCAGTGACTAAATCAGCACAAGAGAAGGTGCTCAGCACTTCTGGCTGTAATCCCTGTTCAAACAGCTGTTCCCAAGTCCCTCCAGAGAAAACCAACCTATTTGATGAACCAGTTCCCCCACCAACTTGCTTTGTCAGATAACAGGCTATCAGCCTCATATAGGCTGCCAGCCTGCAGTTGGTCATTTCCAAATACGTGCAAAAAATAACCCTCAACTGCAAAACAAAACTGTCACCAAAGGTGCTGAATTTGTTAATATCAATTGGGAAAATATCCAGATATTTGCACATATGCATGCAAGCTTTAGCATGCATTTAGAATGAATCATGTATTGCATAGCATGAAAAATTAATAGAAGATATGATCTTGTTAGAAAACATTGAAAATCAAATAAAGTTTTTCAGATCAGACATGGCTCTCACTGAAACCTTTTAGAAATACTGTGTGTTTCTCAAACGTAGACAGTGCTGTTCTATGCTACCTTCAAAACTGCTCTTGAAGTTTTTAAAATAATTTACTGGCCACAGTAAGAACATCTTTTTTTCATGGAGTACTTACTGTCTAATATGAAAGCCTTTAGAAGAAATTGGAAGAGAAAAGAAACATACAAAGACCATTCATTTTTTATTTTCTGTGCTAAAGCTGGAACATCCTTCTTTTGTTTATTTTTTCCACCATACCATATTTGTCAGAGATTTTTGCATTACATTGTAATGTATTACAAAGCTTGCATTTCCAAAACAAAGATACAGCTCTCCCTTTTCTTGGAATTCTAAAAGAATGACTAAATATTTAGATGGAGTAGTTCACACATAGTTCTTTTCCTAGTTATTCTTGCCTATCTTTTGCAAAGTAGGAGCATTACCAAACGTTGTTCACATATTATACGGGCACCTCTCTGGACCCAGACCACCAGCAGAGCTTCTCTCACTTCCCTTAGCTTCAGTCCCTTCTGTCACGCCAAATTCCATGCCTTCGAAGGACAGATGGAAGGACTCAGGCATTGAGATTGCTACTGCAGCAAAGACATCTCCCATGGATCCATCTCATGTTGGCAAAAGAGCCTGTTAGCCAGCCCAGGTTACCACAGAGGGCTGTGCTTCTTCTGGGAGTTCTGGCAACACCACTCTGCTGGGTAGGGCTTTTGTGTGCCCCTGTCCCTAATCTTGGTCAGCCACCAGAGTGGAGAGAATGTCCTGGAATGTGGGACACAGAAATTACCATGTCTAGTAAGGACTCCAGTTTCTGTCTCTTCAAATGATTAATCTAAAATGCTAATAAAGAAGATCTAAGATTATGTCTCTTCTAGATATTTTTTTCCTTCCCTCCCTCCCTCCCTCCCATTACATCCATGGGACATAGCAGCAGTCTCAACCCCCAGCTAGCTGTGTTTCTCTCATGAGCTCACTCCAGCTTGTTCCTACTCTCAGTGAAATTGTCTAGCAGTGAGACCCATATATTAAGCAAAAATTACACAAAGTAACAGTTTGTTGCCAGCTCCTGGATGTCCTGCCTCCCAATTTAATTGAATATCTCCCTTCTTATAAGACACAATTCATAGCAAAATCTGGCTCACCTTTCTGCCTTCAGCTTCAACTTTCTCTGCAGTTCACATATAAATCCTTAAATAAGTGCTTGCTTTTGGGATTTTTTTTATATGTGTTTCCCCTACAGACACAACACACAAATCATAGGAGGTAAAGATGACAAAACCCTAGGAGGTTGTCTGAAGCAATCTATGATGGAGAATTGTCCCCCATTGTACATCTTTGATCAGAGTAATTTTAAATGCTTCAAGTAATAAAAAGCTAAACAATTTAATCTATAAGCAGCTCTGACCTGGACTCAACTTTGCTTCATTTCATCCACTATTTCAGCCATTCTAGAGCCAACACTACCATTTACAAAATCTTCTTTAATATTTGTATATTTAAATATATGCACTGTAGCATCTAAGATCAGTTTCTTTAAACATGCTGATAAATTTGGATTAATTCCAGTACTTCTCAGTCACTGACTATGTACAGAGCAGAACTCTTCAGGGAATTAAGGAAAAATTGCCATTTAAATAATAAAAATAATCATATAGCTAATACATGCATTTTCTATCAGGGTAGTTTAAAATATCACAGGTACTTCTAGGAGCTGTATCAGAGAGCAGAGGCTGGCATCCATTTCCACTTTTTCTTTGAAGTCTGAAATGAGATCTTGTTTTGTACAGAGTATCCTAATTTCTATGTAGCTGTGTAAGAACAAGCAACAAATTATCTCGGATTTTTGAGGCACTGAATGACATTCAAAGCTTTTGAATGAAAAAAAAAATCCAAACCAACAGTAATACAAAGGGTTTCCAGATAGCATAAGTAAGATTGAATGCAGTTTACTCATCTGTAAGAAGTTTATTTCAGAAAGATTTTTCATGTTTCTATTGGATCCTGATAGTTTGGTTATAAAGCTATATTAAGAGAAAACCTAAATCACTTGAGGCAGTGTTTTCACTGGGCAATAAATAATGCCTAATGACAGATCATTGGTATTTTGAAAAATCAAAGGTATTTTGCACAAATCAAAGTTATTTTGATATCTGCACTGTTTATATAGCATTTGCCTAATTTTTACATAGCTTATACTACTTTTGCTAAAACTACTAGAAAACCAGTACACATTGGTCTCTCAATGAAGACCAACATTGACAAAGATGTATAAACTTAGAACAAGAATGACATATTTTTTACATACCCGGTGACTTTGAAATTGTGTTTTAGGTGCAATGGCATGACAACTAATTCACTTATGTGCACTGTGCTACCTATTCACTTACTTACATTTCTGTGCAAAATTACTGAAATATCTCATTAGAGAGATCTCTGTTGCTTTATCATCATTGACTTTGTTCTCCCTCCCCATCTTTCCATTTGGGTGATTTGATTAGCTCAGATAACCTACGGTCTTTTTTATAGGTTTAGGTAAATAGATCTTACACAGATCTGTCCAAAATCCTGCCAAGGAATATACATTGCTAATACCCAGAGCAATGTCCTGTACAAAAGAAGAACCAACATGAAAGACATGTTAATCTTAGCCTTGTAACTCAAATACCTTCCTTGATAAAGGCTATTACAGTGATTTGCCAGAGAGAAGTGAGTTGTCTGAGCACATGGATTTGTTCAGACTGGTTTTATTTGCTTTTCTTTAGAAATGTGACAGATCATGTTGAGCAAGACATTTGCATCTAATCTGCCCAGAGGTACTATTAAGGACATATTCTAAAACCCAAAAATACAATATAGTCTCTTGTAGCGGTGTTGACAGGAAGGTGACAAGACTAGTCACACAAAATTACCTACCTTTTTTTAAGTAAGAATTTTTTTTCCCAAACAATTACTACTAGTTTTAGGTAAATAAACAAATATATTTTCTGTAACAATCTTAAAAATCTGTACCTTGTAAATCTATATTTTTCTTCCTGTAACTAAAATAAGCTGTAAAATGTTGAAAGAGAGGCAAAGGCTGGGACAACATGCTCAAGAACAATATTTGTTTCTCTGCTGCACCTCCTTGAAAATGTTCTACTCTCAAATTACCAATGAAAACAACCGAGGCACTGAATTTTTGTAGTGCTAATTAAGATAGATGGGAACAGCATCGTCAACTGGTACAAGCTCCCTCTGCATCATTTAAGCACACTTATAAGGAGGTAGATTTAACTTCAGACTGGCTTGTCTACTCAGCAAGCTGCCTCCTCATCCTAACCAGGTGTAAGAGCTTGCAAGTTGGATCAGTGAAGACAGTAACCTGTGTTGGGTGGGAGTATTGATCTGCTTGAGGGTGGGAAGGCTCTGCAGAAGGATCTGGACAGGCTGAATCGATGGTTTGAGGCCAATGGTGTGAGGTCCAGCAAGGCCCAGGAAGTGTTACAGGCTGCGGCAGAGTGGCAGGAAAGCTGCCCTGTGGAAAAGGGCCTAGACCAGTAGACAGTCAGTGGAAAGCCAGCTAGCAGTGTGCCCAGGTGGCCAAGGAGTCCAAGGGCATCCTGGCCTGTATCAGCAATAGTGTGGCCAGCAGGACCAGGGCTGTGGTTGTCCTCCTGTGCTCAGCACTGGTGAGGCCACACCTTGAATCTTGTGTTCAGTTCTGGGCCCCTCACCACAAGAACAACATTGAGGTGCTGGAGCGTGTCCAGAGAAGGGGAGTGGAGCTGAGGAAGGGTCTGGAGCACAAGTCCTGTAAGGAGCAGCTGAGTGAGCTGGGGGTGTTTAACCTGGAGAAGCAGGCTCAGGGGACACCTTATCACTCTCTACAGCTGCCTGAAAGGAAGGTGAAACCAGGTGGGGGTCAGTCTCTTCTCCCAGGTAACAAGTGACAGGACAGGAGGAAGTGGCCTCAAATTGTGTCAGGGGAGGTTTAGATTAGGTGTTAGGAAAAATTTCTTCACTGAAGGGGTTGTTAAGCTCTGGAACAGTCTGACCAGAGAAGTGATTTTATCACTGTCCCTGGAGCTATTTGAAAGACGTGTAGATGTGGCACTCAGGGACATGGTCCAGTGGTGGAGTTGGCAGTGCTGGGTTTACGGATGGACTCAATAGCCTAAAAGGTCTTTTCCAACCTAAACAATTCTATTATTCTTTTCTTTTATTCTCCTCTTTCTTCTTAATATTCTACAATTCCTGTTTCTCCATCTAACTACTAGAAGCATTCAGTACCTAATTTCCATTTCAATGCAGCCAAGAATAGGTTTGTCTACAGTATTTTAATGTAAAAGGAATATACATGGTGTTTTACTTTGTTCTGGACATGTAAGATTTGTTTATATAGTGTAAGCATGAAAGCAAATAACTTTGCATGCTCATTCCTACAAGTCACTCAAATCCATTACAATAGTTTTTCCAAAACAGTCTGTTAAGTCTAACCACAAAACCATTAAGCACAGCAGTAGGTCTGTTTCAAATTAGTGCAGCAGGTGGGCACATCACAAACAGCAGTGTGGCATTTCCCAAAGGGGAGTATCGTTGTCATGAAATAATAACAGAACTACTGCATAGCTCAAGGAGGTAAAAATGGAAGCAGATATTTGCACAAGTCCCACACCTGGAAATTGAGTCACCTGCTGTGACAGAAGCCATCATTAGGCTGCTAAGGTTATTGTCTGAAATTCAGAAAATACCTTTCTTCGTGGGCTGTAGCCAGGACACTTCCCTAAAAGCTAGTTTAGTTTCCTCAGTGCTGTGAAGTATGAGAAGCCTTTTTGTATTGAGAAATATTTTGTATCGTGAATCACCAGTTTCTTTTGAGCAAGTCTTTTTCTTTTTTTTTTCTTATTTTTTTCTTCTTTTTTTTTTTTGGTTTAGAAAAACATTCACTTTTAGTTTTGGGGGTTTTGTTCAGCTTTTCTCCAAGAAAACATGAATGCAGCAGCATCTTGCAGAGACAGAAGTTTACAGCCTAAGGTGCTGAAAGAACCTCTCATTACCACACGTTCACACAAAATGTGTCCTTTCCACTTTGAACAATCTGAGGACCAAAATCAAGAGCTGAAGAAACAGAAGGAAGGGGGTTGGGAGTGCCAGGAGCTTGTCCCTGCCCAGATCACAACCCAGTCCCAGCAGAGGAATGGAGAGGCCAGGGCTGGACCTTCCAGGGTGCAAATATGGTTCTTCATAAGGCAAATCTGTTAATGGTGTCTGCAGCCCAGGCTGGTGTGGAGATATCTGACATTCAAATGCCTCCCACAGCAGCTCTCACTCTTCAGAGATGCTCAGCATCACTCTGTGTCTCTCTCCTCAGCCTGGCAGCATTTTCTCAGTGCTGAAATTAATTCAAGCACAGTAGGGTACTGTTGGGAAGAAGAGAGGAAGAACCTGGCTGACCTTAGGCTGTGGCAAGGAATTGTTCAGGCATTGGCATGCAGGAAGCCACTGCCCAGAACTGGAGTCTGGGAAGAAATGTTTTGGAGAGATCACCACATCCAGCTGGGGGAAGGACTGTGTAGGTCATGGCTTAGCTCCCAACTCAGTCAAAAACAGACACAAATTTGCTAAACCTGCCAGCTTAGCAGCCTCATTGACTTAGACCTCAAAACACAATGTCTCCATAATGTAACCCTCCTCTTCCTGCCACCGTCCATGGCCTGAACTTCATTACTGGACCTCTAGGTTCTTCTGTAGGCTTGTTTTATAGGAACTTGGGGCCTCATTTAGAGAAATCTCAGCTGGCTCACCTTCACTTAAATCACTTAAAGATTTCCTTCTTTAAGTGTAAAGCATTGAGATATTCAGTTGAGGAAACATATCAAAGAAGCATTGTTATTAGAGTGAAAACTACATCCATCACAGGTGGATTTACTGTGGCACTTGCTGATTTTCAATTGTGCAACCTTAATTTCCCTTCCTAAAAAGTTCTGGTTTGGGCAGTTTCCAGCAATGAGGCCTGTATTGTTGTCTAGACCACAGTCTGCCCTAAATTAATTTTTAAAGAGGTTTGGGGGTTTTCAGTGTACATGATGTTGCATACTTTGGAAATACTTGAGCATGACACACTTTTTACAAGTTTATTGAAGTTTTTTTTAATCATACTCTCCCTGTGACCCTGAGATAATATCTTTGTCACATGTCCTTTTCCATACTTTTTAGGAGACCCTGAAAGCTTTTGACCGGGATGTAAATGAGTTTGTGGACTATATGTTTGGACCTCGAGGTAAGTTGCTCCACTTACAGCCCTTTAAAGAAATAATACTTCTACAGGTTACCACCCAAAAAAACTTCTAATAAATTTTCTGAGTAAATTCTTATTGAAAAATGTAAACTAGGCAGAATCACATTATTATCAGGAACACACCATTATTGCAGGAAATCTATCAGTGCAATTATTTGTGATTCCTTTGTTTCTGAGAATATCAAATTCAATTTTACATCCTAACGTGGAATAAAAAACCTGAAAGTTTGGATCTTTATGAAAGTGGAAGATCTGGTTTGGGACTGATTGCCATTCATAATCTAGTTTGTTTGGTCCAGCTACTTATTGCCTAATTCAGAAGGATGCTTGGAGCAAAAGCAACCTGCAGGATCACATCCAAAATTCCAATAAACCAATAGACTGGGTGGGAGAACAGATACATCTTTTGACTTCCTATTATTGCTTTCTGGAACAGTTTGGACAAGAGTATCTTAAATAATTGTAGCTTGGAGGTGCCTCATGCTTTGTTAGGATTGAAAAAAGTAAGTAAAAAAAACCCCAAGCCTAAAATAGGACTGCAGGCAAGGATGACGCATCAAAGTTAGGGCTAAGAGAGCCAAGCAAATACAAGAAAGGGATGAGACAGGAGCTTAGACAGGACACAGTCTTCAGAGTAGGTCCCTGCAAGGCCACCTTGCTGTTCATAGGGCTGGGTTTAACTTCAGGAATTGCCTTGCAAACTTTTACCATGGTTAAATCCAGAACTGCTGCTCATGTGGGTGGACATATGCTTATGGATTCTCAGTTTGTTGCAGTAATGTTCTCTATGTCACAGAAGTTCTTGCTTAATTGGAAGGAAAAGGGAAAATGTAGTGTTCTTAAACGCAAGAAATTCTTACTTTTCTTAGCTGGCTGGATGGCTACAAATTTTTTTCCATCATCTATACAGTAGATGTGAAGTTTGAAAGAATGATTTCCAGCGAAGAAACACTGAACAGCTTGGGAATTGCAGCAGAAGTGGTTAACGTAGAATAGGTTTTATTAATGGCTTCTACAATAGTACATTTTAATGTTAACAAAGAAATGTGATCAGAAGAATAAAAGCACTACTTTTTGGGGTTTTGGTGTTTTGTTTTTGGTTGTTTTTTTTTTCCCAAATGGACATGATGTTCTCTTTCATTCCTCTTTCCTTGTTGGTCCAGACAAATTGTCTGAAGGAATAAACTATAGTTGATCCAATTCTGAATAGCACAGAGATCCCTTTGGGCTTTTAGAAAGCACTTCCATTAAACAAGTATTATTTGTATTGTTTGCCAAGTACATCACCCTCCTCCTCCAGACATCAATGCTGAAGTTTGTCCATGCCTCTTCACTCTGATCTTTAATTTAACTGGTGGTATAATGACACAGTACCATGCATTTCCTGAATAGCATAGCTCCCTCCAGTGTGTTTATCCACATAAATAATTCACATAAATAATTCACAATAAACCGCAATCAGTTTTAAATCAAATGACCCCACAGATGAATATCTAATGAATTTGAGGGCTTCCCCCAAACATTCCCACAAATTATTCCTCTTCTTTCTCTCTACTGATTTCCATCCACAGTACACGTTTCATTCAGCAGTAAGATGGATTAAAAGGATAGGTAACAGCACTCTATTATTTTAAAAACCAATCCCCTGTTTATTGTTTATATTTTAGATAGTAACTCCTGAAATAATTGTATCACTATGCAGGTCTTTATCATCATTACCAGATGTGTCTGAGGGCACTAGAAGAGACAGAAAGCCATGCTCTGTTTCCCAGAGGCAATCTCTGCCGCATTGGGAGTACTGGGTTAACACAAGCTGCAGTACTGCCCGACTAGAATGAGGGACAGACTATCAGAGACCTGAATTTGATTTTTATAGATCAGCGTATTTTGTACCTTCATTCACTGGTATCAGCTGGGCTTTGTAGATAAATTTACCATTTACCTCCATGTTTGCTTTTGAACTAGCAGAACAAGTCCTTTGGATCAGGGAACAGTAGCCATATACCTACCCATTGGTTGCGTCTCTTAATAAGGGCTGGTCTTTCAATTTGGTGTTGGTCCATATGGTTCTTAGGCTCAAGACAAATTGAGAACACGTGAAATAGCAATTTTCTCCTGTAAGAGATCATTTTTCCACCCTTCATCTGCAGAGTATTGTTTGGTGTTATGCAAAAACAAGTAATATTGAATTGCAGGAGCTAAATCTACTTAACTGGCTGTTTGTTTTATCTGTGAAAGAAACAGAGGTGGTCAAGAAGAGATGTATTTTATTTAAACTTTGATAAAGTAATAAGCACTTTTCCTTAGTAGACTACGATGAGTAGCAAGGCACTGGTGCAAACCCATCTCCCCTCTGCACCTAAAAAGGCCTGAATCTACCCAGACACTAACTGGCCAAAGCTATACAGAAACTTGAATCAAAATGTTTCTAAACCTCATTGATAAAAGCCTGATACCTTTAAAGAGCCTGGGAGGCTTGCCACTCATTTCAAACGAGCCAAGATTTCACCCCAAGGGTTTGGCACATCATGGCCAGAGACCGTGAATGAGCTCATTCACTGAGCGATCAGAGCTTGTGGGTCCCTGCTCCTTCCCCTGCTGTAGTCCAGTGCTTTCCCACTGTGACTTTATTCACTGCTTTGGTCTCAATTTCAGATGCTATCCTACTTCAATACTGTAAAAATAATCCTTTCTCCTACTGACAGTGTACCTTTATAGAACTTGAACACGGAGATTTAACTGTCGGTCAACAGAAATACATTTCATCTCTCATTCTTCTGATAACTTCTTTTGAAATACGTTCCCTTTCCTCCCCCTTCTTGACACATAAAAACCTCCCTCTGCTTGTCATTCAGGGATAAGTGGAAGTGAAAACAAAGCAGTCACGTTCCTTGGCTGCCCTTTATAAACCCACTTTCTGCCAGAAACTGTCTTACTCTTCAAGGCATTGAGGTCGTGGTGGAAAATATTCAGGAAGGGTACACGTTTTAACTATTTCTCTTGAAACCGGAATAGTGTAGAACTTAAAAATACTTGACATGCTGACCTGAACAAGCACATGAGTTCTGCTTTTGTGTGGATCAGCCCACATGCTTGTGGCCACTCACAGCAGAATGAAAACTTTCTGAGGGCATACTGGGGCAGAATTTACTCTGTGTAGTTTAATTTGTATTCTGAACTCTTCTGGATACTTTTCCTCTTTGAGCAAACATGCAGTTTTGTTATCTACTGATGCCAGTTTGCCTTTGTGCATGTAACCTTTATGCACCAAGTGTTGCAATCCTCGGATGGGAGACCTTTCCTTAGATAGCAGTCTTGCTGACATGACTGCTTTCTACATCTTTGTTCAGGATACCAATTAAATAAATTAAATCCTTATTATCCTAAAACACACACTCCTAAGACATCAACACTTACACGTGCAACCTTTACCTGTCCTATAACTCCTGTGTTGTGTTGAGAGCCTATAAGGGAGCAGAATCACCTCTAAAACATTCATTCCAGTGCTTCAGACATGGCTTGTAAGCTTTAAGAGATTGTTGGAAGTGTTTCCTTCTCACACTGAGGTGATCCTAAATAAGCATTGAGATCTAAAGACAGACAACAGGGCGTTCTAGCTTGGTAATGCACAACAAAGCAAGGCTTCTCTAAAAGGAAGGATTGTGCTGTTGTTATTGCTTTAATCCTACACCTCTCTACTCTTAGAGGTTTTTGGGAGCCCAAAAGGGAGAGCCAAAAGCAGGAGAGCATTGGACTTCTATGTTAGTGGGGGTCTGGTTGAAAGTCTTTCCCACAAGACAAAAAGCTAACATCCCTTGTGGGGTCCAAATTCAACAGATCACTGTTACAGCCACTGCGATGGATAAGCTGAAGAAAAATGTAATTAGAAAGAAAGCTGATGATCAAAGCCTGGCTCATACACAAGTTACTCTAACATACTTAAAATTTCACTTTACATATACCTGTATGCATGTATTTCTGAGGAAGGAACTGTTGGAAAGAATACAGTACAGCAAAATTGGAATTAATTACTAAAAACTTGGGCACATTTGCTTTGTGCATCATCCATTGCCCAGTCTTTTCCAAATTCAACACAGGCAGAAAAATAGTAGAATGTTTTTTTCATACACTATGAATAGCTTTTCTTTTATGATTTTTAATGTAATCTTGGCCTCTGTAAAAGAATAAACTAAGTAATTTAAAACATTTTCCAAGAGCCAAAACGTCTTTCCAAGAACAGAAAGAACTGTTTTCTGTGTGACCTTCACAACAACTCCTCACTGACTTCTTTATTCACTTACTTCATAAGTAATTCTAAAATCTAGCCGTGATGCCCCCTTGTTCTTTCCATAGGTAAGTGTCTGAAGAATGTTGCTATGGAAAATTAACTCTAGGTTTTGCTCCATCTTGGAAAAAGGAAAAAGAAAAGAAAGCACACCCCTTTCGCTCATGACATCCAGTTGCTCATATGACAACAAAGCCGTGCCTCCCGCTTGGCATCTGGGATGAGGCTTTGCTCATATACACTGAACTATCTGATTACTGCCAATGGGATTACTTGTGTGAACAGGGTAAGCAGGATTTGACCTCAATATTTCATTTCAGGACCAGGCAAGTGCGACAGAAACTGTGAGAAAGCAAGGCCTCGCCCAGCCAAAGATCTTTGATAACCATCAAAGTAAACATTTGCTGCTTGATTTTCATATTTAATGTTTTGGAAAAGTCCTCCCCTCGTATGAGCGTTTTCTAGCCAATGTTGTATACCTTCCTACCTGTATGGCAAGTGCAGAATTAAAATAACACATGAGCTGTGGCAACATTGCCTGCATATTTTGTGTTTAATACTATCTGCAAACTGTCCGTTGAGCAGATTAAGATAGGATTTAAAGAAATATTAGATTAAAACATTAAATTAAATTTTTAAAAGCATATAAGAATGGGTTTTCCCCCTTCATGT
Source organism: Corvus cornix cornix (assembly GCF_000738735.6). NCBI lineage: Eukaryota > Metazoa > Chordata > Aves > Passeriformes > Corvidae > Corvus > Corvus cornix. The sequence continues at coordinate 65,654,459 of NC_046333.1, forward strand.
TCTCTTTACTGTTAAAATGGGGTGATTTAGGTGACCTTACATTATTAGAGAATTCCATGCAGTTTTCAGCCCACATTCTCTGAGGCTTATCATGCAGTTTTGGTGAGTTGAAAGCAATGGAGAGCTCTTGTGAGGAGAGAATGGCTGATTCCATCTCACACTTTTAGCAATTTTTTTCATGATGTGTTCTGCCTTACTTTAGCAATACTTTACCATATCTTAATTTCCTGTTCTGTGTGTTTCTTTTTTAGATCCCAGGGTTAGAGGATGGTTCCTTTTGGACTCTTACCTTCCCACATTTTTCCTTACTGGAGCATATCTACTCTGCATATGGCTGGGCAACAAGTTCATGAAGAACAGGCCTCCTTTCTCTCTCAGGGCTCACCTCATCGTGTATAACCTGGGCATCACACTGCTCTCCTTCTACATGCTCATAGAGGTAAGTGCTGTTCCATGCAGCACAGCTGAGAAAGGTGACCAAGATACAGTTTCTAGCAGAAATACCTTAGTGACAGGTGGTTTTGCTAGAAAAGTTAAAATCAACAGAAAAATAAATTTAATGTATTAAAAAAAGAGTCCCTTCTCATCTTAGATCTTGGCATGTTTTGGCTGTCCTTCCTGAGCTACAGTCCACACCTGGGGACAGGTCTTTGCCGCCAGGACCATGTCCACAGGCATAAATTTGAGTCTGCAACAGTCACTCAGCTCAAACATGCCTGTATCTTGTTCTTCAGCATGCATGAAAGTGCCATAGATTGGGTTTTATTCATATGACTGTCCGTGGAATGATTTTTCCATGCCCATGCTTAAATATGAACAGATTTTTAGATGAGAGTAAGTACTGATTTATTTATGGTATTGGCAATTCAGTGTTATTTTTCTGCTCTTGTGACTAAGAAGCTTTCCTCATATAGTCAGACAGTAAAAGACCGATGTTAAAAACTTACCACTTCATCCAAAAGCAAGGGCTGTGGGGCTTGGAGGCTGAATATGGTCACACAGATTATTTCCCAAGTACTTATCAGGAAGGAACATGCTCATATAATTCAGGATCCATTTAGAACCAGAAGAGAGGTTTGAATGCATCTGATGATTTTGCAACAGCAGAGGATTCAAACAGTGCCCCTCAGCAGACATGTGTGGTTTTGCCTCTGCAGAGGGAAACAGAAGCCACAAGTCACTATTTGGATATTATTTGTGAGCTGCCCATTTTCAGTCTTTTGATGGTTGAGGTACTTTTAATATTATGGTGTTAACACTCATGACTTGAAGCCTTAAAAATAAACACTAGAAGACAAAACCCACAAAAGTTTTTGTTGGTTGGACAAGAAACTTTTCAGAAGCTGAACAGGACCCCCAAAGATTTCAAGTTTTAAATTAATTTGAGCTGAATACCAAGTGACTGGCCTGGTCAAATGGCTGAGGAGCAGTTTAGGTTTGTGCCTTTGTGCAAAGGACTGATTGTGTTATTCAGAGCTTTGTCCTGGTCAATGCTCTAGCTGGCTTCAGAGGCTGCTGTGGGTGTCTGGGAGTGCAGGATAAGGTTTAGAGCAAAGGAGAAACCAGAACAATTGCTGGAAGGTTTGATGACTCCACAATGATTGTCCTCCAGAATTTAAATTAGCATTTTGATGTTTAAACCGCCATTTTGCTTGAAGGTATACAGATAACTGGCTGCAGTAGCAGGACTCAGCAAAAAGGATTTACTGAATAGAAAACAATACCGATGCTCCCTTTCCCTACCAGTCTGATTTGGCCTGCCACAAGTAAATAAATGGAAGAACAAAGAAAATTTTAGCAGGTCTCATTTGCATGAATGAAGCAAATTTGGTTTTAACCACCTTCACATCCTGGTAGGAACTGTATTTAGCCACCTCCTGTCCAGCTGCCTTCCTGCTCCATCCTTCCTGAGGCTAACTTTGCTGCAGACAGTCACTGAGTTGCATTAGTCCTTGGATTAGTCCCTTGAGACCCTGATTCTGAGGCTGGAGGCTGCTGATTTACACCTCCCAGATTGCAGCTGGGCATGGCTGGCAGTGCCAGCTCACAACCCCACATTCTGCAAATTTGGGAACCCAGGGAACATGATGGCTGATCTGCACTGCCAGCTGTTCTACTGCAGATTTCACTCTTTGCTCTGGACTGTCAGCCAGGCTGGTTTTATGCTGTACGAAACACACTTCCATAATACTGGCTCTGTATTTTCTCTTAGTCTGCTTGCCTGGCTCCTATCACAGCTTCTCCTGTGAAGGAGCAGAATGGAAGTTAAGACTTGCAGTCCTGCCTGAGGCAGCCTGCATATCCCTGCTGAAGAAAAAACAGGCAAATGGGAGAGCAGAAATCATCTTCAGCACCAAATAAAGTCATGGTGATTCAATATTTCAAAATGTCTAATTTCCAAAGCTTCTATACCCCCTATGCTCCCTGTCTTTTGTGGAGAGAAAGCTCTTTAAGGCAAGAGTTACCTGTATTTAGCACATTCTGCATGGTGGTTCCTTATGTAAACACAGCTGATCCTTCTAGTGACTGTGATTCAGGATCAATTCCTGGTTAGACACATCTATAACAGTTGTTTTGTTCCTCCATCCTCTCACTGTGTCTAAACCCCTCTGGTCTCTGTATCAGAGATAAGTCTCAAAATAATAAGCTCTACAATAGAAATAAAACACATTCCTCCCCTATACACACACAACCCACCAAAAAGACCCCCATAACCAATCATCATTCTTTGTTTTGTTTATAAGGTGCCACACAGCATTTCTTGCAACAGCTCCAGAATGTAGGAGTTTCTTCTTAGGCATTCAAAAGAAAAAAAAATCTCGCTCACAAGGAAGGGTGTATCTCCAAATACAGCCTGTCCCACATGATGGATTAAATGAGAAACATGGTAAAACTGCTGATGGAGGTACCTGTGATTTCACTTCTTCATCTCCTCACCCTCACCTCCTGACTAGTTATAGCTGGCACTTCATGACAGTTGATTTCCACCTCAAGGCAAGAAGACGAAGGTTATAGCAAAGAGTAATAACAAAAGGGCTATTTTTAAATCTCCAAGGGCAGATTCCTCTTTTGAGCCAGAGCTCCATGCATTGCACTGTGGGCATGAACTATCTGGGAGCCAATTTTATCTCTGAGCTTTGAGGTCAACCAATCCGCAAAGTACTTGGAGGAACAGCTGCAGGACAAACCTTAGATGTGCCATTAGCATAAGGTCAGATACCCCTACCATCCCCAAAAGACAAGGTCTAAAGATAAACAGCTCTGCCCAGCTGCCCTCATCCTACTGAGATGTCTCAAAATTTTTGAGTCAACAAAGAGTTAGGTGCCTCTGAAGGCCTCCCAGAAGGGCAGCTCATAAGACTTTAATTCATACTTCTGAGTTAGGCACATAGATTTTCTTGAAGTTGTCAAAGGTGCTTTCCTTTCCCAGCTGAATATGATGGAGAAGTTGGCACCGGGGTTTGGAGCACGTTTCTTTCAAGTACCTGAAGCTTAGACACAGGTCCTGTGCTTAAATTGGGCAAGCTGCAGGTGAGCTGCCAAGGAGGTAGAAGACAATTCCTTCCACCTTTGCTGCTACCAAAGAAACCCACATCAGAAGTTTGTTATTGTGTACTTTTCTGTACCAGTAGGTTCTCATAGACCCAGATCAACTCTACTGATCCAACAATTTCTAGAACATTGTCAAGTCCTGAATAAGTAAATACAGCCACCACCTTTTTATTTTAAGAAAAATCAAAACTTTAAACAATTTCCCTTAGAAATATATTCATCTTCTCTACACAAATCTTTTCTTAAGATGCTAAAAGTACCAACTATGAGCAGTAAACCATCTTACTGGGAAAAACCATCACATCTGTGCATATTTTAAAATTATTTCATGTCCCTACAAACCACACTTCAGGGATGCAGCCTGAGGCACTAGAGGCCACGTTGTCACAAGCCTAGTGATAAATTAAGACTGGAAACACAGGAGACCAGTGCTGATGTCTGAATTCTGAAATTACTCAGGTGAGGATACTCTCACTAATTGGAATAGACATAATCTCTGCCACAGTCTTAGGCTGCTTTCCCCAGCAGTATCACCTCTGCCCTATTTAAATCAAATCTCTGCTGGTCATCAAGGTCTCACTCAAGTCCTTCTGTTGATCAGGCACTGAGAAAACCAGGACACTAGCACCATTTGGGTCAGATTAAAAAGGAGATCTAGAGATATGTGTCATTAGCAGAGGGGTGGCGTGATGTCTCAAGCTGCCTGTATCCCCAGGTAGCTTCTCAGACTTATTACAAATCCATGGGATTTGTAAGCAAGCAACCACATCCATGTGGGGAAGCAGGACTTGCATGTGAGGTCCCCTCATTTCAGAGCAAAGGGAGAAGAGCAGAACTCACAAGTATTGCCAGCCCACTGCATTAACGTTTCTAGAGAAGCCAGAAAAAAAGTCTTCTACCTTGCAGGACTAAATAAAATAAAAAGCAGTAAATCAATTGCACTTCAGCTGTTTCTAGGAGATGAAAATTCATCCCACATTAAGTCCAATTTCTGAATTATAACCATAACTTCCATATCCGTAGATACCAAGATGGTGTGAGCATTCCCAGGAGTGCCAGAAAGATCAGGGCCATGAGCCACCACTTTTAGCCCTTCACACTGCAATTGAGATTGTATCTCAAATATTACTAGAAAGTAATGCCTGAATTAGGCATAATGAGAAAAAACAAAAGGAGCAAATCAAAACCAGAAGGAGCACTTAAACTCTGTTTTATTCCATCATTATAAGGGCTCACATCAGAAATACTTGCTTCCTATCTATGCAAGTGTTAAAAAGATAATTTGTGCAGCACAAGTTCTAAGCAAAGCTTTAACAGAGCAGATGATGAGGAAAGGTGAAAAAGATCCTAACCAATTCGAACTGTCCTGGAATTTTACTGTAGAAATCCAACTTCAACATAATCTTGCTTTTGGTGTTTGTTTTGTTTTGATTGGGTTTGGGGTTTTTTTGTAAGATTGTGATAAATTATTGTTTACTCCTTCATTAATTGCTCAGAAGTTAGCAAATGTAAATTAAGTACAGAAGTACAGAAGGATTCTAGGTCCATCAGTATTGGTGCTTGAGATGAAGCCTTTCTTTGAAGCAATTGGTTAGTACTGAAAGACTATTTGTACCTTAGGGCAGCAAGAAAAAACAAAGAAAGTGAGAAACCAGAAGAGGTCAGGTGCATTTCTCTATCATTTGAAGAAAGGAGAAGTGGGAAAAAGAAAAACCTAGAGAGCAAAAGGTCACTGAGAGTGCATTGTAAAGCAGTGAAATGTAAGGACAAGAGCAAACAGCTCTTTTGATTAAGAACTTTGTGTGAATAGAGTTAAATTACCAGGTGTTCCTCTATCTTATTTGAATAATTTTTTTGGAGAGCTGAGGAGCTGACTTTGCTCTCCTTGCCTGCAGTTATTTCAGCTGGACATGTTGTCCTCACATCTCAGTTTTCATGCTCTGTGTTCTCCTTATCTTTCATTCTGACTTTTCTGAGCTCTGCATTTCAGTAGCACATTTAACCTGATCATTGAAAAGGGCAGTGCTCTGGATCTCACATGCACATTCAAATAGAATTCAGTAGAACCTTATGGGAAATCAAAAGTAAAACTTCATATGATAAATTTTACACATGAGCAAATCTTCTGATTTAATGACAAATCGAAGATGATTAACGGTACCTTCCTCTTTTCATTGAGTTAGCATGAGAAGTATGATGGCCTCAGTAACCTTGTGGTGTGCTTCACCCCAGCCTCTTGGGTATAGCAAGGCAGTTCAGATGTTGCATGCTTGTGGAAGTGACTCACGTTACAGGCAAGGAGATGGTTTCTCCCTTTAAAAACCAAAAAAAGGAAAAACACGTGTGATTATTAATATCTGGTCTCAGTTTTCAGACACTGATAATCTTCTCAGGCATTCCATTCTAAAATTCATTTAAGATAAAAAAGAAAATGTCATTTCTCTGTCCTTCCTGAGACACTGCCCTGAGTCACTCTTTCCTTGGGATGTGGCCATCAGGTAACTGCTTGTAGGACTATTTTATCCAAGCCTATAGATCCAGGGAGGAGCTACCATTCACAAGGACTAACAAAGATCTCCGGTGGCCAAGGGAAATAAGCGATTCACAGCACTGCAAGTTAAGCCCTTTTTTGTGCTACATAGATAGATTAGTCTCCTTTACTTGGCTTAGTGAGACCACAATTGCTTGAGAATAGTGGTCATATCAAGTCATTTTAATTGGTCTGAAGGCTGGAGTGCCTTAGAAAACCCAGTAAAACCATACCCATAAGAACATCTTGCTCTGGTTTTTTCCACAAGAAGGACACTGGTGCTCATACTACTCCGGACTTCTAAGAGGAATTGTAATTACTGTAATACTAACTTCCTTATTAGTTTTTAGCTTTCCTTCTTAACTGGTTCTGTATAGACAGACCATGTACTGGATAGACCGTTTCAGTTGGAAGGGACCCACAGCAACCGCCTAGTTGGACTGCCTGACCATTTCAGGGCTGACCAAAAGCTGAAGCATGCTGTTAAGGGCACTGACCAAATGCCCCTTAAACACTGACAGGCTGGGGGCATTGACCACCCCTCTAGGAAGCCTTTTCCAGGGTTTGACCACCCTTGTGGTAAAGAATTGCTTCCTATTGTCCAGTCAAAATCTCCTCTGGTGCAGCTTGGAATCATTCCTACATGTCCCACCATTCCTATCTCCCAGAGAGTAGAGCTCAGCACCTCCTTCCCCCCTTCCCCTCCTCAGGAAGCTGTGGACAGTGAGGTCACCCCCCTCAGCCTCCTTTGCTCCAAGTCAGACAAAACCAAAGTCCTCAGCTGCTCCTCATAGGACTTGCTTCCAGCCCTGTCACCACCTTTGTTGCTCTCCTCTGGTACATTCAAGGATCTTCTTAAATGGTGGGTCCAGACCTGCACCCAGTGCTCAAGGTGAGGCTGATGCAGTAGGATAATGCCCTCTCCTGACTGGCTGGTTGTGCTGTGCTCAATACACCCCAGGACGAGGTTTGCCCTTGGGGCTGCCAGGGCACATGATGGCTCACACGGAGCTGCTGCTGACCAGCACTCCCAGATCCCCTTCCACAGGGCTGATCTCCAGCCATTGCTCCTCCAGCTCATACTCGTGCCCATGATACTCCATCCCAGGAGCCAGATCCAGCACTTGGACTTGTTAAATTTCATCTTATTGATGACTGCCCAATGCTCCACTCTATCCCTCTGCAAGTACTCTTGTCCCTCAAGTGAGTCAACAGCACCTCCCTGTTCCATATCATCAGCAAACCTGCTAATGGGGCATTCAATTCGTGCCCCCAGATCACTGACAGATACACTGAACAGCGCTGGCCCTGGAACTGATCCTGAGGAACACCGCTGGTGACCGGTCACCAGCCAGATGTAGCCAGATGCTGATGCCTCACCCTCTGCCTTCCTCCTGCTCTGGAACAAGGGGGAATGCTTTATTGCTTATTCCAGGCATTTGCTCTCTGAGAAAGTCCAACCATGCACAGAGAACCTGCAGTCAGTAGAAATGGCAATTTCTATTCAGAAAATCACCTCACTTTCCTTTCTAGCCTAGCTATGGGGAACAGATGAAAAACAAGCTACAGCTGTGATATTTTTGAAGTTGAAAGCTTGAAATGAGCAGGGCACAGGCCCCTGGGTCAGGCTCTTAATGCTTAGTCTGCTACTCAGTGAGGTGAGACGATTATATAATCTTTTGGTACCTGCTGCCCACCCCCCACCCCTGAAACTTCTGACAGAGGAACCAACTTTCAATTCTGAACACGCCGATTCCCCATTTACAGAATTAAGGCAGGAGTTGGACGGACGTGGTGAAACAACTCGTGTGAATCCTTGTGCTGTTGCGACTTGAGTAGATGAATAGAAGTCATTTATTTGTGTAAAAACAGGAATCTGTTAAGAACAACATATGGGCAGCAGCAAAATATGAAAATTAACAGGATGTTGCTACTTAGCAGAAATTTTTCACAAGGCAGCACTTTACTCTTTACATGATCTGTTTTTCCAAATAGCTTCAAACAATACTTGTTTAAATATTATTTTCAGGATAGGCTGCCAAAAATGCAAAGAATTGTTTTCTAGAGGGAGAGAATTTGCGTTTTGAAGGAGAGAGAGGATTTCTCATCTCTTCGATAGATCCTGCCCTTGCACCATCTCTGCGTGATTAGTAACACCATCAGCTCTGCAGCATTGTGAGTGCTCAGTGTAGGAAAGGAAACGTGACTGAAACAGTAAAAGTGATGTATGGGGTTTGTTTCAGAGAAAAAGAGACCTGGTACCAAAATGTCTTGTGTCAAGGTGCTGGCTTCTGTTCCAGAGATGCAGGTGTCTCATTTGGCACCATTGGGTGAGCTGCCTACCTTCCACATCACTGATAACCAACAGGAAAGTCATGGCCTAGGATCACCAGGATCCCATAAAAATTACTCTCTGCTTTCCAAATTTCCACACTAATTTTATTAGGAAGTTAGACAGAAGTCTTGGAAATTATCTTGCAAATCAGAGGAGTCAAAACTCAAAATGAATTCTTTTCCCTAAAGGGGACGCAGTAGTGTATAAGGCACCTACAACAGAGAATAGAAATGCTGAGCTACAGAAAAGCTGACGTGAAAGACTGAGGTTAAAAAAAGTCAAGATCTTCAGTCTAAGCTGCTGGCTCTTGAAATGCAGACACAAACCAGAGGAAACTCTTCTGCCAAGTAAAATGACTGGGGAACATACCAACAGAATGATCTGAAAAAACTGGCATTTTTAAAATCATGGAAGAATGAACAAAAGAAATTAAATAAAACCCTGCAGTCAGAGTGGTATTCTCACCCCAAAGTTTGCTCTCCATTTGCATGCTGACTATTTGTAAGGAGTTGCAGATTTCCTGATTACCAAATTAAAAAACTGATGTTGAAAAGGAATATTTTCTTTATGAGCCTCTAAGGGTTTTTTCATCTCATTTTCCAACATGGAACCTATCAATTAAATACTTGAAAAAAAAAAACCACCCCAAAACCTTGAGATACTACTGAGCTGATTTAACTGCTCAGCACCAGCAAAAAAGTTTCATAAAACATGTCAAGTTGGAAGAAACCCATCAGGATGATTGACTCCAACTCCTGGCCCTGCACATAACACCCCAACAGTCACACCATGTGCCTGAGAGTGTTGTCCAAACACTTCTTGAACTCCATTTGACCTGGTCCTGTGACCACTTCCCTGGGGAGCCTGTTCCAGTGTCCAGGCACCCTCTGGGTGAAAAACTTTTTACTGATATCCAACCTAAACCTCCCCTGACTCAGCTTCATGCTGTTCCCTTGGGTTCTGTCACTGGTCACCAGAGAGAAGAGGTCAGTGTCTGCCCCTCCTTTTCCCCTCACAAAGGAGTTGTAGCCTGCAATGAGGTCTCCCCTCAGTCTCCTTTTCTCCAGGCTGAACAGACCAAGTGACCTCAGCAGCTCCTCACATGGCTTCCCCTCCAGAACTTTCACCATCATCATGGCCTGGATGGTCTCTAATAGCTCAATGTCTTTTTTAATATTGTGGCACCCAAAACTGCCCCCCCAGCACTTGAGGTGAGGCCGCCCCAGTGCAGAGCAGAGGGGACAATCCCCTCCCTTGCCTGGCTGGTGATGCTGTGCCTGATGCCCCCCAGGACACGGCTGCCCCTCCTGGCTGCCAGGGCACTGCTGGCTCACGTTCAGCTTACCATTGACCAGGACCCCCAGGTCCCTGTTCATGGGGCTGCTCTCCAGCCTCTCATTCCCTGGTCTGTACACAGCACCAGGGTTGCTCTATCCCAGGTGCAGAATCCTGCAACATACAAGTTGGTTGTAAAGGAATGTGTTTGTTTCAATTGTTACACATCAGTTGTCTATAAAACACTCATTTACTGTTGTCATCTCTCTCTGTAATTTCTATAGGTTATTTTGGCCACCTAAACCAGCTAAGTTCATATTACAGGGACAACCTGAATTTGAATTCAGAAAAAAATTGTAGAAGACCCTGGTTCTCCAGGTGTCAATGCATTTTAATGTGAATTTATAATAAGCATTCTAGGCTACTTTCTAATCCTCCAAATATTATCAATAATAATTTTTAATGTATTTAACTCCAGGAATTAATTCAGTGTGAGCACTGAGAATATCTCTGCTTCACTTTTGTATGGACTGCCACACATTCAACACAGGACACTTCTTTTCAGCATGAACTAGAGGGAAAAGTCATCCCTTCTGTGCTGACACACACCACCCCTGTGAATATAGCTCCAGAATTGAAAGCAACCCACTTCTCTCAGTATCTTGCAATTCTGCTTACAGCATAACACTTCAATGCATTTCTCCCACCATTGCTCACTGCAGCATCTGTAGAGGGACCCCAGAACATGAGTTTCTCAGTTTGCCCCCAAACCCACTTTGCACTCATTTGAGAACAAGCAAGGCCTTTTCAAAATGAACGGATTCTGCATGGCATTTATAGGCAAGAGATGATGCTCCCTCTTCTAAAAGGGCTGCTGAGTGCTTTAGGGTGGCTGTTACTATAAAAATATTCCATATGAAAAACCACCATATGGTTTTCTAGAAACCTGCTCCATCCCAATGTGGCACTCTGATATTTCATTGCTCTGTCTGCTTCCCTGTGTGACATGTGCGGAATCTAAGAAGTTGCTTGTGTGCCTATTCACGCCTCCATTCAGCTCTGTGCCTGCTCTCCTTCACTTCCTCCAGCATTTAACAGTGTACACTAAGGAGACATGTATGGCATTAGGAGATATTTCTCCCATTGAGCTACTTGGCATTTGCCTTCTAGTTGCCTGGCATCAGGGAATTTTTCTCAAGGACAGCTTTGCACAAGTAGCTGTGTTAAGCTCTGCCTATACTGCTTGAGGATAGAGATACAATATTCCAGAGTTTGCTTTGGAGCAAGGATTTGGAGATACATTAAGTAATGAGAGGTTTTAATGGATGCCTTGAAGGCTCTAAAGCCAGAGAAAGAGAAGAAATGCATAATTCCATATCTCCAGCTTAACTGATGCCCTTCCCCCTTTCAAAAGGGATGATATTAGCAAGTTGTCTAGTTTAAGAGCATCAGTTCATGGAAGGAGTCAGTACATACCACTGAGGACAGAACAATTGCAGGGGAAAGAACCATTCCATCTGTTCATGAATGTAATTCCTCTGTTTTCTGTTCCAGCTCATCCTTGCCACATGGGAAGGCGGCTACAACTTGCAGTGCCAGAACCTCCACAGTGCAGGGGAGGCTGATATCCGGGTGAGAGACGAAAGCAGCTCAGCCCTCAGCATCCACAGCAGTCATTCCCCTCCACATCCCTGATGCAACACCTCTGCATTCATGGCAGTTAGAAGGATGCTCTCAGTAACATCTCTAACATCAGGGTTTTAGTCAGGTTGCCTAACAACTGGTAGAAAACAAGAAGTGTTACATTTTTTGATTCAATATAGGTGCATCCTTGCAGAGGAAAGCAGGACAGGAAGCATTTTGAAAAGCCACATATCAAGACCTCTAGTCAAAATAGTGTTGCCTATTAAAACTGAGAATTACATAATTTAAAAACTTTGAACAAAAATCAGTCATCTAAAATGTAACTCTTGTTGGGCAGGAGCAGGATTTAAGCCCAACTATAAACTCTAGAAAACTGCAGAGACATTTTGCTGGCTTGACTCATCTGTAGTTTCAGCCCTTACTTCTGCATCACAGTAATTCCATGTATTAAACCCTTTGTTATTCCCCACATCAGGTTTACTTTCCAGATGACATTAGACCCCAAGGACAGAAAGACTGGTTAATGTATATAATTTTCCCCAACTCTCAAAATTTGTCTGTGCTATGACAAGGAAAAAGTCAGTTAAATACCTTTTTCCTCCTCAAAGAAATGTTTTTCTCCTTTATGTTTTAACTGTCTTTAACTGTCCTAGGGCACATCCTGAGCTCTGATAAAACATCTCTACTCTAGAGGAGAATATATTTAATTGCATTGGGTATCAAATTTAGATTTTTCAAAAAAAATAATCTGGCAGCAAAATCTGTTCAGTGTCAAGAAATTGGTAGCACCCTTAAAAAAGACCAAAAGAAACCAACAAACCCCCCCCCCCCAAAATAAAACAAAAACCCACAAAACTATATCTTTGAAAAAAAAAACCCAGAACAATTAGAAAACCCTTCCTCAAAGTTTATATTTCTTAAATTACATTTTGACAATTATATATTTACACAATTGCATAAAAGATGATGTGTGTTTTTTAAAAAAACTGCTTCATTAAGAAGCAAAATAAAATTGAAGCCAGAGCTCATGCTTCTCCTTCAGTAGTATATTAGTGTCTTCTGGAAAATTGCATGCCTAGGGAGTGAAGTAGTACAGCAATATTTAAGCACTTGTATGGACAGAGATTGATCTCCTGCTCCTTTGTTCTTGCTTGTACAGGTAGCCAAGGTGCTGTGGTGGTATTATTTTTCCAAAGTAATTGAATTCACGGACACTATCTTCTTTGTACTGAGAAAGAAAAGCAGCCAGATCACCTTCCTTCATGTGTATCACCACGCCACTATGTTTAACATTTGGTGGTGTGTTCTGAACTGGATACCTTGTGGGCAAAGTAAGTCTTTGTTAGCTTCATCAGCTGGGGTAAGTCAGCAGCAGCTGGGGAGGAATCACATCACCACACAAAGGAATTGTGTCACTGTGCAATATGAGATCACCTTTAGGGTTCACAGCCTTTCAGAACTGCTGACCACCTGCAGAACACAGGAAAATTAAAAGCATGGTTTAAAGTTCAGACCAAAAATACCAGTGTTAGGCCCTAGATTTTCCAGTTAGCTGCCACAAGCTCATGTATTTACTTCTCTTCAAACCTCTTTTAAGCATAACAGCACTGAGTAGCACACAAGAGCCATCACATACGAGACCTACTCCAAAAGCAGATGCAGGGAGAATTCATGACCCTGCTAAAGCCATTATCAATCACAACAAATTAAATCAATGGCCCTTTTACAAGCTCGACTTCCATGTGCATCAATCTGTGCTTTAGCAAGATACTTTACTTACATAGTCACTAATTAAAATACCAGTTTGAGTCTGTTCTGTTTCATATCAGAATACATCCTTAGGAAATTATTGTAAAACTATCATCATCTTCCCTGTTGAGGAAGGGATCAATGATGCCACAGGCTGGTCACTTGCATTTATATAAGAAGTCCAAACAGCAGAGAACTACTTCAGCTGTCTCACAACATGTGCACTTTTCCAGGGCTTCACACAGCCAGAGGCCTCCTGTGGCACTGCTTTCAAAGTTGAGGAAAAAAAAAAAAAAAAAAAAAAAAACCACCAGTTTTCTTGAAACCTATTGAAGGGAGTCACCTCAGTCCATTGTAACATTTTGTAAAGAAACTTGTTTGCAAGTCTTTTTCAGAACCAAAAGCAGAATTCACATTTGTTGGCACTTGCTGTGGACAGCACAAAATCAAAGTAAATCACTGTTACAGGCAGAAACAGGGATCATAGATTTCATAGCAGTTAGGAGCTATTTCTAGAGGTATAAGCAAATCAGTGGGGGTTTGTGCTTTCTGATGTATGTGAACCTGGTCCCCACAATTTGCACTAGTACTACACTACTGTAATTAAATCGGTAGCTAAGTCATTAATCAGTGGCAAAATCAGGACAACTGGTGAGTCCATCTTGTAACTGAAGCACTGCCATCAAACACATGAGCACACTGCACAGAGCAGTGCTGCTACTCCTCCATAGCCTGTGAAGTACAGAGGATAATTAACTTCCTCTAGAATTAGTATTCACTAAATGAATACTAGTGAATACTAGTATTCACTAGTAAGAGTAGCAAGGTATTATCTGGGAGGAAATTCTGTAAATGTGCATCTAGCAGAAGACCCAAAGAACAAAACAAGAGCGATGATCAAACACAGGCACAAGAGGCTGGTTTAATTCAGAGTAAAGCCCTTGCTACTGCATCAGACAGCAGAAGTACAGGTGTCTCCCAGGGCCCTAAGCTGCATACTAGCAGCAAAGTCATCCACAGCAGTGTTCAAAGCTTGCAGGAATAATAGAAAGACTCATAGCAAGAAGAATTTTAGGAGAGGGAAAAAAAATAGCCTGTAAACTACAGAATAGAAAAAAGTGGAGGAGAAAAAAAATACGAGATAATAACAGAATATTCATCATGAGAAAAAACCCTCTAGGAAGTATCATTTGGTTTTTCAGTTGTCCCTAGGAAAGCACCTCTACAAATCAGGAAAGTCTTTAGCAAGAAGTAAGCATGAAAGGAATATTTACCATATGCAAGAGACATCACAAGCAATAATATCCTCTCTCACTTTTTAGCAGTTCATATTTAAGTTGGTTTTTTTTATTTTCCCTGATGGATTTTTATAGGTTTCTTTGGACCCACTTTGAATAGCTTTATCCACGTGCTCATGTATTCTTACTACGGACTGTCAGTCATCCCTTCCATGCGCAAGTACCTCTGGTGGAAGAAATACCTCACTCAGGCACAACTGGTATGTATCTGTTTTACTCTCATTTCTAACTACCAAAAATCCTTCAAAACACGAGAGAGGACTAAACGAACGATAGGTAGATATTGTTATTTGCCAGTTAGAATTGAAGTATAATGGAACTATCATAGGGCAGAAGTCACTAGTGCAGCCTGATATAACTTAATAAAGAAAATAATGTTCAGAAGTGTTTTCTGTACAAAACAAACAGTAGAAACTCTTCAGTCCACAAAATTCTATTATTTTTGAACTATTGCATAGAAGATGACTGCTCCTTAATTGTGGAAGAAACTGATTTAAAAGTCACAAAAATTGTCCGACAGAGCCAGCTCCAAGGCAGACCCTCCCCACTGGCCAAAGCTGAGCCCATCAGCAAAGCTGGGGGCACCTCTGTGGTATTATATTTATTAAAAGGAAAAAAATATTGCACAGCAGCTAAGAAACATGAGAGAAACAGCCCTGCAAACACCCAGGTCAAAGCAAAAGGAGGGAATTAGGGCCAAAAAGTCCCCTACAGCCTGTGGTGAGGACTCTGATGAAGCAGGCTGTTCCCCTGCAGCCCATGGAGGTCCACAGGGGAGCAGAGATCCACCTGCAGCCCATGGAGGACCTCTTGCTGCAGCAATGGACACATCTGCCCTGAAGGAAGATACAGCCAATGGAGAAACAGGTTCCTGTGGACCCATGGAGAGAGGAGCCCACCCTGGAGCAGGTTTGCTGGCAGAATCTGTGACCCCATGGGGAGTCACAGATTGAGCAGCCTGTTCCTGAAGGACTGGACCCTGAGGAAGGGACCCACACTAGGGCAGTTTGTGAAGAACTGGAGCCCGTGGGAAACACACGCATTAGGACTCTCTCCCATGGGAAGGACTGAAGCAGGGAAAGACTGTGAGGAGAAGGGAGCAGCAAAGCCAAAGCAATACAGGCTGACTACAAACCCCATCCCCCTGCACCACGTGGAAGGAAGTACAGGAATCAGAAGTGAAGCAGAACCTGAGGGGCTTAGGGAAAGAGGTTTTTAATTTTATTTCTTGCTATCCTTCTGTGTTATTAATTGTCAATTATTGACCTTAATCTTCAAGTCAAGTCTATTTTGTTTATAACAATAATGGGTAAGTTTTATAAATTATCATCCCTGCCCTTCAGACTTCTAAAGCTATTGCCAGGAGTCTTGAGAGTTTCCTCCTGTTTCTACCCAGCAACAGAGACACCAGTTGTACCTGTCACAACAAGGTCTGGAAGATAGAACAACACCTACTAAATCTGAGAGGGGAGAAAAAAAAAAGCTTCCCTTTTGTCAACTAGGCCTACTTTTAGAAACCTCTGACCCCTTAGGGCTTTATTTAATTTCACAAGAGCACCATTTTAACTTAACTCACAATACATTCAGAGGTTAGAAAGGGATAGTTTTCAAGAGTACTCAAACTTTCAAAGAGCAGGACTAGGGGACATTGCTGTATCTGATTCAGCTAGCAGTGACCCTTTCTCAGCAAATACTCTTGCATTACCTTCACTCCACAGATCCAGTTTCTGCTCACTATTGTGCACACACTCAGTGCGGCTGTGAAGCCATGTGGATTCCCATTTGGCTGCCTCATGTTCCAGTCCTCCTACATGGCCACACTGGTCATTCTCTTCATCAACTTCTACATTAAGGTAAGCAGTCTTCTCTGAGAGCTCTCTGACAAGGGTGGGGAAAACAGAACTTTTTGGATACCAGTCTGGGTGGACTCAGATGTAAAATGATCATCAGTGCTTAAAATATGTTAGTATTAAAATATATATGTCACTTAAGAATAACAGATACAATCATGTCTGAGAGAGAGTTATTTAGCAGTGATGACCTCCTCATTGCAGCTCAGCTCTTCTGCACTTGTATAACAAGTCAGGTACTGCATTCAGTACACAGGAGGTCAAATTTGCTTTGGTGGGCAAATTTTTGAGTCTTTCTCCTCCTTAGGAGAAAAAAAAAAAAAAAAAAAAAGAAATGAACAGCTCTGTCTCTGCCTTGTTTACTTCAACATCTTTTAGCAGGGGGTGCTCTAGCCTGCCTGTATACACGAAGCTTTTAGTGTACAAGGCTTGAAATCTCTTTCGATACTGAGAAGTATTACAGTAAGACTAATAAAGTAACATCACCCACAGCAGCAAAAAGACTGCAGCACCATTAATGCCATCAGAAGAAAATATATACATCTGCATTAACAAACACCAGAGAGCTCCATTTACAGTTAACCATAAGTAGTGGTTTGGAGGCTCTAAAGGAACCCAAGTGTTTACTTTGGATTTTGCTTTTACAGACATACCGGAAAGCACCTTCAAGAACAGCTATAAAGGAAACCCCTGTCACAACAGAAATCAAGAATGGCTTCCATAAGGACTACTTTGCTGCTGCCAATGGATTGCAGAATAATAAGAAGGCACAATAAGTATAGTGTTTCCTATGATCTTTTTTTCTAAAGAGTAAAAGAAGAAAAAAGACTGAATTACAAGCTTTAGCTTAAAACCTATTTGATTACATTTATCAGTTCTTTGTACCAGACACTTATTAATGTACTGCTATCTAGGTTTTAACAAAATGAGTAGAATTACTTGTCTTGTCAAAGATCACCATCAGAAAAAGAAAGCCAAGATATTTCTCATATGAAAAAGAAAACCTTTCTGATCTCTAATGCTGACACAAAAACGCCTTATGAAACACTTGATGGATAAATCCATCAATGCCTTCAAAAGGTTAGGACTCTGTTCAGACTAACAGGGTGAGCACTTTCTGGGCATGTGAGAGGTCTTGAGGCAAGGCTTCACAATGCACCCAGTGCATCCAGCTGAACTGCAGCCAAGGTCAGGAAAATAAGGGGGGGGGGGGGGGGGTGTGGGGAAAAAGGTGAGAATCATACCTTTTCCATCACCATACCCCTCTTTTCTTCTTCTCAGCAATTCCCCAAAACACACTCCCTCCCCATGGACACCAGCAAGGTGCCCTTTGATCCTGTGTCAGCCCTGGGGAAGGACATGACAGAGGGCAGAGCCCAGGTGCACCATCCCATAGTTTGCAGGCGGTTGTGCACCACGCTCACTTGCTTTACACAAGTGCAACCTGATTCAAATGCCAGGAAGGCTGGCAGGAGCTTTCTGTTTCAGGGGGCTGGACTGCTAGCCCCTGGCACTGCCCGGTCTGGTATTCTGAACACAGAGCAAAATAAGTTACTTTGGATATGCTAAGTCATTAGGACTTCTAGGTAAATGGATTTTGAAAGAAATAGGATCTTAGCATCTTAAGGAAGATAAATCCATTGAGTGTAAATGTGTATAAAGTTAATCCTACACAAACACTGCTAATTCAAAGGAAACTGTCATGCCACATATTAATAGACTGGAAGATGCAGAAAATTTGAAAAGTGAGTTCAGCAATGAGCGAAGCAGGTAATACACAAATTTCTGTGCCAGGTGGACCTTACTCAGACTAGTCTCTGGCTGGGGAAACAGAGGCACAATCCTCTGTAGGAGAAGCAAGGAGATATCTGCTGTCTGCAGCTGTAAAGGTGTCTCTCTCCCAATAGCCCATAACCATCTTTGTTGCTTCAGTTCGCTGCATTTACCCCCCACTCAAATGGTTAGAAATGAAAAAGACCCAGGGTTAACTTTATAGATCTGCCCTCACCCTTTTCTCATTTAGCCCACTTAGTTTCTTCACTAAAAATAGACATACTTCTTTCCTCACAGTGAAGTAGTTCTGGTCTCTCCCATTCTCACGTATAAAATTCTCTCGACAAAAACGGCTTTTGAAGTCACTTCAGCCCAGCAAGTCCCTGGGACTGAAGCAGTTCAGTAAAGGACACGTCCTCTCACTCCTGTCACCTTGCAGAGTCCCATGGCAGGAGGAGGACAAACACACATCCAGCCAGCACAGAGAGCCCACATGCAGAGGAGGCTGTCCCAAGTCCTGCTGTCCAATTCTTCTTCATCTCTAGAGGATCAGTAATCCCCTCCAGATATCCCCATTTAGATGATCTGCCATCAGGGGCTTGTGGAGACTGCAGGTGCAAAGGCAGGAGGAAGGTTTGTCCCAGGGAGCTGTATGGACACATGGCAGCCAGCCTCACCAGGAGCAGCCCAAGAGACTGCAGCCATGATGGCTCATGGATAGGAGGGAAAGGGGATAAGGAAGTGGTACAGTAGGGGAAGAAGAACAGATGGAATTGTCCAGAAAAAGCAAGAGGAGAAAGTAGCGTGAAGAAGGGTGTCTTGTGTCAGAGTTCTGCTTGAACATGTGCTTGAAAGTCCTATTGTCTGCCACCTGTCACCAGCTGTGGGATATGCCCAGCCACTGCCCTGGAGGGATATCTGCTGAGATAAAAGATTTTGCAATCGCCCAGCAGGACTCCCTGGAAAGGCAACCACTTGGGTCATGGCGAGGAAAGGCAGACCCACAATCCTTTGGGAGACACTATGCAGATCATTCTGTAACCCATTGGTCTGTCCCAGACCCTCTGTAATCCATTGGTCCCCTTGCTGATCCCCTGTATCCCTATAAAAGATACCAATTCGCCCCTGTGGCAGAGAGAGGTCATCCGTAGCTCCCCCCTTCGCCGGAGGGGACCCATAATAAAGCTGCCTTCGTGCGGAACCAGCCACACGGGCCTTCTCATCTCTCTCTCTGGTCTGGTTTGGCCTGGAGGCTGCCTTGCAGAGCTGAGCTGGAATCACGAGCTGATATCACTAAAGAGCTGACAGCTTCTGCAAGGGCTCCTCTGCCAGCAGCTGAGAGGAAGACACCGGACCCCGGGAAGGCGATTCCTTTTGGGACCGTCTCCCCGAACCGGTCATCTCTTCCTGGGTCACAGCCTCGGACCCCACCACCAGCTGTAATAACCAGCCAGTTCCAGCTCCATTGCAATGTAGACAAAACCTTTCTGCTCCAGCAGGAAACAAATTCCCAAAATGCTGCAGCAGAAGCAGTACCTCTGAGCAGCCTGACTGCTGAACGGCATCATCGTGAACTGGGTGACCAAAATAGCTGCAATATTCAAACACTTTTACCCCACCACACCAACCTAGATCTAGCTGGTGCATATTCACATTTGCTCCCCTCTTCACGAAGTTGGTCACAAAACCTCACTTACTGAAAGTCAGTGTTTTGTTTTATTTAGCACTCAATAAGGGGAAAAGCAGCAACCCCAAAAAACACCCAAATCAAAAAACCCAAGAACCCTGCATTCACAAAGCCTGGACACTGTATGCATATACTATTTCTCACTGGCCCTTCCAGTACCTTTACAGGTGTTTCTGATTGACACTGTAAAAATCCCAAGATGTAAGAAATTAGTGGGTTTGACTAAGGGTGTTTTACACAGCCCTAAGTAAAGGGAGCACTTCAGAGCTCTGCAGAAATCAGCCTGATACTGGAAGCCAGGGTAGAGGCAGAGATTTGAAAGACCTGTCAAGACAGTGTACAAGGTAACGAGCTAGACCATTCATCTAAGGCAAGCACAAAAAGGGCTGAGTGCCCCAGCATGGATTTTAGGCCGAGTGGAGTCCATAATCTTTTGATGGCAAAGCATGCATTTGACTGTCAAGGTGGAAAGCGTCAGCTGTGCTAAGTGTTAAAGTTTACTACAGCAATCAAACCCGCAGATATTGTCTTTTGTTCTGTTGAAATCTCATTCAAAAGAAAAGGAAATAAATAAATGCCTTACTTGAAATTCAAAGGGCTGGGGAAAAAAAAAAAAGAAAAAGAAAAAAAAAAAAAAAAGGTAAAACCAGAGATGGTCACAGACCTTGTAGATCCAGATCAGCCAGGAATGCTGGAATCAGGTATGTTTAAAATTCTTCAGATATGTCTTAACATCTTCAAAATGCCGCAACTTTGAAGAAAGAGAAGCAATGACTTTTTAAAGTGATTTTCCTGTAATACATAACACTGTAAATAAACAAATTTTACTATCAGGCTGTCTCCACTCCTCTTTAAGGCATCAAATTGGGCTGGTAACTGGTTACTTGAGGCTGCTTTTGTTCTCCAGCTTTTTCAGATGCATTTTAGAACACTCACATCAGACTGGGAAACAACCTCTGTAAACTTTACACAATACCTTCACTGGTGTTGGTGTAAAGCTTCCATGTAGTCTTTTTGCCCCACTATCCATAAAAATTTGGGCTTTTGAACAAAGGTAATATTGCAATAACTGTTTGTTCAAAGCTTGTGCTTGCCCATCAAGTCCTTGTTTGATAATCAGATTGCTTTCAGTTGGAACGTGATAGTAGAAAACAGGGGAGAGACAATTGAGAAATCAAATCTCAGAAATAATATTTCTTTCAGATTGAAGATACAAACAGAGTGGGAAGGCATGCAAACACTTGACTGTTTTTGCTCACCAAAGGGCATGTGTGGGGTGACAGGCAGAAGGAAAAGCTATTGAGGTTGATTCACTGTTTTGGGATGTTAGTAGCTTCCCAAGGAAAGAAGGAGGAATGAGTTTTACTAAAGACCCTTCCAGGAACAATGGAATTAAAGGAGATAAATCAAGCTGCTGATGTGTTGTGCCAAGGCTCAGCTTTACAAGGCTTTTCTCACAGTCTGTCTATAAGTAATGCTTTCTCAACTCTTGCTCACGAGAAACAAAAAACCAGGAAAGGCTCTGTGGCTGTGTTTGATTCCAATACATAATAGCTCTCAGCTCCTCCTAGATACATGCCATTTTCCAGTGCATTACTCTCTTAGATGCAGCTCTACTGCCTGCAGGACCTGTCCCTGTGTGCTCCAGCCTACCTCAGCATGCCTTACCAAGAGCAGGGTGGGCTGTCCCCAGGCCAGGGTGAACACGCACAGCTCCCCAGCCTATTTCCAGCCACACAGGACATCCTTTCCTCTGGCTTTGTGCAGCCTTGACATGAGGTAGATGTAAGCCCTGTAGACCTTAGATGGGCCACTGCACTGACACAGAATGTGTAGGTAAACAAGCACTTGGCACAGCATCACCCTCTGAAAAAGATGCAGCATAAGGATACCAAGGGTTATAGTCGGTTTATGATTAAACCCTGTTTAGAGCTTAAAATGCATAAAGCAGTTATCCTTAACCTGAACTTCATATTTCCCATTTCTTTTTCTGAGTATTGATACATAGTTTTTGCACTTCAGCATCCACATCATCTGTTGTTCTGGTTCAGAAGTGTCAAGGCAACTGAATAGGTTGAAAATTGACCTACATCTATTTGCATTCAAAGGGAGAAAAGAAATATCTGGATTAATAACACTTTAAAAAGCATGAAGTGAGAAGGGCAAAGAAAACCTTCCAAGGTCAGCTACCCACCTTCCAAAAGGTAACGCAAGGATAATCCAGTTACAGGTCTGCTGCAGAAACCAAATGGACTTCAGACCTTCAGGAGGTTTAAATGACCAAATAGTGCAGGAAGTGGTATGAGATGGACTGTCCAAGGTCAGAAAAACATAATTTCTGTCCCAGATGCCATCTCCAAACACTTCTGCCTACAGATGAGAAGACCATTAGTAAGATCCAAAATTTTCACCTTAGGCCATTCAGAGGTTATCAAGCTGGAACACACTGAGCTTCTCAAAAGCTAAAGTGTTTCTTATGAAGGGATAGGTAAGTGCAGGGCTAGAAGGAACCTAAGCAGTGTGACATCCCTTTCTGCTCTCCCATACCCATCATTAAAACAGCTTTTTAGGGTTCAGACTTTTCCAATAAAACAGTTAAAAGCTAGTGTAGGTGGATATAACATTATGGTAATTTTTACTAAGTAAGGAACTCTGATTTTTCCTTTATCCATGCCCTCTTAAGTGCTCAACACTCACCTTCCAAACTTTACAGTTACAGGTTATGCAGAGATTCAACAATTAGAAATACAGAAATAAGACTGATACACTCCAAGTTATCTAGCAAAGATACTTGGATGAAAAGCACTCCTAACTTTTTACAGTTACAGCAGACACCAAGAGAGCCTTGTGCCAACAAATGAAGGGTGAGGAAATGTAGCAAAACAAGAGTTGCTACGCATCTACTGCACAGTTAAAGCCTGTTTAGGTCAGTGGCACTGCTGGTGGATCACATTGTACCACCACACTAGTGGGACCAATACGTGCCAAAAACTGTTGCCAAGATGCAAAATTAGTTTTAGCAGACTCAAGCACAGCTGCTCACAGAGGTTACAGCTTCATGGCCCAAAAGTCACAGCTGCTTTAGCTGAGTGCTTTGAGAGCCTAGAATCAAGCAGCAGCTGTAAGGACACTGAAGAGCAGCAGGAGGATGTAGCATAGCCAGGTCACCAGGGCCAGCCCTCAAAGAAATAAGCACAAGACCATGGATGTGAAATCAGAATTTCAGTCCTTCACATTAGGAATAGGAGGGGGTAAATCAGTATCTGAACCTTTGGAACGGGCAGGGCTGAAGAGGTGTTTTCTTTTAAACCACCCCACAAGGAAAGCACCAAGTACATCTTGATGTGGATGAACAAAGTTCATCTCATGCCAACCCTAGTCAGGACTACTTAAGATAAAGAAATAAAATGGTCAAGCAATGGCAAGGGCAGCTTCTTGCTCTTCTCTGTGATGGTGCTACCCATGTGTGACCTTCTCAAGCAGCAAGAGCATTAGCCCTGTTTCAGTAATGAAACAAACCCTGTCAGGGTTTGGGCTTTTGTTCTGAAGGTACATTTTGTGCAGGGGAGGATTCCGTTGACTCGAACCCATACAGTAATCTGAGGTTGGTTCTGTAAGTTAAGGAGACAGAAACCCAAAGCCTGGAAATCTGCTATGTTCCCACAAATTCACTAAGTTGCATTAGCACTGATGCTGTTTTTGCAAGAGCACACTCTCTTGTGAAGAGCAACGATGTTCTGGGGAACTCTGTCACACTCTGTCAAAGCAGAGGACAATATTAAATAGCATGGGTTATCTGCTGCTTACTTTCCACAGACCTGTAACCCTATTTTGTCTAATCCCAGCAGTTGTTCACTGTACTCTGAACTCTCCTTGGAGTCAAAAGTCACCGGCTGCAAAAATAAATTCTCCTGCTTCACTTGACATTTTCTGTTCAGTTCTCCAAATTTCTTGCCCTCTGCAATCTCCAGCTTGCCGTCAGGCATCTGGCCAGTAGATCCCTCTCTGATTTCAGCTCTGCAATGCAGAATTGAGTGCCAATGGTGTTGAGCCAGCAGTTCCCACACTTATGCGCACACAGGAGAGGCTTTGCCTAATGCAAGGTACACAGGACTCTAGAGTACCTTTCTAGACACTCTCAGTGCATCAATTTGAAGGAAGGAATGAGATTGTTATCCTATGCAAACAACTTTTTACTTTGAATCAGCCATTAAGTGCTTTTACACTTGATAAAGGCATTAGAACAGTCAAAGTAAGCCAATATATCCATCAATTTGATGGCTAAATCATTATCTTTAGTTCATTTTTTTTTTTTTAAGATTTCTTTGATATATAATGGACCCATCTTGCAATTTTTTCAGGAAAGGCTTGTTATCAACACAGGGGTTCACAGTTAGATCACTTAGTGCTATGTATTCTTTCTAGGCAAAAAAAATGCTTAACATGATGCTTTTTCCTTCTCTTTTTTCTTTTCATTTGAAATAGACTAACATCCTTCACAGAACCATCTTCTTTATGCTGCACACAAAGCACTCAAATGTCATGAGCAATGATGAATTCAGGGGTTTGCTAGTCAGAAGGAACTATGAACACATTGTTTTCTTCTGCCTTCTTCACTGGGAGTTCATACTGCAGGGAAGAACAAAAAAAGGTAAGAGAAAACATCGCAAAAACTTGCGCAAACATTGCAACTGTACAAGATAAGAAACTGCAAAGATCCTGGAAGCACTTTTAGACTCAGCTCTTAATTCTCAAGCACCTGCCCTGGAACAAGTGCTGCAGGATGAGCAGTTCCCATGACACAAGTGCTCTTTTCTCAGCCCTGCTTCTCTTTAAGGTGTCCTTATTCAGGAGCACCTGTGTCCCTCCACAATGCAATGCCCACAATGGAAACTTTTCTCTTTGGAAAGGCTCAGGATTCCAGCTTTAACTGCTAAAATATACAACCCCATGGTTTTCAGCATCTTCTCTAAAATCCCAGGCCCAGTGCACTGTGGTGACCACCGGCACAGTTGTTCCTTCAACACAGGGAGCTTTCTCAGCCCTGTGAAGTGCAGACACATGGCATCCCAGACATGACAGTAATCCATCTTACTGCAGAAATACTAAACTCTCAAAGCCATCAGATCTGCACATAAACCTGGAACAGCAGCAGTAGCAAAATTACATGTCCATGTGATGGGGTGAACCAGATGGAAACTAAGCATTGTATCAAAGTTAGCAAAGTATTCATCTTAATTTACAAATTAAAACAAGAGCATAAAATAGTGATTATGCTCTGGAGAGTTTAAGAACTTTGACAGAATATTTAACCAGGATGAAAGTTAAATAAAAAAGATTGTTTTTTTAAAAATCAAGCTTGAATACATCAAGGTTAGTAGCTACCAGACCTAAAGAGCAGATAAGAGAAAGCATGCAAGATGTCATTAGACTGCAAAGCTCTTAGGCACAGATTGTCATGGATGCACAACTCCAAGGGCAAATGCATTGAAGGTCACCAACTCCACAGAAACTGCCCCAGACTGTGAGCCCAGGAGAAACATCACTACCTGATCGTCCTTGTCCTTATCTTCTCCCTTAGGCAGGTACTCTTTGACCTCTTCCCCTTATCAAACTTTTCTTTCTCGATGTTTTCTATGCATCAGGACCAGAGGTCCAGCAAAGAACAAGCCCCACAAATCAGCTAACTAAAGGCTTCCCCTCCCAGGACTTCAGTGTCATTTTCTCACTTCCAACACCAATCAGTCAGGCCAGAGATCAGTCCTCCACCCATAGGGAGCTGCTTTTATATCACACATACCATTGTATTATGGGCAGAGTCGGCAAAGCTCTTTGCTGTTTCACCCAGGGCTGAGTCAACAGATTCAATTCTGAAAGGAAAGTAAGCTTAGCTGGTTTTTCATGAAGCATTAATACTTACTGGTGAAGCTTGAACAGACGTATTTGCCATCAAACATAAACCTGAGAAAGGCAGGTTTTTGCCCAGCATTTACACAAACAGTGTCTTTCATACATTAAATGATCACCTCCTTCCACCTCCTCTGACCCCTAGATGCAGTCATGCCGAGAGGGTGCGTTGCATCTTGCACCAGATCCTGGCACAGCTCTCCTGAGCTAGGTTCCTCTCCTGCACAATTTCCCATACAGAGTTCCCTCATTACACTCTCATTCCAACTGAAAAGCCTCACGAGGCTGCAAAAGCTCAATCAATGGACAAGTAGAGATGTCATACTGGGTTTAGAATCCTTTCTCATGTATTAGCAGGAGTGCCACCAGCCTAACCAGTGCCCTCTATAACCATCAGAGGACTAGTAAGCATGCAGGACAGCTGGCAGAGACATACCTTTGCTTTTGCTGGTTGCAGAAAGTATTCAGTTTGAGCAGCTGTGCATTCCAGAAATCCTAAAAAGACCCCCAAAGAATACCCCTGTTACTTGGGAAGGGGCAACTTTTTGGACTGGAACACAAGAAGTGGTACGCACCAGTGCATCCTTTTCCATGTTTGCCAGAATTTGAGTTTCCTTCTCAAGGCTGGCAAGCTCTTCAACAACAATTTTCTGGAAGATCTCAAATTTATTCAGCCTAGTGATGGAGAGCAGAAACAATTTTGCCACATTAACGTACAGTCACACAAAATGGACAACAACCCCTTCAGGACCAAACCTACCTTTAGACAGGATCAAATGTCCCTGCTGAACTACACAGGGCAGATTTGTTCTCAGATATGTCACAGAGCATGTGAATAGCTGTACCAAAGTCACACTGCAGATAAATATGGCTCAATAGCCTGTCCCAAATAGCAGCCAGTAACAGAGGACCGGGACAGAGCATACAAATTAATTCCCAGTGCAATACTTGCAGTGCATTCTCTCCCAGCCTCCAGGAAGCTTAGCAGAGATTTCCCAAGCTGGAGACCTCTTTAGGTCCCTTCCAACCCAAATAATTCTATGACTATCTTGACGCAAATAACCTCTATGGATTTTCCTGCCACGGGTTTGATATATACAAACAGTGCTGCCACAGGATGCCAGCAATTTCTAAACCTTAACCATCAACACCCTTATTGACTTGGGTTTGCCACCATTCCCAGCAGCAGTGAGGTAGAAAAAGTTCGGCACAGCCCTGCCTCCACTATCCCGTGACCCTAGCTAGATCCAGGTTACTTAGCAACCAAACATTGCAGCATCTCACTACCATCTACTCTTATCTTCCACCACAAAACATGCCATTTTTTACTTTTAGAATTCAAACTTCTCCTTGTACCTTAATGACAGCAAATTCTGCTCATAGAGGTCCTATTGATAGCAGGGATTTTTCACTTTAAAGGCTATTATTTCATACTACATTTGATCTAAATCCTAAAAAGTGAATGTGTAATAGTTCGAGGCCTGATAGACTTACAAGTACAGTATAAGATTTAAGTATCTTCACTTTTAAAAATATATAAATAACAGAATTGATTTTTTTTATCTAGCTCCTATCTGAGAAACTCAGGATCTGAGAGATCCCTTTTCTTCTCCTCCACTTCATTAAGCAAATTATAGCCTAGCTTCTTTCTTAAAAGATTTAGAAATAGAAGCTACTAAGTGTAGCAAGAAAGTTTTTACACAGATTCATGAACATTGATGACAACCAGAAGACATTCAAGGAGAGCTTCATCAACTGCTTGTAACTCAAGCTCGCTTTGCATGAATTAACCCATCCTCTCCCCCTACAGGAAAATCAGGATCAATCACTGGAGTTATACTTCTGAAACTCTTCTTGCATAAAAGAAAGAAAAAAGAAAAAGACAAACTATTTTGCCTTACAACCCATAAGTGCAATAGTTGACTGGCAGGTTGGCTTATCCTATAAATCAAAATTGACACAAAACTGAAGCTGTTTTCAGCCAGTACCAGACAGCTTACCTGCACTTGTGTATCTGGTTCAGCAGGGCAGACAAGTTCTTCTCAGACGATCTTAGGGCATCCTGTGTGTTGATCTCCATCCTTTTGTACCGGGACTAGCCACGGGATGCACAGTTAGGGATAGGCAATGGCCCAAGCCAAAACCTAGAAGTCTAGCTTGCAAAACCTTTCCCTGGAAAGCAAATCCCTCTGCAGGTTGCCATTCATCTTAGCAGAAACCATCTTAAATTAAATTTAAACTGCAGTAAGATGGCACACATAGGTGCTCCAAATACAAACTGATTGAATTCAGTCACAGTAGTTACACCAACAAGACTCTACATAACCCACGAGACTTCAGGGCAGCATAGTGTTAGGTAAAACCCAGTTAAAACTTCCTTTATGCCTTCCCTGTCACACTTCTCAGAATATACAGTTTTTGCAGAATACTTCTAAGAGCTCCAGACTAACAGACACTGCCACCAAAACCCTACTCCTGAACACAAAATAAAGACAGGATATTTGCACCAACTCTCCCTGAGATAAAAAGTTAATTTCACATAACCTGATAAATTGCCACACACGTTAAAAGAGCTCACATTACCCAGAACAATTTCTTCAGTTGGCCAATAAAGCTTTCAAAGGCAGAAATCACTCCGGAATCACTCAAGTCTTCATGTAGCATCTTGGAAAATAACACACCATCTAGGCTATCATCCATTTCCTGACCTAGGAGGAAGCACATGCCCAGTGAGCATCATATCGAGGACTTATTGGAATATAAACCTTTCTGCTACTGAAGGACTTGTCATTTGTGTCAGCAGTAACTTTTGTTATAGAGCTGGAATTTGGGTCTTGCTCTTCTAGAGCTCACAAGCAGGAGGGAAACTGGCTCAAAAATCCCCTGAGAGATACTTGTTATAGAGCAGCAGGGAAGAATAGGCACAATAGAGCAACACAAAGAGCAACATATTTACAGATAGTGAGGCAAATCCACAGAATAAAGGCGAAAAATAGTCAGGCCACCACTCTTTTCTGTCTTCCACTTATCCATTGCAGTGAAAGCCTGATGCCCTTGTGCTCAGAGTTAGCACTATTTTGCAGTTACTTTGTCCATTATCTGCATGCTTTTTTTTCAGCTCCCGTGTTTGATGGTTTTGCAATAGCTCTGGCAAATCCCTATTCAGATAGACTAGAAAGTGTGGACGTCATGGAGCAGCTGACCAAGTGGAACCCAAATTTCCTTGTTCACACTCAGTATCCACTGTCTTTGGCAGTGTTGCAATACACACCTTCTGTTAGTTTTGACTTTAGGATTTTGGAAAAGTTGGACTCTCTACAGATATATCTCTTCAAGCTTCCACGTGACCATGACTTCTACCAGAAGAAAAGCTGAAAGCACTTCATCTTAGTTGCCAACCAGACTTTACCTTTTTGGATCTCTGCTTCCTCTTCTACCGAATCAGAAATTTTCTTTGGTGTATGGTTAGTCTCAGAGGGCAAGTGATTTTTCTCCAAACTGGAAAATTTAGGCTTTTTAATGACAGTGCTACTTAATATATCTAGAAAGAGAATAGAAGATGTTTCAGAAGAAATCTGTTCTTTTACACGAGGTACATGACAATGCCTGCTCAAGCAGAAACCACCACTGGAATTACCAATGCTTCAGAAAAGGAGGGAGCTCATTTTACAATCTGGCATCATACAGTAATAAGACTTCCCTTGCAAGCATCTTCCCTCTCAAAAGCAGGGAACTGGCCTGCCTAGTGTTATACAGGTATTTGGAAAGCTTCCATGTCTCCGTCTTAAAGATAACTTCCTTTCTTGGCTGCTACTCTAACCATCAAAAACCTCAGTCTGGCTTCTTCCCATTTACTCTTCCAACCCAAGCTCTCAATCTGTTTATGAATAAAATTTTTAAAAAGAAAATTGAATCAATGCAAATAATTCAAATCAAAGCTGCAGCCTCCATTTCAAGGAAAAATTCCTAAAAACCAAAGAAACAAACAAGACACCCATCCTTTTGTCGTGTGCATTTTTTTTTAACTCAGCAAGTTGACTGTTTGATAAACCATCTCCCTGGATTCTCCATACGGCAAAACAGAAGGTGGTGGGGTCCAGGACAAGGGAGACAGTCAGACAAAGAAGCACCCTGCAGTAGATTTAGGGTTCACAGAGAGAGTTCAAATGCAGTCAGAGACCACACTTGAAACTTCTAATCATAACCCTGCTTGTGCCTTTGCACAGCAACAACTCCCCTCCAGTTGTAAGGCTGTACAGCAAACAGTGATAAAATGAAGTCCTCAGAACTTATCTTCCCCCAAAATTAGGCAAATGTGTTGGTGCAGTGAAAGTATATTCTGAAAATGCTGGACAGGTAAGAGATATACTGGGAACACAAACAGAGCCAGCTCACAAGAAAAGGGATGATTTTGACCAAGGCCAAAGCTTCAGTGACTCACTTCATGGTCACAACAGTCACTCAGTCTCTCAGAACTACATCAGCACTGAGAATTATTAGGATGGAAACAACCCACTGCTGTTCTACTTTCTTGAAGTTCAGTTGTTTCCAACCACAAAGAGACTGTAGTGCACTTTTGAATTAGTTTATCAAAGTTCATTTTCATGGAAAAAAACCCAGATCCTGAAGTGTCACTTACCCAAAAAAAAAAAAGCTACAGCAGTATTAACCATTAACCAAGTCACCATTCAACAAATGCTTATAGCAATGGTTTATATCTATGTTCTTAGGTATAAAGAAAATCAGCAGCTTGAAGGGGTGCTTGTTTTGTTTAAACTGAAGTTGCTATCCCCTTTCAAATCATTAAAAATTATCTTTTCTGTGTCAATTGGGTCATTAGTTTGTAAATCCCCACCTACGCTACAAGTCCCCCTGTAACCAAAGACAGGTTTTAAGAGGTAGCAACGAATTCAGGAATGTACATAGAAGCATCTTATCACAGTCTGTCATGATATACAAAACAGAGAAACCAAATTTAGCAAAAAAGAAGTATCTCAAAAAAGTCAGTGATAATTTATCTTTGAAATAAAATAACAGCTTTGGCACCACCTCCTTCCGCTTTTAACCAACTTCCATGTTATCAAGAGTAACAAACCTGAGTCCTTCCGCTTGATACTTTCTTCTTCTCTTGATAATTTGCCTGGTGTACCATGAAACTTCTAAGGAGAGGAAGGAAACAAAATTAGAAGGTACCCACCCTGCAGTGCAAACAAGCTGCTAGGAATTTGTCTAGTTACAGGAAGCAAAGTGACAGGATACATTGGTTGCAGGCAGAGGTAGCCTGACAGCAGACTGGAAGGAGGCTAAGCACTGCATACTGCACCTGTGTGGCCTTCTCCACATCACTAGAAGGGCTCCTGGCAGACAGACCAAGTAGTATTGGACTCCCTCCAGGCTCCTCTGAGAGCGTTTCATCTGTGTGAGAGATTAGTGAGTGACACAGGCATTTGAGTTAGAATCCTGTATTGACTGAAAATCTCAATTTAATGACACAGAAAATAAAACCCAAGCCCTCTACCCTCTCGTTTATCTCATCACGCAGGAAGAGGTGGTGGCTCAGACTCAGTCCAAAGGCTGTTTTCTTGGTGGTTATCAGTTAAGTTCATTCCTTCACCTGTCAGTAGCACTGGCATATCTTCTCCTTGTACAAGAGATTATTTACACAGACAATGTCTACCCCTCATAGCCCTTACACAGAAATATCACAAGGTGAATGTTTATGGAAAAAAAGGTGAAGGAAAGTGGCAAAATCAAAAAGAAAAACCCACCACCAAAAACTCATCCAAAAACTACAGACCCACACATCAAAACTCTCCTAATGCATTGAAGAAGATTAAAATAAAAATACCAGCAAGATCCATTGTGGGTAAATCCTGTCCCTTGGAGCTAAATGTGTTTTTTTTCATTAGCGTCTCCTTTTGAGCTCTTTGCCTTGATGCCCCTTCCTAAAACAGAACAAAGTCTGAGTATTATTTAAGCATTACTACAGAAGTAGAGGTTTGGGTGCTGTTTTGGAGGGAGGGTTTTGATGATTGGTTTGTTTTTTAAATACACCAAGAGTAGATACAGACTTAAAATATGCTTAACATACTGATGGCTCTACCCAACACTGAAGGACACCTGTGCCCTGAAATTCAATGCATGCACCAAGTCTCCCTTTAGGCATTAGAGATGTACATTTGATGATGTTTTACATAAGCAAAATAGAAGCATTACAGTCAAGAAAATTTTTCCAGGGGAAAAGAAAAGCTTTTAATGTAACTACTAGTTCTGGAAACCTTTTTTCCCCCAGACTTTCTGTATTTCAAATATATGTATATACACAAACATATACATACATATATATACACACATACATATTTGATATGCATTTAACAATTGTTTCTATGAAGTTTACCATGTTTTTCCAAGATCTCTTCTATTAGACCAATAGAGTTTCAACAGTACTTAGCAGATAAATCTGTCCATCAGAACATTTGAGAATTAAAATAACACCAGTTTATTTAATTCTCACTCATTAGGACACATTTTACATCCATAATGTTTTTAAATCTGAGGCACCAACACATGACACCTTCTTACCTTCTTTGACTCATAGTCACTGCCACTACTTGCAGAAGACACTGGAAGCACTGCAAGGAGAAGATATTCCCTGGTTACTGGCAATGTAAAGTGTGTATTTCACCCAGTTAACTGAGTTAGCCACAACAAAAACCCTTTCAGTTTGGTTTTCTAGGCATTTACAAGACAAAACTTCACAACACTTCGGTGTTTTTTTGAAACTTAATGTTTCTCTAACAAAGCCAGATGCAACGGTGCAAACATACACCGCTCACTGCATCCAGAGCAGCCAAAAAAGTAAAAAACAGAAGACAGGCTCAGCATCTTCTCTGGCAGTCCCCAAGCCCCAGGCAAGACTTGTGGGCTGACCCTGGAGTGAGAACAGCTCCCCTGGAAATCTGGTATAAAGCATAATTTCAAGCTCAACTTTCTTTTGCTTTTTCATCCCTACAGAGTCTAACAGCAGCCTGAGCAAGCATAATCTCTCCGTGAATGGGACAGAAACATTCCATCTCATTAAGGACAATTTGGTTTCCATTTGGTGGTCACAGAAGCAGACAGCCCTGGAGCATGGCTGCAGGGGAGGTTTGGTGTTGGTCAGGCCTGAGCAGAGAACACTATCAGAGATAAACACACCTGACACTCGGAACACAGCTGGCTTACTACTGTATAAAAAGGGGAGCAGAATGCCCTGGTCTGCAAATTGTGAGGTTTTTCAAGGTTTACTTGCCAAGTCAATGATGTTTCTAGGGAGATGGGGGCGGGGAAAGTTGCAGGGGGGAGGTGTAGTATCTTCAGAGAGATCTTCCTCCTAGATGCAGTCAAGTGGACCAACACAGCCATCAGCTCAGGGCCCAGAGGCTCTTCAGCATCATCACACAGAGGGCTATGCCCACACAGATGTTTAGGTGTCAAATTTCTACCTGGACTTTTGAACCCCACTTTGGGAAGGGGGACAGGAGCCCAGTACAAGCACAAGAGTGTGCAATGTGTCATGGGGCACCCTCTTGCTGCTGGCCTTAAGCCTGCTCTCTCCCACTCAGGAGAGCCAGGATTTGGCCAAACTCTCCTTTCCCAAACCATCATCAGCATTGGCTTTTCTGCAGTGCAGTACATCATGCATAGCCAAGTGTCAATAGGGGACTAAGCTTACCTTTTAATTTACTTCTCACCCTCGGTCTTTTTCGGGTATAGTCAACAGATTTTGGCACCAACTGTATCTGAGAGTCAAGGATCCAGCTTTTCTCACTCTGACCAGTGCTTGCATTCTCATTGTTGCTTTCAGAGAAAAGATGTTTCCTGTAACTGGACTAAAGACACAATTAAGTCCTGCTCAATCAGCTCACTCAGAAGCCCCCTCAAGCCATTCACTTCAGCTACTACCAAGTTTTCCCATTTCTACCTCCTTATGGTGCAACATGCAAAGCTGTGAAATCTGCCAAAACAGCCACAGCCAGCTGCTGAAACAGCCAAATAAAAACACTGACAGGCAGATGCTTGCCTTTTGCCAGCATGAGGTTTTTACAGTATCCCCCTTTCTAGTCTCTCCCTCTCTCCTGTGCCTAAAATGAGAGCACTCTTGCAAGGTGGAAAGCCTCAGTACGTCTGAGCTGCTTCCAACAGTACACTGGGGGGGAAAAGCTAACACAGACAATTCACTGGCTGGTCTGACAGCGATGGTGCATCCTGAGCACTGCTTTCAAAATGACAGAGTATTTAGAGGCTACCAGGCTCACATTTCTCCACCTCTGCACTGGGTAGGCCTTAAACTTCAGCTTCTTTATATGTGCAGCAGATTTGTACAGATAGAAATACACAACAATCAAATACACAGCAATCAAAGGCTCTAGGGATGAAAAAGCATAGACAACCTACCTGCCTTCTCTCAAGAGTGCTTGATTCCTTGTTCTTGCTTCTTGTTTCATAAGTCCTGCCAAGTAACACAAAGACCCAAATTAGAGCAGCAAACAGCAATTACACACCACAGAACTGTGGAATGGGCACAGCCAAAGAGAAGTGGCAGGAAGCTCCTTAAGAGATCAGCAGAAGAATCAAACTGTTAAAGTGCAATCATTAGACAAATTTTTCTTTGCTTGGATTTTGAAAGTAGCAATTCAGGGATGTCTAGAAATCAACACTTTTTAAAATGAAAATTAACCTGCATACTTAAAGGTGGAAAGTCCCTGGAAGCTTGCTATGACTGGAAGGAAGCCAAATCAGGGCAGGGAGTTTAAGCATTTTACAAAAAATAAATCAGTAATTTTGACACATGGTCAGGAAAGGATGATGTTTAAGAGTTAGTCTTCTTATTGGCAAAGTTGACAGGAGCCACTATTCTCTCCAGTAACCTTTATATTCTCAGGTACTATTTAAATATTGTTATCAATAACATCCACAGATAGTGTGGTAGCTAAGCAAGAAACTATTGCATTAGAAAAATCACACAGCCTTTTGGATCCTAACTTAAGAGAGCTTAACCAAAGCTATGAACTCTTATTCACACAGCAAAAGGTTCATAAACACTGCATGTATAATCCTATACCTCCGATTTTGTGAAGAAATTTTCTGGGCAAGAATCTTTCCTTTGGCTGCAGCAACCTGAAAGCAAAGCAGAGAGTTGTCCTAGAGTCCAGTTACTGCATAAAATACGCTTCAAAATTAAAACGTGTCACAACTCAGAAGGGAAATGGATTACAAGTCCTGCTCAAAAATTTCACTTTTTAATGGAATGGGATTTGTTGATTGAAACAGTGTCATACGTTATGATAGACAAACATTCGAGTCTTAAAAAGAGTTCCTTTCTC
Organism: Corvus cornix cornix; assembly: GCF_000738735.6. NCBI lineage: Eukaryota > Metazoa > Chordata > Aves > Passeriformes > Corvidae > Corvus > Corvus cornix. The sequence continues at coordinate 65,689,424 of NC_046333.1, forward strand.
TATTCCTTGGTTTATGGATAATGCTCATTTTAAGCACCAACGTCACAAGACACGTCATTTGACTCAATAGCAGTGCTGGCAGCAGCGCTGTTAGCACGGTGCAGGGCCCCTGGACAGCCCTGGGACAGGCTGCTGGGACCGGGGCAGGGTGCCATGGAGCAGGGATTTATGCTGACACCCAGTGGCAGTTGCAAGGATCGGGCCATGTCCAGTTCATAAGAGAAATTTGGGGTGTTCCATTCAGCACCCATTGCCTCACAATTAGCAGGCGGCAGTGACAGCCCCCACATCAGGGAAGAAGTTGAAAGCAAGATGGTTTGCCCAGCACAGCCACCTTGATGGAGGCCCTCAGAAGCAAGTTCACAGCTTCCTGGGAAAGCCCACACTGGGCAAAGTTTCAAAGCAGGCAAAGTAATTAATTTTTATTCCTTTTTTTTTTTTAAAGAGCCTGGAAATTTAAGTCAAGCAGAATTTCCAGCAAAAGTTTTGTGAGGACTGGGTTTTAACCAGGGAGTCCCAGCTTGCAAAGCACAGCTCGAAGTGGATTTCAGTCTCCTCTGTTTAGCCTAGGAGGACAAAGTGGATGCTCAGCAATCTGCTTTTGATATTAAGTAAAACACAGAGGTCGGCCTTCAGCCACAGAGATCTCCCATGGCCTCGCTGAAGCAAAAGCTCAAATGTCTGTTGCTGTTATCATGTGTTACCCACCACAAAATTCAAGTAGTGACAAGCATTCTTACCACTCAAAAAAAAATTATGTTTCCACTATACAGAGAAAACAAACAAACAAAAAAAATCTCAGATTCCCAGTTGTCTGTCCTGCTGTAACAGTGTCCATCCTTACAGCATTTCTGCAGCAAATTACATCCCCTGCTTCAAGTTACTACTCCGTTAGGTGCTGAGCTTCTGTCTCAACTTTACCTTTTCATGACTTGAGGAGTCTGAGTTTTCAAAGTCATAGGGTTCCTTCCTGCAAGACAACATATACTTGGCAGTGACGTACAACAGCGAAGAATCACCCTATCGAAGTTCATTAAGACTATGGTGGTGATAATGTTTCCTTCTGACACCCCTCTCCTCAGATACATTATGCTTAAAAATAATGTTTTCTGGGCTTCTAAAGAAATAATTTCTCCTCTTCTACTTAGTCTTATTGCTGCATATCTTGATTCTCACTCTATTAATTGTAACTGTTTAAAGAAATATTCAAAACATAAAAATTAACCTCTCCCTGTTTATGTGGAGGACATTTTGTCTCACATTGCCCATAATAGTACACGGTAGGAAGAAGCAATGAGTGGAAATAAAATATCAGAAGCATTTTAACAAACATTAAATACTGGAATTTTCAAAAGGAAATGAAAAGGAATTTTTGTCTAATCACTTCTCTGTGTACACCTAGATTTTGTTGCCATGTCTTCCAACAGTTAAACTTAACTGTACCTTTATGGGTTTTTCCAAATCGTAACTATTTTTTTAAAAAATCCTACAACAATCACTCAACATACAGTACACCTCCTCTTCATTACTAAAAGAACGGGAGGACTAAAGAACTGAGGTCCTCGACAAAGCCTCCGAGGGAAGGAAACGCTCATTTCCAGACGAAACACTAGAGGGAGCATGATGACCAAACTAAGAAGTACTTCACCTCTAACTTCCACGCTGCTGCTCCTGTTTTAAAACCGGTATTTGCTGCATCATTTTGTCTTAAAGCACACAATTTCTAGTCCTGATGTAACCCTGCATCAATTTTCCTTATTTTTATCTACTATCAGCCAAAAAACTCATCTAAGCACTCGGGTTTTTGGGAGGTTTTTTTGAGTTAAGAGACAGTAGGCTGAAGCAGAATGCCCCAGAACAGCAGCAGAGACCCTTACACACAGTTCGTTTGCCCTCCTGCCCAGCAGCAGGCATTAACTTGCACACAACACTTAGCAGAGCACAGGAGGAGGGTGCAACAAGGCAGACTTCATACGGCCCCCAAACCCTCAAGTGCTTCTTCCTGTAGTGCCCCCAGATTTAAATGTAAACAGACAGATGTGTGGGTGCAAAGGAAGGGGACAAATTGAGGAAGAGGCCATCCTGAAACCCTAGGATGCATGATGCCAAGGAACGGGGACAACGGGGACAGTATTTGGGAAAGCTTAGGCATTTGTGAAAGAAGCTGTCGCTCAGAACGCAGCTCACTGGAGGATTATGGTTGGGCAAGGAAAAAAGAAAAGCCAACAACCCATGACATAGTATCACAGGGGTAGAAGGCATTTTTGGCATTTAGGGTTAGCTTCTGAAGTCTTTATCACTTTGAAGACCCAAAGAGTCCTACAGAGACAAGTTATGACCCTCTGTAGCCTCATACTTGTTTTACTGCCTGTTCTAGGTACAGACAGGTCACCCCATGAGATCACCCTCTCTCCCTGAGTGCTAGGAAAGGTCTAAAATCACTTGGTACACCAGTTCCTGCATGAGTGCAGGGCTTGCATGTCATACCTGCCTTCAGCCTTCTTCCTGGCCAAGCTTGTTCTCGTGTTTCTCTTTTTGCTGCTAACATCCTTTGGAAAAGGAGAGAGCTGCAGGATCTAAAATGACAAAACCCAAAGTCATGTTCTGATGCTAGAGCCTGCCAAAAGCAGAGAAAAGGTGTGCCAGAAAACTTCCTTCCTCCCACTACAACAATTATCCAGGTGCAACTGCTGCCTGCAATTCTTTCCTACCAGAAAGTATGGGACTCCCAGAGCTGAAATTGAGGGGTCCAAGAAGGCAGGGGTGGAAAGAGTATTTCAAAAGTTTTGAATTCACTGTAGAGTGGACAAGTGCTACAAAACAATTGAACTGGAAGTAAAAAAAATATTTTATTTGTAAAAATCTAAAACTAGCACCTGGAAATGTGAACCCAAAAAGAAGCCTAAAATGTGATTTCTTATGTAAGGTAAGTACCTAAGCTCAAAAACATTGGTTTGGGAATTTAGTTTCTCATGTAGCACATTGACTTTTTTTTTTTTTTTTTAAATATGTGAACACACCAATAGAAGTTTTCAAGTGCAACTACAGATGACTCTCAGTTACTTGGCAATTTACCCAGGTTGCAAGTTCCTATACAAGGATTATAGAAACAGATCTAGCATAGGAGACTTACTAGAACCCAGACACAAACCAAATAAATACATCTGTAGACTTCCAAGGCTTGCTTCCGTTCAGGAAGCAAACATTCCCTCTTTGATGACAGTGTGCAAGTCTTGTGACATGCAAGTATGTCCCACACACCACTGCACACCTGGACACAAGCACAACACACTGCTTCTGGGGGGTAAATGTGCTGAATAAACTCTAATGAGATTGAATTACTTGGCTAGGCCCCTCTAGAATGAGGCTGGTGGCTGCTGCCTCTGCAGCTCACTCGTGGTGCTGAATGGCCCAGCACATCAGGTGTGACACTCCGTGGGCTCAGGACACCGCTCAATGGCACGAGTGGGGCAACCCATCCCAGCTTTCTTGTGCAACTCCACCAGAATGTCTCTTCCCCACCCTGTATCGCTTCACTCAGGGGGACCCCAGGGCACACATACCTTTGGTATTGACTCATCCATAGGTTCTTCTTCTAGGAGCTTCTCACTGGAGACAAGAGAACACGTGAGAGAGCTGTTCATTTAAAGACCAAAATGTTTGTGAACTACTAAGGGAAAAAAAAAAACCAACTTGCACCAATTGGCACCAAAGCAATGGTTTAGTATGTAGGGAAGAAAGGTAATCAATAACTCTACAGAAGTCCAGCTCCTTAATTACAAGAAATTATGTCCTGCAAAGGTCTGGGAAAAAAGGTGAATTCAAGCCAAGGTGAATTCAAATTCACATCATCTTTCATAAAGTCGTGGTCCCCATTATGAACAATCTCACATCTGGCAAGCTCAGGTTACACGGCTGAAGTTTGACTCTAAAGCAGCTGTGGGCTCACCTCACATTTGGACTAAATCCACGATGAGTAAAAAGTCACACCAAAGCAGCCACAAATCTAGTAACCAAACATGACTGTTCAGCAACTCCAAAGTGCTGTAACTCCAGGCAAGCAGCCTTGATGTCCAGGTGGCAAAACAGAATCTTCAATTTAATAATTGATAGAATAATCTCAAAATTACATGCATTAAAACCCCAGGAAAAAGAAATAAAAACCCAAACGCAGACAAAATAACCGCAAAAACCCCACTTTGCAATTTTCTGTCTGTGAGACACTCACCTAGGCTTAGCTTTCATCCTTGGAGAGGGAGTTTTGGACTTTTTTTCTGAAGAAGGCAAGGAAACTATAGTTTTACCCTCTGGAACTACTATGAAACTTTACCTGCTTTTGCTGTAAGTCCCACAAAAGCAGAGCCGTCAACACGTCACCTGGGTGACATTTAACTGGGTCAGACTTAAGGAACTGAAGGGACCCATGCCTGACCTTGGTTAGCATCTTCCAGGTCAGTCTGCTGGCTCACTGTAACCACGGCAACACCAGAGTTAACCATTTTCTGCTCGGAGACACGAAATCATGAACAAAACATGTATATGACCAATAAAAAAAGTGGGTATTTTTAGAAACAGGTTTTTTGTACTAGTCTGTGGCAACAGCTTCATGACAGGTTCATCATTGTCCACACATAAAAGTCTTTTAGGCTGTGTGTGACACCATGGGTTTCCCACTAAGAACATCCCACTGTCT